>NC_056727.1:1072578118-1072941916 GCF_019279795.1 Protopterus annectens | reverse complement strand
CAATTAAACTCTATAATAAAGAAAACTATACTCAGCTCTGTATATTTGCAGATAGACTTGTAAGGCTGTCTCTCAGAACACAGGTTCCAATTTAAATGCAGGCTGTTATTAACAGGTCAAATTAAGGGAACCTTGAGTTAGGTATCACACAAGCTATAACAACCAGTTTTATCAGCTGAAGACAAGGCAGAAAATGGAGGTGGGGGTGGGAAGACAGTTTCAGCAGAGATTTGAGCAACCACACTCATTAGACCCACTATAGAGTACAATGCCCCTTTAGGAATGTACCTCACAAGACATCTGCAACAGCTGGAAAGGCCACAGAAGTACCTCACAAAGAGGATTACTGGACTCAAACAAATGCCCTATACTGACCGCCTCAAAAAACTCCAGCTTTACTCCGTAGCATATCGCCTACTCAGAGGGGATCTCTGCCTAACATATAAAGCTATGTCAAAAGCAGACCTGTTGGACATTCTACACCTAAAGAAATCCCAGTCCCTCCGAGCTACATGCTCTAGGGACTAAACCTTGTCACCACAATAAACAGGACATGCTGGAGGGATAGATTCCTATCCCAGAGACTTCCCATACTCTGCAACAGGCTACCCATCTATGTCAAGCAAAGTTCTTCATTAGCACTCTTCAAGAAAAATCTTGATGAGTGGATGGGAAATAGGAAATACACCCCGGGGATCACTTCTGTATCTCTGCTCAATAATGGCACAGGAAAATAACTTTTTTGGGTGGCATAAGCCAGGGAACCTTGTTGGCTAGGCTTGCGTAGGCCCTTGGGCCGATAGCCTAGTAACTATCTATGAACCTATGAACCTATGGTTGAACCCTAATATTTTCCAGTACATCAAGAAAAGAGGAGTGGGAATCCTGGGGCATAGTGGGGGATCTGTAGCAAGCTACAATTTGGATTGCAGTTTTGCCAAGAGTTAGTTGCACTTGGATAACCTCTGATGCATTATGCTGAGCAACTAGCCTGGAGGTGTGGATATCCTTAATGAATATGGACACACCCCCACCTTTGGTGTTTCGGTCCAGGTTAGATTTCCGAAAAGTGTGGTATGAGTTATAGCCTGGTAGTGCAGGGTTGCTCTCGAGAGCCTTGAACCAGGTCTCAGTCACTGCACAGATATTGATGTTCTCCATTTTAAGGAGTGCCTCGAGTGAGTGCATTTTGAAATTTAGACTTCTAGCTTTGAGTAGCATTACCCTCAGTTTTTGCTTACATGTTCCTGTTATGGTGGTGAATTTGTTACTTGAACCCTGCCTAAAAAAGGCACTATAGTGGCAGCAAGAGCCTTAGCCAGTATCCAGAATACTAGGGGTGACAGGTGCAGGCCATCTGTGGCAAAGCATTGTGGTCTGTCGACCATGTCATCCCAAACAGACAGATACTGGATCCCCTTTGAATGACACCAGAAGCTTAGCCAATTGTTGAAATCAATCATTTTGTCCTTGTACTAAGGTATCATTCTGGGCGAAGGCAGAATGCTACTCAGGGCTAGGGTCATACCTGCCTGGGCTACAAGATTGCAGAGCTCTTCCATATCTCTTTTCATGTAGTCCAGGGAGGTACATCTCAGGTCATTCACACCAACATGTACAATGACAGAGTCATATTTGTACTTGTTGTGGAGTGACCTGAGTGCATGGGTTATGTGGCGGATCCTGACACCTGACAGTAACCTTCTCCTTGTTTAGCCTGGTGAGTGGGACGTCAGTGTGCCTGACTATAGAGTCACCTATGACTAGTGTATTGGGTATGTTGTTTTGCCTTATTGGCTGTGTTTGAGTGGCACACTGAATCTGTGGGCTATGTGTCATTTGGGTTGTGTTGGGGGATGGAGGTTGCTTGTGTTTCTGCTTTTGAGGTCTCTGTTGCTTAGGCAGATTATTATTGAGAGCCTCCGTGAATGTATTTGAGTTTCTATGTGTGGATTTTGGTGGTGTAGATGTAGTGAGACTATGTGATGAGTGTGGTGTGGTGCAAATGTTTACCTTCTCCTCATGACTGTCAGGTTCAGTCTTGGTTGGTGAGAGCTTTACCTCCAGTTTGGCTAGATAAGTGCATCTCTCACAGGTTGATGTGTTGGGTGGTTGGAGGAGAGGGTTGTCTGTGTACATGAGGCAATTTCTACATTGCCTCAAGATGCCCAGATTCATCAGATAGACAGGGGAGAACACTGGGAGCTGACCCTTGGACATGCCTGAATAAAAAATTATTTTAGGTTCATACGTTCATAGGTTCATACTAGGCTATCTGCCCGAGGGCATTTACAAGCCTAGCCCATAGTTTTGTGGCTTACGCCACCCCTTTAGTATGGGGAACTATACCCATTATTTTGCTGTGCCTCTGTTGAGCAGTGACACTGAGGTAATCCCTGGGGTATATCTGCGATTTTCCACTAGATAAGTGAGGAAAGTGAGTACAAGAGCTGTTTTTCTCAACGCCAGTGAGAAAAGTAAGTACAAAAACTGTTTTCCTTTAGGTAATGAGGAAGATTGAGTGCTATAGTAATTAGTAGCTTATTTAGTGCTTACAAGTTCTGAACAAGTGCTGAGTATGAATAAGCAAATTTAAGTGCTAAAACTAAGAATCTGTATCTGCACTAGACGAGTTACAGGACAGAAACAAGTGCAAATGCAGGCTCTCAAATCAGAAAGTTGAGAGAGATGGAAGATTTCCCAAATGGCCAATAATTACAAATTCTGGGCCAGAACCACTCCTTATGTTTTAGACAGGTTACCTAATGCTTACCGCACCCACTGAGAAGCTAGAAGGCTTCCCTCCAACACAGAAAGGCTTGGGGGGCTCAGAAGCTTAGAAACAGTCCTGGATACAGCAAATCTGTATCTGGAACACTAGTTACAGGAAAGGTAGGAAACAGGCTTACAGTTTTTTTTTTTACAGAAAAGTAGCAAAAACAGTAGTAAAAACAATTCACATGCAGTGCAAGCTAGCACACTTGAGTATGTAGCAATATTAGACCACACAAAGTTTCAAAATTCAATTAAATTTAAAAGGACTAAAAGCAAGTGCAGAAAGGGTTTATTAAGTAGAATGTGGTAAAGAGATGGGACTGGGGGAGTGTGAACAATTAAACTCTATAATAAAGAAAACTATACTCAGTTCTGTATATTTGCAGATAGTCTTGTAAGGCTGTCTCTCAGAACACAGTTTCCAATTTAAATGCAGCCTGTTATTAACAGGTCAAATTAAGGGAACCTTGAGTTAGGTAACACACAAGCTATAAAAAACAGTTATATCAGCTGAAGACAAGGCAGAAAATGGGGGTTGGGGGTGGGAAGACAGTCTCAGCAGAGAATTGAGCAACCACTAATAGTATAGACTATAAAACCAAAAAAATATACTCAGCTCTGTATATTTGCATATCAGACTCAGGGAACTGTGAGACAACAGATATCTAAGCAACAATTAAACTCTATAATAAAGAAAACTATACTCAGCTCTGTATATTTTCAGATAGTCTTGTAAGGCTGTCTCTCAGAACACAGGTTCCAATTTAAATGCAGGCTGTTATTAACAGGTCAAATTAAGGGAACCTTGAGTTAGGTAACACACAAGCTATAAAAAACAGTTATATCAGCTGAAGACAAGGCAGAAAATGGGGTGGGGGTGGGAAGACAGTTTCAGCAGAGATTTGAGCAACCACTAATAGTATAAACCATAAATAAAAAAAAAATACTCAGCTCTGTATATTTGCAGATCAAACTCTCAGAACAGTGAGACAACAGATATCTAAGCAACAATTAAACTCTGTAATAAAGAAAACTATACTCAGTTCTGTATATTTGCAGATAGTCTTGTAAGGCTGTCTCTCAGAACACAGGTTCCAATTTAAATGCAGACTGTTATTAACTGGTCAAATTAAGGGAACCTTGAGTTAGGTAACACACAAGCTATAAAAAACAGTTATATCAGCTGAAGACAAGGCAGAAAATGGGGGTGGGGGGTGGGAAGACAGTTTCAGCAGAGATTTGAGTAACCCCTAATAGTATAAACTATAAAACCAAAAAAATATACTCAGCTCTGTATATTTGCAGATCAGACTCTCAGAACAGTGAGACAACAGATATCTAAGCAACAATTAAACTCTATAATAAAGAAAACTATACTCAGCTCTGTATATTTGCAGATAGTCTTGTAAGGCTGTCTCTCAGAACACAGGTTCCAATTTATGCGAATGAGATGTGAACTGTTGTATTTTTAGCACACACGGCCATGGTTTGAATCCTGGGAGTGGTAGTAGTCTGCATACAGAATCATACCCCACAACTGTACAGATATGTCCAGTATGTCCAGTAAATTGGCCCATATCTGCTGCCTGTCACTCTGTCCCCCTGGGAAATCAGTGGGATGATCCTATACATATAGGCAGCAAATAAGAAATACAACTGAATGTCACACATCTACGAGAACAAACCTATCACTCTAGCAACTCCCCAAATGGTTATGAGAGTAATAAGCCAATTTTGTCCTATCTACACCTCCACGTTGTCAAGCTGTGGCCATAGTGTGTACAGTAACAGAGTGAGATGTATGTGCATAATACTAATGTGAAATCTGGTACTTTGTGTGACAACATTCAGGTAGTGCTAACAAACATTGCTCCCAGATGTATGCCGGATACGAACACTGTGCCGAGAAATAAAAACTTGATACCCTGGACTGGTACTCTTTTCTCTGGTGTTGTGAGTGTTGCAGTTGCTCTGAATAATAAGGTATCACTGATCACTGTCACCCATACTGTGCTACATAATATAACTGTGTAGGAAATCCTGTATAAGAGTGTTGTAAGTCACTAAAGGTTGAAGAGGGGAATGGTCTACATGTATCCCAGTTCACCTACATGTGGTCAAGACATGGCCAGAGTCTGTGTAAAAAGAGATGGACAGGTATGTACATAACATCAACCTGGAATCTGGGAGTATATGTAGTGTATGTATTTAGTGTTAACAAACAATTCCTCCACAGGTATACAAGGTAAGAGGTGTATACTGCAGGTAAAACCAGTTCATGTATAAAGATGTCAACAGCCATATAGGTTCAAAGGTTCATAGGTTCATAGGTTGGTACTAGGCTATCAGCCCTAGGGCCTATACAAGCCTAGCCCTAACAATTCCCTGGCTATTTCTTCCTACACTATTTACTTCCCTGGACCCCTGTCTAGCAGGGCGACTGACCTGATCCCCGGGGTGAATTTCCTTTCTCCCATCCAATCGTCAAGATTCCTTTTGAAGAGGACCAAAGAGGCACTCTGCTTGACATGTATGGGCAATCTATTCCAGAGTCTGGGGAGTCTCTGGGTCAGGAACCTATCCCTCCAGCATGTTTTGTTTATTGTGATGACAAGGTTTAGCTCCCTGGAGCGTGTGGCTCTGAGAGATTGGGATTTCTTTAAGTGTAGCATGTCCAACAGCCCTGGGTTTGACATGGCCTTGTATGTTAAGCAAAGATCGCCTCTGAGTAGACGATATGCAACAGAGTATAGCTGGAGTTTTTTAAGGCAGTCAGCGTAGGGCATCTGCTTTAGGCCTGTGATTCTTTTAGTGAGGTATTTCTGTGGCCTTTCCAGTTTTTGCAGATGTCTTGAGAAGTATATACCAAACGGGGCATTGTATTCTATAATGGGACTAATGAGGGATGAGTACAGTGGGACAATGACCTCCTTTTTTCTGGATGAAAAGCCCTTAGTGATGAGGTGTGCCACATAGAAGGATTTCTTGACTGTTGTGGCGATGTGGTTATTGAAGGTGAGACCGCTGTCCACCTGTGTCCCTAAGTCTCGTATCACACTTTCGGTGTTTAGTGTACTGCCACCTATATGGTAATTCACGGATACATGTTTTTTCCCAAAGGGGATAACTATACATTTCTTGGCATTGAGCTTGAGCCCATGGCTCTGGCACCAAACATCTGTTTCTGTAAGGCCCTTCTGTAGAGTATCCACATCATTTGGGGATTCAATAATGGTTCCCAGTTTGCAGTCATCTGCGAACTTTGTTATCCAGAGTCCCTTAGTGTTGGCCTGTACTTCAGAGAAGTAGATGCCAAACAAGAGCGGTCCCAGGACTGAACCCTGAGGTACTCCACTTGTCACTTGTCTGGAGCTGGATTTGGAGTCGGCTACTTTTACAGTGTGGGTTCTATCAGTAAGCCAGTTAGCAACCCATTGGGTGACGTAGGGATTAATGCCCAGCTTAGTAAGTTTATCTATGATTCCAGAGTGGGGGATGGTGTCAAAGGCCTTGGCAAGGTCTAGATAGGCTGTGTGGACCACCTTACCCTTGTCCATGGCTCTAGAGACTGATTTGAAGAAGTCAATCAAGTTCAAGAGACAAGATCGGCCCTTCACGAACCCAAACTGGGTGGGGTCCAGTGTTTGAAGGTTGCCAATGTCTTTGTTTATAAGTTCCATGATAATACGCTCCATGGCCTTGTAGATAAGGCTTGTCAGACTGATGGGACGGTAGTTTCCGGGATCCAAGGTGGATCCCCCCTTGTGGAGTGGGATAACTGTAGCTGTGCACCACTCAGTGGGCATGAAACCTGAGGTGAGGCTATGATTAAACATGACACTTAGGTGAGGTGCCAGTTCATATTGTAGTTCATGTAGTACACAGGCCGGGATGTCATCTGGTCCCATGGATGCTGTATTCTTAGCTTTGGAGAGTGCGTTTTACCTGTGTGGCCATTATTACGAATTTGGCAATCTTCGGTATTGAGATGGGCCATTTAGGGGGTGAAGTTGGCACTGAATCGATCTGCCAGGATATTGGCAATATCCTTGGGATCAGTATATTTAATGCCATTCTGTTTTAGCTCAGAGCAGATCTGAGCATTGCCATTTAGATTCTTGACATAGTTATAGAATGCCTTGTGGTTGTCTTTGGAATCTTTGGCAATTTTATTTTCGTAACTAGCTTTGGAGAATTTTATGAGGGATCTCAGTTTCTTACTGAGGCTGGTAAGGAAGTTTTTTGCATCCTGGGATTTTCCTCTTTTCTGCAACAGTTTCTTCCTTTTGTTGTAAAGTTTGTTTATGGCAGGGGACCACCAGATTGGCTTCTTTTTTGGATGAGAGCATCTTGGTTCTATTTGGGATGGCACGATTTATGCATGAGTGGATGTGCTCGTACAGTGCCTTAGTGTAGGATTCAGCAGTTGAACTTTCAGCTCCCATCTGCATGGGTGTCATGAAGTTTGTCACTTCTGACTTGAGTAGCATGAAGTTGGCTTTGGAGAAGTTTTTTATGGAGGTTTCCTTACTGGGGGGTGGGATGTGGATGTTAAGGGTGATTAGCTTATGGTCAGACGTGACTAACGAGGGGGTGACCATAGGTGTGGAGAATCGATTTCCCATGTTGGTAATGACCAGGTCTAGGATATTGGAGCCCCTGGTGGGACTATGGATTAGTTGATCCAGGGAGTTGAAATTTATGAGTTCCAAGAACCGTCGTGCAAAGGTGTTGGTACATGAGTAGCTTTCCCAGTTAATGGCAGGGTAGTTAAAATCACCCAGTATTAGGATGTTTGGTTCTATCTTAATATTTTCCAGAATGTTTAGAAAGGTGTAGTGAGAATCTTGGGGTATGCTGGGGGATCTGTAGCAAGCTAGAATTTGGATTGTAGTCTTACCTAGTGTTAGTTGCACCTGGAGAATTTCAGACGCATTGAGTTGGGCAACTAGCCTGGTGGTGTGAATATCCTTGGTGAATATTGACACTCATCCACCTTTAGTGTTTTGGTCCTGCTTTGATGGCCGAAAAGTGTGGTAAGAGTTGTAGCCTGGTATTGCAGGGGTGCTCTCTGGAGCCTTGAACCAGGTCTCAGTTACTGCACAGATATCGATGTTCTCCATTTTTAGGAGTGCCTCTAGAGAGTGCATTTTGAGGTTTAGACTTCTAGCATTGAGTAGCATTACCTTCAGATTTTGCATGCTTGTACGTGTTACGGTGGTGGTTTTGTCCTTTGAACTTTGCCTAAAAAAGGCACTATATGGGTGGCAAGAGCCTTAGCCAGTAACCTGAATCCCAGGGGCGACAGGTGCAGACCATCTCTGGCAAAGCATCGTGGTCTGTCAATCATGTTGTCCCAGGCAGACAGATACTGGATCCCCTTTGAATGACACCAGAAGCTTAGCCAATTGTTGAAGTCAATCATCTTGTCCTTATATTGTGGTATCATTCTGGGCGAAGGTAGGATGCTACTCAGGTCTAGGGTCATACCTGCCTGGGCCACATGATCTGAGAGCTCTTCCATGTCTCTTTTCATGTAGTCCAGTGAGGTACGTCTCAAGTCATTCACTCCAACATGGACAATGACAGAGTCATATTTGTACTTGTTGTGGAGTGACTTGAGTGCATGCGTTATGTGGCTATCCTGGCACCCGACAGGCAGCTGACTGTAATTTTCTCCTTGTTCAACCTGGTGAGAGGGACATCAGTGTGCCGGACTATAGAGTCACCTATGACTAAAGTGTTACGTACATTGTCTTGCCTTAGGGGCTGTTGCTGGGTGGCACACAGGTGTTGTGAACTATGTGACACTTTGGTTGTGATTGGTGTTTGTTTGTGTTTCAGCTTCAGAGGTCCTTGTTGCTTGGGCAGGTTACAGTTAAGGGCCTCTGCATATGTGGATTTAGTGTTGCTATATGTGGGTGTTGGTGGTGTGGGTTTAGAAGAGCTATGTGTTGCTTGAGGTGTAGTGTGGGTGTTAACCTTCTCCTCTTGACTGTCTAGCACAACCTTGGGTGGAGAGAGCTTTGCTTCCATTTTGGCTATGTAAGTGCATCTCTCACAGGTTGTAGTGTTGGGTGGTAGGAGGAGAGGGTTGTCTGTGTACATGAGGCAATTGCTGCATTGCCCCAGTATGCCCAGATTCACCAGCTGGACAGGAGAAATCACCGGAAGCTGACCCTTGGACATGCCTGGTTTGGTGCTTTTTTTTTTTTTTTTGTAAAGTGCAGGAGCTGTTTTCCCTTACCTTAGGAAGGTACTTTGCAGTTATAGGCTGTTTAGTGCCTGCTATTAATTTCTCCTTATTAACAAGGAGAGTTGAGTGCTTGTATCAGTTTAAGACTTCCTAGTGCTTTCCAGCAGGTATTAGAGAAAGTGCTAGTCAAAGGGATGCTTAAAGGTAAGATGAAAAAAAATGCACACTGCAGTGTGCACTAGAGAAGTTAGACGTGAAAGTAGGTAACTTAAGTTTTGCCTGTTTAAAAAGTTAAGGTTTAGTGGAGAGTTACTATTTTTAAAACAGCAAGATGGGTTGAAAGTGGCGGTCAGTTTTGTATTCCGGTACTATGGAATACAGTAGGATGGCCAATAAATTTAAATAGTTGAAGGGGAGGGGTTTTTGATTTAGTGATTACTCACCCAAGCCAGTGAAAGTAGAGAGGAAATGAGATATATGGTCAGATTAACATAAGAGGCAGGCAACTAGAAAGACAGTGGTATTTAACAAGACAACTGTGACTGGCTGGGAGGGCGGGAAAAAATTATGCCTGACTCAGAAGAGAGAGAGAGCTGTGGTCTCTTTTGAAGTTTTAATATGCTGTTAAAGCAGAATGCAAGTAAAACATAGGTCAAGAAAAAAACTACAGTATTTAAAATATACAAAATACAAAAAATAGAAGCAAACTAACCTTTCCTTCACAGCAAAGTATAGCAGAGTCTGGATGAGCCTTTCTGGTAAAGCTCAGAAATGTTTTATTTTACCCCTTAAACAGAAGGTTTAGTTCCTAGCTCCACCCCTCAGTTAACAAATGATTAACCTTAATTGACCTCTTCTATCTTATGAATGAGTCCTTAATTGATATCATTGTCCAAAGTAAGGCAATAGGGTAGTGCAGTAATACTTTAAGGTATAGATAACAGCACTGACTATGAAAGTAATGCAAACTACAGGAATATACTAGTTGTTAATTGACATCTTTCTCTCTCCCCACCATATCTCCAACAATACACTAAATACCCACCTCAACTGGTATGTGATGACTCCACTGTTATGTTGGGACATATGAACTATTGGTTGATAAATATTTAATTCTGTTCCTATGCATGTGCTATGTTGAAATACTCTAACATTGGTGGCATGGTGCCATCAATGTACCTGCATGCTGTTGTTATTACCACTGTGGCCCCATATATGCATGTGTTCCGTTTGCTATGCATCTGTTCCGTATCTGGTGCCCGGGTTAATGGGAATATCTATGCATGCTATTATACCTAACCCTGGAATGTGTTGGCTATTACTAACTCACATATTTTGATACACCATAAACACCATAGCACGTATGGGAATGTGGGTCCCAGTGGACCCACCTGTCCCACCTCAGCTGGCCGTGGCACCTGGCACCAGCGTGTTTGGGGCCCAACCCGGGACCTGCTCGTTCATTGGTCCTGCACCACCTTTGGGTGGATCCACCTCAGGGGATGGGGCTCACCCCCCCTGGGAGTGGGCATGGACAGGAAGTTGTCACCCTTCGCCAGGTCCAGGTTGTGGTGTGTAGAGAGCACAATCAGCAGTGGGGAGATCTTCTTCGTCAGCTCGAGGGCCGCATGTCATGACTAGAGGGTCGGCCTGGCTCTCCGAATCAGCCCCCAGTACAGCCACCTTTGGGGCTGTGAAGGTGCAGTGGTGACTGCCCATGGGTGGGGATCTCAGTCCCACTGTTTCCACTAGAGGGCTCATGGGCTTCTGATTTACCAACACCCCTCCCCATCAAGGTGTTTACCCCCCACATGTGTCATATACTACCCCTGTATGTGTCTTGTTTGTCTCGTCTTTTAACCTACCCAATCTACCTCCCTAAATATACCTACTATCCCTCCCCATCATCCCACTCTCACATGAAAAAAAAGGGCAATCTGTTCCGAAAAAAAAATCTCGCCCCAGACATAGCTATCCATTTTGTACACATGTCCACTGGACACATGTAATCTGGTCTAATTGGCATCACAACATATTATTGTTGTCCTCACCCCCCTCTCAGGGATTTGAGTGTCCAAATCTACCTCCAAAGTCAGTGTATATGCACAGCTGTTGTTGTAGAAGAAATGGGCAGATATGGACCTTTCCTACACCCTTCTACACATCTCTAGCTATTTTCCACACTGTCTTTCCCTCTTTGTGCTCCTTTTTCACGACTCTCCTATAGACCCTTTTTTTCTTTTCTTTTAAAGAAATTAGCACAGGGGTAAGTGGGAGTAAGTACTTTTAAGCAGCAGTAAGTGGGTTTAAGCTTGTTTGCATGGGGGTAAGCAATGCCTACACAGGTTAAGCAATTGAGAAGTTAAATCAGTATAAGAAACTGTAACCGGAATTTAGCAGTGCTTACCTCCACGCAAACCCATGCAAACTCACAACTGCTTAAAAGTGCCTTAATCATTCTGTATCCCAATGGCTCTTGTTCTGCCCTGCAACAAAATAGACAGCTTTGCAATGCTCAACCCCAGGACCCTGCACACCTTAGCAACTTACCACTAAGCCATGTCAGATACACATAACCCTGATGTTTTCACAGATATATCATCCAGCCCAGTCATTCAATAGTACAGGAAATGTATTTCAACATGTAGATGTATGTGTGTGTGTATATATATTAATATCTAAATAGATATAACATATCTACATATGTATATATATATATATATATATATATATATATATAAAAACATATATGCATACATATGGATACATCTATAGATATATATGTCTACATCTATATTTATATATATATATATATATATATATATATATATATATATATATATATATATATATATATATATATATATATATATATACAGCAATATATATGTAAGCATAAATATATATCTATATAGGTATATACAGATATACATCTATATATATATATAAAAGGGAACATAAAAACATATATGTCCACATGCACCGTTAATGGGGTTGAGGGGGCCCAAACAACCTACGTCTTGTACATATAGATATTCCCCCCTCCCACAGCAAAACATGTCTGCCCTGCAATACAATACCAATTGTTGCAGATCCCATAACCAGGACCTCACACAACATGGGCACAAGATGTTAACAGTACTCCATCCCACCTGTATGATGTCAGGTTGGTATCAGTAACATATCATACAGTACAGTCTGGCTACCATAGGGAATGTACAATGTAGAAGCAATCAACATTCCTAGGATATATATATATATATATATATATATATATATATATATATATATATATATATATATATATACACACACACACACACACACACACACACACACACACACACACACACACACACATATATATATATAGATATATATATATGTAACTACACATACACGCACAAAGATATGTATAGGAAAATATATATGTAGAAGGTGCACACAATACGGAACATCCACTATGCCTACAGTTGCCACCTTACCAACTGGACACTGTATGAGCCACCCATACAAATGACAATTGTTGCCTGCAACATATACCCACAGAGAGGTCAAAGGATATAACACCACACACAGGTTTGCATACATGGGAAAGCTTTATTTGTGTACTATTACAGTTGTATATGCCATGTCACATAGCTGTTTAGACAGTGACATACATATAAACAGAGTAATGCAACTGTGAAGCAGTTATATTAATACAGTAGTCTGGAAAGGTTTACATATGTTCCTGTCCAGGCGGAGGCCTGCAAGTAGTACAATAGTAAAGACAGACTGGGCCACAGGATACCAATCAATCAACAGTAAGTAATGCAGCTGTATAGTACAGCCGCCTCTATCTACACTCTGTAGACAATCCCTAGGGGGTAAAGACCTCAGTTGACACAATGGGATATATATGTTACATAACAAGCCATAACTGACACCATCACAATCACACTGACAAACAGAACCGTCTGTATGGCAGGAGACAGTAGGCCTGCATTTACACAAGGTGCATTGTATGGTAAAGTATATACAGAAACCTTAAGACAGCTTACTCCTGATACCCCCACATGTTGTAACAGCCTTGGTTTGTTATGGTGCACCCCCCCCAGACTCAATAATACTGGGCCATATACCACTGTTACGTACACTGGCGTCTGGAGTGCATAAGTGCACACATGTATTGTGTAGGTGAAGCTCACACATATATGGACCGAACCCCACAGTATGTGTGGGGGACACAACAGCAGTATACTGATGGCAGGAATGGCAGCATGACATACTCACAGCCCACTACATAACCCCTGACAGCATGTCATATGTACAAAGCCTGGTATGTAGGTGGAGGACAGAGGCTGGAACACAGACCCATATGTGTAAAACTGTTATCATACACTAAGCAAGTCGCTGGTGTTACAGGATAGTCTGTAACATACCCTTAGTCAAAAATATGAAGAAATGGATGTAGCCATGTACTGATAGCACTCAACACACACACTGCTATTGATATATCTGACACACGACCTGTGTGGTGGACAGACAAAACATAATATTCACACCTCTTGCCATCAAGTGGATAGGCCCACAGTTGAGAGCTATGCAGACAGACTGCATTCCAAGTTAAACTAGTATGTACACACAAACCCTGTAACACCAGTGCTATATAATGCATACAACAACACTACTCACACTCTGTCTGTAGTGCTGGAACTTCCTACAAATATGTAGCTGGCCTAAGTGTGCAGGTTCTCCAATAAGAGGTATTGCTACCTGCTGTCTGTAATGCTGCTGCCCACACACAAGAAGAATGTCCATCATGCAGGAAAGGTAAAGGGACCATGCCCACATGATGTAGGAATTTATAGTAGTTGGTTGCCATGACAGTGGTAATTGGAAGTACTACACAGCATGCTGCATGCAGGTAACAAGTGGAGGACACTGATTGGTGCAGAGGCCATCACATGATCATGTGCATCACCTACAAATTCCATGCTGCAATCTATGCAAAGCAGCTCATTCCATTTACTGGAAAGAGACTGAGAGAGAGAGAGAGAGAGAGAGAGAGTGTGTGTAAGGCACAAAAAAAAAAAAAAAACACCAAGCTAACCATCTAGATGAGACTTCATTCCCAGAACAGGTATGTGAAGTATATATGTATGTAATTGACCATAGTACATGGTCCAGAATAATGGGATAGATGATGTGGAATGATTTATATGTGCCTTCAGGTGTTGTTGTTGTAATGATGTTCAGCTGAACAACTGCTAAGGACAATTGAGTCCGTCCCTGTGGGTAGTGGGCCATACACGTTAACTGTGCAGAGCAGCACTGATTGATAAGATGTAAGCCATCATAGTGTGTGTTGTGTAATGGGAAGTATGTATATTACATGGCCAATAGCTGGTGGTGGAAGTAATGCCATAATGATGGACACGTAAGTTCCACAGCCCACCTCTTGCAGGATACTCAGGTTAACCTGTATTGTAGCATGCAGGAATGCCATAGGTGTGTAATAGGGTTACCTGCAATCTGGCCCTACATATACCCCCTGTGTTGTAGCAAGGCAGAACAGTGCAGCTGTGCAGGAAGCTGTTGTGAGATTGTGAACCTGATGTCTGACTATACCCCACATATAGGTATGCATATGTGTGCATATATATATATATATATATATATATATATATATATATATATATATATATATATATATATATATATATATATATATATATATATATATATATGTGTGTATACATGTATGTCCACAAATATACAGATACTCATGTGTGGACATATATATGAACACATCTATACATCATATATAGCTACACATATATAGATATATATACCTATATGCATGTCTACATATATACAAACACACCCACAAACATATATGTATGTATGTAAATACATGTCCTCTATATTACCACCACAGTGCTGCATGCTATGTGTGAGGAAACAGCACACATAGTAATACACAAAGATATCTACAGCTGTCAGTGTGTGCAACATGGATGGGTATGTCACATGCGAACCCCTTGTTGGGACCACATTGCTCTTGTCTGTGAAGTATGGAATGGGAATATGGGGAAGTTTGGCAGGTATAGTTGTGGAGGTGGTCAGGGTTGGTAGATGTAGATAAAGAAACACAAACGTTGAGAAAAAAACACCTTTATAAAACAGCAAAGCTTTCGGGTTACACACCCTTCTTCAATACTAATACAAGGTTCAATGAAACAATCCGTTTAAATAAGAGTCAGTATTGATCACATGACATGCAGCCCAAAAAAATCACATGACAACTACAAAGCATTAAAATTACTAACAATAAAATATAAATACACTTTTTACACATATGAAATACAATTATATAAATAAATTCATAAACCTATCTACTCATATTTAACATCTAACAGCATAACCTAGTACGTTGTAACTTAACCAAAACTGGTTTTAATGTAACAGCAGAATTCAAACCAGGTGAGCAGTCAGCTGATAACCTTAGTATCCATTCATACTCTTTACCATATACAATGCAACACCGGTGTATATACCTGTAGGACAATGACAACTGTTACAGAGTTACACTCTGGCATAAGGCATTACTGTAGTCCACATTATCAGCTGGGACTAGGCTGTAAGATGTGATGTTCAGTGTATGGGACACTGCAAAGTGACACATATGTGTAAGCCTTACTTGTCATGCATCAGCAAAAAGGCTGAAGGGGAGGTGTAAGCATGACATACCAGTGCACTGCAGCAGGGATCGTAAAGATGCTAAGAATGGCTGTATCTGCACATAGTCAGGTTCAGGAACTGTGTGCAGATGTAACCCTACCCCCACAGCAATAGTGACTGCAGTGTGTGGACACCAAGGGATGTGCACATGAGTAGACCTTGCAATCATACAGATTAGGTGGACATGTGTAGGGCAGACTGACCATACACTGGCAAATACAGATGATTGCCCACGCTAGTATACCCCTGCCAGCAGAGTAGTGGACTGCTGCCAAGTACACATAGCAATAGGTGCGACAAACCGTCATGCGATACAGGGTGTGCACACATATGCATCCGCGGTCAGCATCCACACACACCCCAACACATTCCGTGAGACACAGCATATGCGAATGTACAGGGACATATGTCATGCTTTTCATGAAGAATATATGTGGTCATCAGATAAGGATGTTCAAAAAAAAATTTTCATCCCATAGATGGTATGCCTATTTCAGTGAAGATATTATGGTATAATGTCCTAGTTATGAATTGTGACATTAAATGCATCCCCATATATCAGGATGTTTGCTGAAAACATATTAAATTAAAGCTACAAATGAACAGACTTTACAAGGGGTTTACACATGAGTTTTGTAAGAAGGGGGTGAGAGGTGCAAAAATACTTTAAAGGGTGATTATTCGGAAAGGGATCTCTAGTGACACCTAAATCAAACTGTAACATTCTACATGGACTAAAACTAACATGCATTGTGACCATATGTTAATGTTGATTGGTAATGGAGACTGTGTCCTTAATTGTGCAACTCACGGGAGTTGGTTGTTTTGGTTTGATTTTGGGGGTTTTTTGGGGGTTTTTTTTGGTTTTGGTTTTGTTTTTTTTGGGTTTTGGTTGGTATTATTGTTGTATCACCCTGTGAAGGAGAGGGGATATAAGTATGCAGTGTGCATTGGTTTTGGTCCCATGTAAAGTGTGTTGGGTTTCATACACAGAATCTTTGGGATATGAGTAATGGATTTATAATTTTACCAAATATTGTATGTATAAAATGTTTGTATAATGGTCTGTAGTGGCAGGATTGATGGGGGTGACAGAAACCCTTAAAAGCTGTTTCATTGAATGAAGTACTGAAAAAGGGGTGAAACCATTCGTTTAAGGGTGTTGACAGTTTTTTGGGAAAAATTTTAAAAACATCAAGGTAGATTTTAGGGAAGATGGTAAAAATTGGGAAACCCCGATGTAGGCTAGGGTGCACTGAGCAAATGGGAAAAAAGGGAACAAGTCACAGAATGTATAACAGGCCCCTTTTGCCTGGCTGGCTAGGACAAGGGGGAATTGTAATTGTGGGGGTCCAGTGTGTGAAATTTACATGGTTGGACTGTTGAAAGACGGACTGTAGGAAGGGGTTTTTTGGGGGGTTGGTTGGTTAACGGCTGTGGCCCGCTAGGGCCAATGTCCCTTATGTGGCTGGTAAGGGCATGATGAAGTGTTTGGCAAAAGACAAAATATTGTGTACGTTAAAACATTGGTTTGTAAGCCAACATCCACATGTCAGTAAAATAACCAAATGTCGATTCAGCCATAGAGATCGGCATTTGGACCAGGGTTGAAACCATGGTAATGTCTGGTAACGGGCCCACCCAAGATGTTCCACCAAACATGGCAAAAAAATGTAGGAGGCAACATTCCCTGGAGGTAGCTTACCACCATTGTTGGGTTTCATTTGTTGCCACAAGGGGGACATAGGAAGGGAGATTTTGGGTGCTCACATCTGGTCCACCTTATGTTCGGCCAATCCATGAACCAGCACATGGAAAGGGTTTGGGGATGAGGGTCATCTGGTTTCCCAGGGAATGTGGTAATGGCTTGGGATTAAAGAAAAAGGCCTGGCAGAAATGGTGTCTGGGACAAACTCCTGGTCAGTACCGGAACTGCAGTCTTTTAACACAGGCACGGCACAGGCGCCCGGGGCTTTTTTTTTTTTGGGGGGGGGGGGCCCAAATTTTTTTAAATTTTTTTAAAAAAATTAATTTAAAAACACCAAATTTGTGTCCCCCGGGTTTTTTTTTAGAAAAAAAAAAATAATGCCCCCCCCCTTTTTTAAAAAAATTTTTTATTTTCCCTTTAACAACCCCCGGGGGAAAAAAATTGGTCCCAAACAGGGGGGGAAAATTTTGGGGCCCCATTTTAAAGAATCCCCCCCCCCCCCCAATAAAAAAAAACAACAAAAATGTAAAAGATGTGGCGGGGCAAAACACATAGCAAGCATTCCGCAGGCATATATGGAACCATTGTGGCCCTGACAATGGCATGTAGGTGAATAGTCTGTAAAAGGCCAGCAATGATAGTGTCCACACAAAGAACATGGCTACAAACACATTGCACAAAGCATGGTACAGTACAATATCTGCTCCACTGGTAGGTATGCTCTAGCCATACCTATTGAGTTGTGTGTACAGTTTGTTGTCACTGATATGGTGAGGGGTGACAGTGATGTGTATTGAGAATTGTGGTAACCTTGCTGTATGACTTGCTCACATCTGTGTCCATCTTTATGTCTATCAGGCACAATGTCCCATGGAAGGCTGCCAGCATACACAGCAGCTGAAAATGACATTCTGATGAATGTCCTCATACAGCACTAGGTTCATAGGTTCATAGGTAGGTACTAGGCAATTGGCCCTAGGGCCTATATAAGCCTAGCCAAAAGGTACCCTGGCTTTTGCCACCCAAGAAAATTGGGTGTGCCCCCGGGGGTGACAACATCTCCTGAGTTAGTTCCACCTGACGGTATTGCTGGAACAGTACGGTACAGTACTATACAGTCTTGTTTGGCCGGGAAGCCCATGATCAGCAGGAGCAGACCGCCCTGTGGAATGACCTAGTCTACAGGGTCAGTGATGTCGGACTGCACAACCACAGTTATGAGCAGGTCCGGCATCATTGTTCTGACCTGCTTTGCAATGCCTGTCAGCATGCTACTGCAGTCTGGGGGGATCACCTCACCACAACGGGGGGCCATGCCATCCATCCCCCACTGACACCTGTGGAGGAGCTCCTAGCCAGCCTCGTGGCACCTATCCATCTGCACAGCCACTAACCACCAGACACCTTTGTGGAGGTGGGTGTCACCCACACACCAGCCGAGGAGCGTGCAGGTAAGGCCACAGGGCACATCAGTAGACCACTGTTATGTATACATCTGCATCGGTACAGGTAGATCATGCATATCTGACATGTCATAGATATATTTTGTTGCTGCATAGTAGTGATAAACAGATGTGCATATGTGGTAGTATTGTGGACATGTACTGTTGATGTATTGTAATGCTGCACCCACCCTGTAGCAATGCCACAGGTGTGGCCACTGACTTTGCATCTCTCACTCTCTTATGTAGGTCCCTCCGGTATAACACCAAGGCAGCAGCCTGCAGCTGGTGAGTATGGTTTATGTAGATGCTTGCCAATACACCGAGCATGTAATAGCGATGGTATATTCCATGCACACATCTAACACACCTACCCAGAATGCATGCTGCACATGTGCACGTATTATTGCTGTTAAATGCATGGCATCACAGGGGTGACCATGATGGGGTACTGGAAGAGTATGTCAGACACCTGCATGATAACTATCATCATGTCATTGTGGAATGTGTCCACAGGGAGTAATATAATGGTGGGAGACATGGCCTACAGTAGGGACATGTATGGAACAACACCCATATACAATGCAACACCAGTGTATATACCTGTAGGACAATGGCAACTGTTACAGAGTTACACTCTGGCATAAGCCATTACTGTAGTCCACATTATCAGCTGGGACTAGGCTGTAAGATGTGATGTTCAGTGTATGGGACACTGCAAAGTGACACATATGTGTAAGCCTTACTTGTCATGCATCAGCAAAAAGGCTGAAGGGGAGGTGTAAGCATGACATACCAGTGCACTGTAGCAGGGATCGTAAAGATGCTAAGAATGGCTGTATCTGCACATAGTCAGGTTCAGGAACTGTGGCAGATGTAACCCTACCCCCACAGCAATAGTGACTGCAGTGTGTGGACACCAAGGGATGTGCACATGAGTAGACCTTGCAATCATACAGATTAGGTGGACATGTGTAGGGCAGACTGACCATACACTGGCAAATGCAGATGGCCCACGCTAGTATACCCCTGTCAGGAGTAGTGACTGCTGTAGTACACATAGCAATAGGTGCAACTAACCGTCATAAGGGTGTGCACACATATGCCCACACGGAGTGTATGCATCACGGTCAGCATCCGCACACCTAACACATTCCACAGACATGGCATATGAATGTACAGGACATATGTCATATATCGGGCTCATGCACTGTTAAGATATACAGTGATGTGGTCCCATGGCAGATCAAGGATGGGTGCGTCATATCAATAAGGGTGTGTTCATTCCCCATAGTCATGGTATGCTCTGATGGTGTCAGTGTAAGAGTATTGGATTGGTCATACATGGTCCGCTGATGTTGAGAGCTGTTAATTAGACATCAGACATTCACAAATGACATCTGCCCGCATATCATCCCAGGTATGTGTTGCTGAAAAACATAGGGGCTATAAGCATTAAAGCTGACATAACTGAAACAGTACTACACATTCAGCAATGGGTTGTACACCAATGAGGTGTGGTGTACAGTACATGGCAGGGTGCAGAACAGGTGCACAGCAATACTGTGTACATGGGTGCAGTGGTATTCAGGGGAAGGGGTGTCATTTAGTGACACAGCACATGAATCACACACATGTATACTATTGCTAGCATGGATTGGCTATAGCTGTACCACATGCTGTTGTGTACCATATGTTATGCATGTTGACAGCTGGGTAATAGGAGGACAGTGTGTACTATCATTGTGCAACCTCACCTGTATGTGTGTGTGTGTGTGTGTGTGTGTGTGTGTGTGTGTGTGTGCGTGTGTCCTGGTGGGTAATTAGTTTGTCTGTAGGGTCACCCTGGTGAAGTGGAGGGAGGTTGATGCATGTGTGCATGTGTGTGTGTCTGTGTGGGTGGCCATGTATGCACATGTGTGATTGTGGGGTGTTCATACAGCAGAACCTCCCTTTGGGATCATGCAGTACATGGACATGGACTGCCACATTACACACCAGAAATACTTGTCATGTATGTAATCACAGGACAGCTGATAGTATAATGAGGTCTGTAGCATGGAACAGGCATTGAGAGGGAAGGTAGACACCAGGTATACCCTTAACCCACGTATGCAGCACTACAGTTGCAATGGGGAAGTACTCGTCAAAACTAGGGAGTGTATCCATATATTACAGTTGTCACATGACAGGCTGATTGAGCAGCATATCTGGCATGTACTGAGCAATACATACACATGACACACCAGTGCATGATATTATGGAAGTGAACATAGTACCCCACACATATAGGAGCCATTCTCATGATGTCCAGGCATACACAGGGTGAACACTGAATGACAACAGTGAGGCCATCTAAAACCGCTACATACAGGTCAGGCAGGTAATGTAGTAACAGGTCTTGTGTTGTGATCACTTGTCTAGGCATTTAAAGGACTGATATGTTAATGAGTGGTATCAATGTGTGTATGTTACCAAGTGTGATGCAGGATGGGGAGCACATGGAAATATACATGGGACTGTCTGTAAAGTCACGGACAGGTAGGTATTACGGTGTGTGTGTGTGTGTGTGTGTGTGTGTGGTGTGTGTGTGTGTGTGTGTGTGTGTGTGTGTGTGTGTGTGTGTGTGTGTGTGTGTGTGTGCGTGTGTGTGTATACCAGTAAGCAATGCTGTACAGGTCTTAAAGTGCATTTATTGTTTTCTTCCACAGGTGGCGAGGTGGGTCAGGGTCCTTCCTGCATGCAATCTGATGTTGGTGTCCCTACAGACACCGAAGATGATGATAGTACTGTTGAAGCACAGTTGGGGGTTGTCCGGGGCCAAAACAGTGCCATCATTTGACATCCCCCTTTTAACCACCCCAACCCCACACACAGTTTCAGTGCCCATACATACCCCATCACCAGTGGCCATAGTGGAGGGACTGCTGGCGTTTGGTGGCTGTGCACAGGAAAGTGTAGTAACCATGCCTATCATGCCTGGTGGCAGCAGGCATAGCCAGATGTTGGGCAGGGCACCACATAGGCAGATATCCCAGGGTGCTCATGGTAGGGCCGCTGGACATTATGTCCCTGGCAGAGGCGACATAGCTGGTACCAGCAGTCACATGTTTCAGGCTGTCATGGTGGTGCAGGCACATATAGAACATTACACCAGACAGGGCCTGAGGCTGTAGAGGGCTGTTCTCACATCTGCAAGTGACAACACCCATGAAGTGGCTGGTGCCATCCGTGCATTAACTGAGTTCATGGAGAAATGGTTTGGCGGGATGATGGCCCTCATCGACCGTGGTCTGTCCATGCTTGAAAGTGTGGTGGGAGTGCAGCGACGGCTGCGTGGATGTAGGCCAGCAACGCCAACAGCTGGCAGTCAACGTGGATGTGCTAGGACACCAAGGGGCTCCCGTAGTGGCAGTACCAGCCCCAGAACTGCAGGGGGGTGCTGTTCACACACACCACAGAAGACAACGAGCACATGGTCCTGGCCAGTCCCAGGAAGGGCCTGGCACCAGTGGACATTTGTCATCATCAGGTGAGAGTAGCTCATCGAGGCCTGTACTTGGATATGCCCATGGAACCCTTGGCAGGCACAGTCCACGTGTCCATGGCCGGAGGCAGTGAACTGCACACCCTGCCAGGTATGATCTGCAGCTGTCCATAAACACCTGTGTGGGGCAGCCACATAACAGAACTGTGTGCATGCATACCCACACACTATACAAACACACCTAGGGCAACCCCATACCTACACACACCACATCACCATGCCCAGTTCAACTCAGTACATCCCTCACCCACACACATGGTGTCAAATGCATGGCCCACCCTCGGCCTCTGGCAAACCAACAACACACCCTGTGCATATGATGATACCTGTGCCACATCCCTGTCATCCATACAATTGATACAGGGACAGGCTAATATGGTTCTGATGCACACGGTGACTGTATAGCAGTGTACCAGAGTACTGCAGTGTAACATGTTGTAAGGAGTAAAGTGTACTGCATATATATCAGGTAGTGTAGCCATTCAGCAATGATGCATTACATCAGTTAGTAACACTGGTTGATTGTGGTCTTTATAATGTTATCCATTTGTGTTGTAGGTGCACATGTGTCAGCACAAGGATGGTCTGCAGTCATATTCCACAATGAGGTATGGCACTGTGGTGACACCATGGCTGTGACATATCTGGGGTACAGTTGAACACATGTCACAGATTTGTATAACAGCTATTGCCTGTGCCACATGGACAGGTGACCCACTGGGGCATGTATAATCTGCAACCTGATGCAGACCCATCCACATACACGCACACTACTTGGCAACACTGGGGACTAGACCCCTACCTAGGTATGTAGTGATACTGAAGTGTGTGGCTTCCACTGCACACACCACACAGTGTTTAGGGTGAGGTGTGTCCCAGGTTACATGTAACATGCAGAACATCCCCAGACATGTACAGTATGCTAATGGGGAACATAATGGGTGTATATGGACAATACATAGTGTGACATACCTTCATATACACATTAACAGACACATAACAGGCAAACACACATCCGAGAGATCAGGGTCTATCGCTGCTAACTAACTTGACTGTGTGTCCAATGTGTTACAGGTAGGCTGCACACAGCACATGTATAACTGGCCTGGATTGTGCTATCAGTTACCTGTATGGTTGATGGTGACAGTGGTAACCATAACATGGTACATGGGACATATACCGGGTGTACCTTGGTGTAATGACAGTGTACACAGCACCCACATTCCCCAGTGAATATTGTACTCCCTAAAACCCATGATGACACTCTGATATACCCACCATCACACATTGGCCATGAGTGTGATACAACCCATTGTAGATCCCAACAGTGGTACTACAGGGATATGCATCTAATGCACATGCCGCACACATAGCAGGGTGTTGCATTGTCATGCCTCACCTATGTGCAGCAACAACACTATCTGTACTACTGTGTGACAATGCATATTGTAATAGGAGTATGTGGCCTCGGAATGCTGTACACTACAGATAAACAGACATGCATACATACACACACTTGCCAGAACACAATGGGTATCCCATGCCTATCAACCCATTTGTACAACATTGTTGTGATGATACTGCAAGGCTCATGTAGCTGGTATGGAGAGGAGCTTAACAGGGTACATGTAATGTCCCATACAGCAGCAGACACAACTGGCTATGGAAATGGGTGTTGTGGTGGTTGTGAAGGCCCTCATGGAATTCCTATGTACAGGTGTGCTAACACACATACACTGCTATACTCAGTCATGCACACGTACACATGTGTCAGTACTGGGGTGCATCTCTGCAGGTGGTCATAGTTGTGTACCTAGCTATTGTCCAAGGAGAGATGGGTTGTGTAGGGGTTGTGTGTACAGTGGTATCCTGCCACCTCCCATGTGGCAGTGGGCAAGCTATCGACTAACACTACTGTGATGACCCTCAGGGTGGAAGTGACATGCATCATCCATTCCTCCAGGTGCCTTCTGAACATGGCCACTGAGGTGATCAAGTTGACATGCATGCAACATGCATTACAACACATGGTTAGTGTCTGTGATAGAGACCTGTACCCAAGCATGTTCAGTTGACTGTGGTAGTGTAGTGGAGGTACCCATGGCATGTGGTGCATAGAGGGTGTTATCTCAAATATGTGCCAGTTCTTACACAGCTGGGCAGACATGTCAGTGTCAGTCAAGCTTAGGATGCCTATACATATCCCCCTGCCATCTGCACATCTGGACAGGGACTGACAGTCATCAGCTTGGCAAGTAGCTATGCAGTAAGATGAATGGGTTGACAGATAGATGTTTGACAACAATATGTATGCCATAACTACATGTCAGGAGCTCTTGCTATCATGTGCTGTACAGACGGTAGTCTACAGTTACATTCCACATGTCGGATCATTACCCAGTAGGAGTTATATACTGTGACACAGCTCACACACCAGGGATACAACAGGGAGGCCTCAGATTCCAGTTATGCCTGCAGGTGTGCCTGTTGTCAGTACTACATTTAGCACTCTACTCTTGCATGGGTAGGCACTGTCAACAGTAGTACCACCATGATACACTACATGCCAGTGTGGCAGAACGTACCCTGGGCTACTACCCCATATGTAACAAAGTCACACAGATAACAGTGCTGTACAGGCCTCATATATGTCTGTGTCCCAGACATGACACTCACACCCCTTGCTACCGTAATGACAGCACATAGGCGCATGTATTGTACATGGCATTAAATACACTTTTTACAGATGTCATTACTCTGCTACGTTATCAGACTGGGTGGTGTGAACTGGTATCAAAATCACTGCAATATAACAGCTAATCAGATTTACGCACTGGTAAGCGAAGCCCACATGGTGTAAGTGCCCATACATTTAACCATATGTTAGCACCACTTAGCTTTGCACAAATGACCACAAATCCGCTTAAAGCTGCTCAAAACTGCCTTAACCACTCTGTATCTGACAGCCCTTGTTCTGCCCAGCAACAAAATGAACATCCCTTGCAGGTCTTGAACCCAGGTCCCTGTACACTAAAGCACAACACTTAACCACTACACCATGACCACTGTGAAGACAGCTGTTGTTCTTCCAAGATATCTCTCAATACACATATTGATTAGTATTGAACAATTGCCTTTACTTCCACAATTGTGTTGTACTTGTTATTAATATGACTGTTGCATCACATATGTTGTTTTAACATAAAGTACACATAGCAGATACATACGGTGAGATACATCTGGGAGAGTATACACAACCGTGAGGTTTACACATAACAGGAATATGGATATATACATATAATAGGTTGATATATGTCTACATGTACATACACATGTATATTCATACATATGTCTGTATACACATCTGTATAGTGCAACATATATATGGGCATGTGTACATCTTGTACATCTATTCATATGCACACATATATATATATATATATATATATATATATATATATATATATATGTAGATATATGTATATATAGCTATATATGTATGCACATCCTATGTGTACAGATATGCCTATTTATGTAGTTATATATGTAGATATCTATAACTATATGTGCATACATATCTATTCTGATATACCTATTACTGTCAATATATATGTAGATATTCATATGTATATGTGCATATGTATCTCTAACTGTATATGTGTAGACATATATTGCTGTGCATATGTATATATCTGTGTGTTTATATGTATTATATATGTACATATACATATCCATCTATGCATGTGGATATGTATAAGTGTATATATCTATATAGCTATATGGCTAATTATATATACATATATGCCCACCATATGTCCTGATCATTGAGTGGATCCCTACCTCAGCCCCAATAGTCCCAAACTTGTAGTGTAAGCGGATGCCAGGTATGTAGTCCAGATATATATGTAGGCTATTGCTACTGTGATAGGGGTTGTTTTCACAGACATGTGGTGCATGGGAGGTCACATCTGCTTTTAACGTGCACCATTGGCTGCTGACAGACATCTGAAGGACATAATAGTACAGTAACACTGCTAGTACAGTAATGATCCTGTGGACTACAGCAGAGATATGGCCAATAAGTGTGGACAGTCTGACACACTCTGGTTAGTCCAGAGTTATACACTGAACCCCTTAGTGCCAGACATGTGGACCAAGTCTGACAATGTGGTTGTTTACAGCCATGTAGATGGGTATATTACGTAAATACTAGTATACATTTGCCCCCATAGGTTATGCATTCACACACCCCTGTCGGTCCTGACACATAATAACTACTGTTACAGGGATGCCATGGCCACATACTTCCCACTAGTTAGTTACATGCATCTGTACAGCATCCCACTGCTTTGTCTGACATACATGACTGTTATGGTGACCTGGCAGCAGCACATCTGGCAAGTATCTGGACATAACACCACACTTGGTAAGTACACTAAGCTGCTAGGCATGTAACAAAGCACTGTGCACAAGCTACAGGCAGACTGCCACAACACTGGCCTACAAATTCCTATGGGGGAATACACATGTATCTGCATATATAGCAGGCTCTACAGGCATGTCACAGCACAGAGTAACAGACACCTGTTTGAAAGTGCATAACCACAATCAATGTGAACACAGCTACAGCCACATATGATAGCTAGTGTAATATTACAGTATATGCACTATCTGATCAACACCATCCTCATATGTGCCACTCACACACTAACCCTACATATACTGGGCCACTACACAGTGTGGTCCGATGCCTGTCTGTGGTATGGGACATGTGTGTGTTTGGCCCTACAAACATGTAAGCCAATAGGGTAACATACAGTGGAGCAGCATATAACATCAGATAGAACAGGACCAAGGACAATGACATCTATCATAGTCTGTACACATGCCAAGGTACATATTCACAATACACACACTGTCAACAATCACCATAAGTACAGAGACCTCAGTACTGTACACACAACCACAGAATGCCAAGGATATGTCCTCAAAGAGAACCACTACTATACATAACATGTGTCGTGGTCTGATATCTCACTGGCTTGTTATCAGATATGATGTCAATAAATTATGGCGTACAAGACATATGCACTTCTTACTGCATGACATATGTTCACAGGTTAACAGGGTTGTGACTGGAGGCACAAACACAGGGCCAATATTGACATGTTGCTGTGATAACCTCATACATTTACTGTTGTAACAGGGTTTGTTGCGGCATATGTCCTGTGAGGTCAGTAACTCTCATGTCTGTCACCATGTACTGACTGCAATCCTCACACTATGCTTCTGCAGTTTGCAGATAGGTGCTCTGTGAGTAACACAAGAAACAAAAGTCACCACTCACTGCCCAGTCTGCAGATGACCCTACAGATGGGGTTTCCTCAGAAACATAGCACGGTCATGACAGGTATTAAAGCATGTAGACCAGCCATATCTACACACACCCTGTTAAGCCAACATTACCCCAAATGCAGAATAGCAGCACTTACATTCTGTAGTCATGTCAGGCACATCCCCCTCCAGTGTGTTGGCCTGTTTCCACAGTGTATGTTGTTAGAGGTAAATCCCCAATCCATCTGAGATGCTGTTTGCCAAACAACAGATCTAGGTCCTGATCACAGTGAATGAAAAGGCTCAACACCAACATGATGTTCCTAGATATTAGAGTGTGTTTTCCATGCAATTGGCTATGGGAATGTTACCACAGCTGTTCCACGTGCAATCAGCTAAAGGAGGGCTGCAATTCATGCAGAGGCCATCAGCTGATCATGAGCATCTCTTACAAAACACATGCTGCTGCCTAAGCAAAGCAGGTGTAGGACTCTACATCCAATAGAGAGGGAGTGAGAGAGGCAGACAGAGGCAAAGATAAGTCAGGGATGGGGTGGGAGAGTAAAACGTAAGCATATCTGTGTCACACACCTACAGTACAGGGTATCAAACCTGTAACTGACTATGTATTGCTATCACATGTCTATGCAGTTATTGTATGCGCCACATAGCTTACATGTTGAGGAGTTCTCCAAATGTATATGTGATGGTGAGTGACATCTGCAACAGTGATATGGTAGCTATACAGTAGGTGTAGTACACATGCCTGTCTGCATGGGCAGGTGTCAGTGTCAACACAGCCACACTCTCTCAGGGACCCACACACATTGACACATTTGGCAGGGTCAGGCATACACCTCCTCACTAGTTAGTTTGCCAAAATACAGTACTGTGCAGGTATCACATGCACCACAGGGGAGATCCAGAGGTTATATGGGCAAAGGGTATGTGGAGGTGTCTGACATCAGACAGCATGCTTCAGTATGCCAATGGGGGTTGTAGTGAGTGTGAATGTGGTCAAAGGCATCATACACCACACACACAGACACAGGGTGCCAGTACTGACATGCACGGGTGCATTGCTTCACGGGTGTGTAGTGGTTGACTGTGACAGATGGCTATACAAGGCTAGGTGATGGGTATACCTTGGCATCAGGCCACATGACAATGGTCTGCAGTGTGGCTCAGGGGTGTGGTGTCTGGATTGTCCCACACAGGTGGGTATTGTATTCACCATCCAGTCACCTGGGTAACTATTGTGTGTGGCCATTGCTGTGCATTGCTTGCCATGTATGTGTTTATTAGTCCATGATATGGATGGTGTCTGGGATGTGCACACATCCCAAATGCATGTACAGTGACATGTGGAACTGTACCTGGGGTGTCTGGCCCATGTTGTGTACACAGATTGTTATCATCAGATGTGCCAGTTCTGGCCTCATGTGGTGGGAACTGGTAATGGACAGCAGATTGACCCTGCACCTACATTGATAGCATGATACAGGTATTCCCTAGTGTCAGTGGCATCTGTCCATACAGGGCATGTGTTTAAGGCATGGTATGTCCTTTGTGGGTCACATTTGATGGCACCACATGTGTTGCAGGTGTCCAGTGGGGAACATAGTGAAGGTCCACTGTCTGCATATACGTGCCTATTGAACTGATAGACAGGTTGCCATGCCCTCTGTAGTCCACTGCAATCACACCATGGTTACTAACTGTGGGCAATATGCAGGGTACTACCAACATAGCTGTTGTTGCCTAGGCAAATGTGTTTGTGCATGAGACATGGGTTGAGAGTGTTCTCTGGGTAATACAAGGGTTGCTAACTTTGTTCGCCAGTCCTTGATGTCACATGTAGGGGTATGGATTGGCACCCCATGTTCTCGGCTGTTTCACATCTGTTGTCCCTGTAAGGTGGACATTGTGACCTATAATAGGGCCACCATATAAGAAATTTGCAAAACCCACTCCACAATGAGTCCAGTTGTTACACACTCGCAACCACCTCCGTCCAGGATACGAATGACAAACACAGACACACACTTGTCATGTCTAGGATTAGAACTCTTACCTAACTTGTTTATTACACTACAGCACTACGCAGTTACAGGATGCGCCATGGAGATTACTGGGCTATATCTTTCCTAAAGGTGTATTTCACAGTGAATGACATCAACAGCCTTGCCAGAGTAGAAGATTTGATCTGTTGTGAGTGTGACTAGCCTAAAATGCATTGCTCCCTACACAGACAAAGAAACGCACACACAAACATCCACAATTGTCATGTGTGGGAATGGAACCCCTACCAGCATACTATATCACACTATAGCATTACACTGTTATAGGACATGGCATGGAGATTACTGGGCTATACCTTTCCCAAAAGTGTATTTCACAGTGAATGACATCAGCAGCCTTCCCAAAGTAGGGCATTTGATCTGTAATGAGTGTGACTAACCTAAAATGCATTGCTCCCTACACAAACAAAGGAACACACACACAAACATCCACACTTGCCATGTGTGGTAATAGAACCCCTAGTAGCAAACTATATCACACTATAACAGTATGCTGTTAGAGGATGCACCACAGAGAATAATGGGCTGCACCTTTCCCAAAGGTGTATTTCACAGTGAATGGCATCAGCAACCTTGGCAAAGTAGGGCATTTGATCTGTAGTGAGTGTGACTAGCCTAAAATGCATTTCTCCCTACACAAACAAAGGAGCACACACACAAACATCCACACTTTCCATATGTGGGAATAGCACCCTACCAGAGTACTATATCACACTACAGAATTATGCTGTTATAGGACACACCACAGAGATTACTAGGCTACACCTTTTCCAAAGGTATATTTCACAGTGAATGACATCAGCAGCCTTGCCAAAGTAGGGCATTTGATCTGTAGTGAGTGTGACTAGCCTAAAATGCATTGCTCCCTACACAAACAAAGAAACATACACACAAACATCCACATTTGCCATGTGTGGGAATAGAACCCCTATCAGAGTACTATAGTACACTACAGCATCACACTGAGATTACAGGGATTACAAGGATGCATCTTTCCCAAAGGTGTATTTCACAGTGAATGACATCAGCAGCTATGCCAAAGTAGGGCATTTTAATTGTAGTGAGCATGACTAGCCTAAAAAACATTGCTCCTTAAACTGACTGAGACACACACACACACACACACACACACACACACACACACACACACACACACACACACACACACACACACACACACACACACACACACACATTTGAAATGTCTGGGATTAGAATTCCTATCTAACTAGTTTATTACACTACAGCATTACACAGTTATAGGATGTGCCATGAAGATTACTGGGCTACACCTTTCCCAAAGGCATATTTCATACTGAATGACATCAGCAGCCTTGCCAAAGTAGGGCATTTGAATTGTACTGAGTTTGACTAGCCTAAAAAGTATTGCTCCCTAAACAGACAGAAACACACACACACAGTTGCCATGTCTGGGATTAGAACTCCTACCTAACTAGTTTATTACACTACAGCATTACACAGTTATAGGACATGCCACGAAGATTACTGGGCTACACATTTCCCAAGGGTGTATTTCACAGTGAATGACATCAGCAGCCTTGCCAACGTAGGGCATTTGAATTATAGTGAGCATGACTAGCCTAAAAAGCATTGATCCCTACACAAAGACACACACACACACACACACACACACACACACACACACACACACACACACACACACACACACACACACACACACACACACACACAGTTGCCATGTCTAGGATTAGAACTCCTACCTAACTAGTTTTTCACACTACAGCATTACACAGTTTTAGGATGTGCCACAGATTCCCAAAGGTGAATTTCAAAGTGGATGACATCAGCAGGCTTGTCATAATAGGGTTATGGGGAGGGCAGTGTGTGCACATGGGTCATAACCCATTCATCTAGAGGTTGACATACCACATGCAGGCACATGCAGGGTTATATTCCGCAGGCACGTGTATACAGCTGCTAGATGACTACTGCCTTGTACATTCATGTTGCACAGCTAGCACTTGCACCACATAGTCTGTAATGCTGATGGATATCGGTGGCTAATTTCTACAGTGAGTGACATTTATACATCATGTGGTTGTAGCCATTTGGCTGTGTGCTGGGTGGGACAGGCCTCATGATGGATGGCTCTTTGTCACAGTCACTCTCTTCCACACATCTATGTATGTCTACGTTTGGCTTATTATAGTGTGTTGTCCTTGGATATATGTCTGTATTTCTATCCAATGTGTGTGCAAAGCATGAGTGGTGCTTACTGAGGAGTGTATGCACTAACATCTGCAACTGTCAGATATGTATGGTGCACTATTGTTTGCAGGCATGGGCTTCATTTGTTTAAAAGTGTGATCATGCCCAGTATGACCTTTCAGTATGTTGTTGTCTGACATTGCCTTCATTTCTCTTAGTGTGTGAGCATGCCCAGTATGACATTTCAGTATGTTGTTGTCTGACATTGCCTTCATTTCTGTAAGTGTGTAAGTATGCCCAGTATGCCCTTCTGTACTGAATGTGTGGATCCATTCCAGGTAGTTTGTACTCCACTGCAGACCTTTGTGTTGTACACCTACAGGTAGCAAACTGTTTTTGCAGGGTATCCATAGATCATTTGGCAATATGGGGACAAACTGTGCAGCGGATAGTGTGTACTGTAGGTAATTGTGTCTGTGGTGTTTCTGCTACATGGTACTGGTGTTAGCAGAGATATTCAGACATGTGTGGTGTTGTACACTGTGATGTTGTATGTCCTCAAGTACTGTCAGGTGGACATACTTGCTCACAGTGATGTCCTGGGGGACAAGGATGACTACAGCTGTGTCCAATATTGTGGGCAGACACCTACATATTCATGGTAAGTTATGCCATTCTGGAGGGGGAGCTGCAGACACTTGCTGCTGGGTCTGTGTATCTGGTTCAGCACCTTGGTACAGTGCTGGCAGAGGTTCCCATACTTGTACATCCATTGCCATGACAGTATGGCCTTATCTTGCTGTGGCAATACGTCACAACTGTACAAATTAACACAGGTTACCCAGAGGCAGGGGCCATGGGTCAGGACATTACCCCTATCGTGGTGTACGGGCAGGTTTGTAGCCACCCATTTATGTGTTTTCAGCCAGGGATAGTCTGTGCACACAGCTGTGTGTCAGACTTTGCACATTCCGTGCTGGCCATGCTCCCACCCCTCCTATTATTCTATCATCTTCCATACATTATGGATACATTTTCTGATATTTTCCCTAAGGTTATCTCATCACAGCTGTGTTTTGGTATTGGTCTACAGTTCATGCAATGGGACACGGTGTACATGTTACTGTGGTTTGTCCACATGGCCTTGCATATGGTTTATGTGGAGTGTGTTACGTTGTTATTTGGGTGTCCATGACATAACATCCATTGGCAATACGTGTGAGACACAGGCCTTTGGCAGAGGCCTGTAGGCCATTTGGTGTTGATGCAGGCCAGCTGTGGCAGGCCATTGCATTCTGTCAGTCCTACAGTCTCAGGCCACCATACAGTATATTTCCCTGGGGTGACAGGGTAGGTGTGCTAGGTGTTCATGCCAATACTTTCTGTCAGTCTTGATCAGGTGGTTTGGATGCTGGCAGGATGCTACCTACAGCTAGGGACACACCTGCATGGGATACCTAGACTGCATGGTGCATTCTTTTGTTATTGCCATATACAGGTGGGGTCATATTGTATCTATTCCCAACAGCAGGGATACAACCAGAGAGGTACCTGTTGGGTGGTGTTTTGGTGAGCTGGGTGGATGTGTGCTATGGACACTACTTGCAACTGATGCACAGATATGCATGAGGCATTCCAGTTATGCTGGCATGTGCAGGTACATCAGCTGTTTCCCAATACGTCAGTCCTACCACCTTTGTGATCTGCAAGTGTTCAGCCAGATGACACAGGTATCCCCTACTACAGGCCCAGATAATATGATGCATGCCTGTATGTACAACTTCAAGGGTGTGTCCATTTCACAGTGACACATTATATACTGTATGTCTGGGGTACTTTCCCCTGTGTACTGCTTGTATATCTAGCCCAACACCTATGCCATATCAATCTTTCAGATGGTTATATATATTACCACCATACATTTACAATGGTTTACTGCTATCATGTGTTATAGTGGAGGGAATTGTCTTGGGCACTGCAGTTGTGAGGACTTGGCCAAGTCATCAGCAGTAGTGGGCAATGGCCAACAGGTCATTCCTCAACTTGCATACATACTGACCACTCCCATACCATATGAAACACACACCAACTTAACACACACACACATACCTGCATATTGTGCAAATGCTACAATCTATCCTGTTACCTTGGCTACCTCTGGGCATCTGTGCTCCACTGGTATTATACCTACATATACATGTTACTACATTTCTACATAGGATTGGGGGCACACCTGACTGTTACTACATTTCTAAATAGGATTGAGGGGACACACCTGACTGTTACTACATGTCTAAGTAGGGTTGGGGGGCACACCTGACTGTTACTACATGTCTACATAGGATTGGGGGGCACACCTGACTGTTACTACATTTCTACATAGGACTGGGGGGCACACCTGACTGTTATTACTGTCTACATAGGATATTAGAGAGGCACACCTGACTGTTTCTGCATTGCTACACAGGATTGAGGGGCACACCTGACTGTTACTACATGTCTATATAGGCTGTGGGGGGCACAGGTTTTGGTGGGTGGGCACACCTGACACTTGTACACATTTGCTATGACTGTACAGGTATGTCAGGTACTCCATTTCATTCTGTTTTCTAGCCTATTATGCTGACTAGAGGCATGTCAGTGTACTACAAGTCTTACGTTTGATTGACCTACATATTACCTTCTGACTTCCTACCCTTCAGAACTAACATCCCACTGCCTGATCTGATGTAGTTTGTCTGTGTAGGCCTGGGGGGGAGGTTACCCATAGGCATCATTCAGTGGCCTTAGCACAACCTTTGTTTGTGATTATCTACACCTGTCCTGCTGACTGTGACTGTTGCTGGGTATGTGAACATCTCTGACTGGCATGTGTGTGTCATATGGACACACATGTGGCCCAGCACATTTCCTGCAGTGGGTTTTGTCACCATGTGTAGTACTGGCTACTATGGTGACAGCAGTATATGTTACAGATCTTATGCTGCCACTATAGGTGTCTACTATCTGCTGACATCCCATTCAGCCTCCTGATTCCCATGCATGCTCACATCCATACCATAGATATGAGTAACAACACATACTAATCCAATCAGCAATCGGTAAGAGGAGTGACTACCTTGTGGGTGTGCCAGTATTGAGGATGGTGCTGGGGGCTGCCTATGTCAGATGCACATAGTACACTCCCTATATATGGTTGAGCACATTTAGTGTCATGTTTGGCATCCCTTTTACTGTATGTGCGAGTCAGACAGAGGTGCCATTCCCTGGGTCCCTACTGTGTCAGTGTATGTGCTATGCATTGCCTATTTGCCAAGGCCATGGCATACTGGGCATGCCTCCATCTGCCTACTGGGACAGGCTCAGGCTGTTCCTCCTCCAAGTCACTCTGTGCCTGTGCAAGCCTTGGCATTGGTGGGGGCTGTGTGGCCCTGCCCCATGCTGTTCCTGCTGCAGCTGTTTCCGCAGGATCACATTGTGTAGCGTGGCACAAGCAATAACAATTTGGGTACATGTAGCTGGTGAGTACTGCAAGGCTGCACCGGATGTGTCCAGGCACCGGAACCATGACTTGAGCATCCCAAACACACGCTATATTATGATTCTTGTCTGTGCATGTTCCTCATTATGGCGGTCTTGTTTGAGTGTGTGTGCATTTCTGATGGGTGTCATCAGCCACGGCTCCAGTGCGTAACCAGCATCCCCCACTAGGTGACTGTAAGGGATATCCCCATTGGCAAATCTTTGGTACAGTTGCGTCAGATGCCAGATGTGGGAATCATGATAGCTTCCAGGGCAGCCAGCACACACATTCATTATAATGCCCTGGGCATTGCACACAACCTGGCAGTTGATGGAGGGGAAGCCCTTGCAGTTGATGTAGACCCTACCTCACTCACCGGGTGCTGCTTTGTTGCATATGTGCATGCAGTCTAGAGCACCCACCACTTCAGGGTATTCTGCTATTTGGTGAAAGAGACGCATATTGCTGGCCAACACCTCATGGATGTTGAGGAAATATACGTTCTCACCAGCATGTGCTGACATGGCATCCAGGAATTGGTGGAATACTCTGGATGCTGATGCCTATAAGATCCCCATGATATCCCCAGTTGGGCTTTGGGAGGTACCTGTGGCTATATACCTAGGCCTACACATACCTTGGTATCCACTGGGATGGGTTCCCCTCTGTTAGTTCTGTGTGTCAGGTGTGGCCGGCACAGCTCAACAATTTGCTGTAAGAGGTCCCTGTCCACCCTATAACGCTCCACTATCTCCAGCTCATGTATCCCCTGGTAGGTTACCCTGGGTCTGTACACCCTTCTCAGTCTCCTCACTGGTGGGTTGGTTAGCAGGATTCTCATCCTCACCACCTTCAGCTTCATCCACATGTTGATGTCTGATAGCTGCTGCAGCCACTATCATTCTGTTGTTTTTTGTTTGTTAAAATTTCCCCGCTTGTATACACTAATGGTGTAGAGTATGTGGGGAAAAAACAGAGGAAAGGTGTTTGCATAGTTTATAGTAGTGTTCTGGGCTGGGCTGGTCTGCTGCCTGTGTAATTGTCTGATTCTGATGGCTTCCTATTATGTTGTCGAATGACAACAATGTTGAATGCTCAGAAGAGCAAAACCACCGCATATCAAAGTCCGGATTGCGGGATCACAGTACAGTGAAGATTGAAATATTTGCTCTTTCCTCACTGTAGTACAATCTCGGAGTTGGTATATATATTTAGTGGGGGGGTGCAGCCCCCCACAATAAAAGTTTTGATATTTGGCAGTTTTGCTCTTCTGAGCATTTGAAATTGTTGTAATTCGACAATGTAATATGAACCTGATTCTGATACGTTTCACCTGCCAGCTATGCTAGCTCTCCTAGATTGCCTTCCTATTGCAGTTTTCCCTTCTCATTGCCTTCCTGTTTAAGCTCAGGGGCACACCGTGCAAACACAGTGCTCAAATGTGCACAGAGCTGCTATTTCTTAGTTTACTTTTTTTTTCCTTTAAAACCCGGTGCTCGGTGCGCACACCCACTTAGGCAATGTAAAGTGTGCTAGGCTCAGACACACCCCCTTGCTTAGCTCTGCAAAGCTAAGGGCAAATCCGAGCCACAGGACTCTAATCTGCTTATAGTATGCTTGACACTTCTCCCTATGATGTCAGCTAACTCCTAGGCTTGCACCAAGCTATTCCTACTCTAACACTGCTGGGTGCTGACTAGCATGCAGGGGAAATCTGGGATTCAGTATCATTCCCCTCATTTGCATAGTATTGCCTGCTGATGCATAGTTACATGTCCCACACTGAGCCTCCCCCTTAGCAACCACTATTCACTGGCCACGTTGTCTTCTGCCTGTCATTGAGTATAATGGCAAAATAGTGATTTTGGTTAGAATGCTTATTTTAGGTTTTTTTCTTATTTTTCACCCGTTCCCATTTCTGCGCTGCTGCCCTAAGCTTAAAAAGGTGAGATTGGCTAAAATAAAATACAAGTTGATTTTTTTATTTTTGCAACTGCTGACATGCTTTCTACATAATATCCATCCTTTAATTGGAGCTGTCATGGCTCCGTTTTGTAACTTACAGAAATGTACTCCGTTACTGGCGGAGTACATTTCTGCAGATTACACTAGTCCTGCACGGCCAGCTTCCAGTTTCCTGGATCATAAATTCACCTCATTCGCATGGATTTCTTCTGCAAATGGGGTAATTTGCATACAGGGGCTGAGTCCATGCAGGACTAGTGCAGGAGTGCTCGTCCACGTCCCTACAGCTGATTCCTGCATTGCACAGCAGACATATTGCCTGCTGGAGCTCCTGCATTAGTCCTGCACACAATGCAGGTCTTGCTGAATGCGGGGGCATGTCTTCTTTGTAACTTAAATAGAATATGTTGGAGGGATAGATATGTATCACATAGAATACCACTTATTTGGAATCATCTTCAACTCCACATAAATCAAAGTACTTCCCTTACACTATTCAAGCACAATCTAGATGAATGGATGGTTTGCCACAAATTCACCCCTGGTTTAACACCCTTGTCCTTTATGGATAGGGGCAACATGTATATTTCGTGCTTGTCTCTGGGTTAATAATATTTAAAATATAAAGGCTAAACATTGCATGGGAATGTATGGCTAAGGATCCCCCCGGATCAATAGTCTAGTAAGTAACAATGACTGTCTGAACCTATAAAATGAAGTCAGAAGACCACTGAATCAACTAATGTGATATCCAATACACTTTACTGAAAGAGAAGAAGTTAGAAAAAATTTGAATCAATTAATGTGATGCCTAACATATTGTATGGAAGGAGCAGAGACAGAAAGGAGATATAGCTCAGAAAAGACAAGGAGAAAAAAATTAGGAGTGAACAATAAGAGGGTGGAGCAGTTAGGACTTAGCCAAAGCAAGAAACCTGATAACGGCAGGGATCAGGATGGTAAGAGTGAGTGGTCTGCAACTGAGTATATATAAAAGAGGAATCAGAATAATGAATTGAATTATTTGTATACGTGGACATCACAGACAGTCAAAGAGTGGGAAGAGTTCATACGAAAAGGTAGAAAATGAACAGAAAAGTGATGCATAGACTAGGAAAGTACAGTTAGGCTTTTGAATATTTAACTGTATCAAGTAAACTTACAGTTACTTTACCTGTTACTAGATGGGACAGGCTTAATGACTATTTTGAAACTTTCTTTAGACCCTCTTTCAACACATTTTTATTAAAAAAATACTTTTTTCCTTTAAACTGTAACAAACGTCTTTATACAAATGCAGCAAGCAGTTATTATAGTTTATACCCTGTCTGCACAGAGTGCTACAGTGCTCGGTTTTAGTTAAAAAAGAGGCTTTTTTTTTTTTACTTTTAAACTGTGGCAAACTCTTTGCTACAATTTAGTAAGCAGTTGCTACAGTTTAGGCAATGCATGGAGCACTACACTGTTCAGGTTTCACTACAGATACAATACCAGCTTTTAAAAGCCAGTTTAGTATTAAAGAGAGAACATGATTGGCTGATGGCACTCCTAACACTTTGTGCCTAGCGAAGTTGCTTCTCTCACCCTGTGCTATGCTACTGCAGAAACCGAACACTCACCTTAAAACACACTTCTGTCTCCCTAACCCTAAAACTCCCTTTCTTTTCTGTAAACCTAAACCCTAAGACTCTGTTCTTGCTCCCTAACCCTAACACTTACTTCCTTCACTTTAACTCTAAGACTCCCTACTTTCTCCTTAACCCTTCCTCTCCCTAAACATAAAATCCCATTTTCATTCCCTAACCCTAGAACTCCCTTTCCACTTCCTATCTCCCTTCTTGACTATCTACCCCCCTTCTTGACTATATCCCTAATCTATACTCTCATCCCTCCCACTCTCCCACCACTGCCGTTGCATGTACCTTGCTCAGTCTTGAATAATGTGATTGGACAGGCTGTGTCAGGTGCTTGCTTGAACTCGAATTCAAGCTTCAGAATGAGATGAGCAGCAGCCTACCTGAGTAACAAGATGCTTGAGTCCCTGACTTCGAAACAATAGTCTTTTGAGTGCTTGGAACTCAAGCACTTGACTTGCAAATCACCTTAACAAATGTTATTCACTGGATTATTATGACCTATGAGCCCCTGTCATTGGGATGCAGGCTGCAGATGGTTAGGAAATTCTAATCAGGTAGGCTTGTTTAAGGCTTCATAATGGTGAGAGTGTGAATATGTTCCTAAAGCAAGGCCTACATTCCTGTTATACACATTAGCCCCAGTTTTTGCATGGTGCTTCTCTGCATGTTAGTTGGTAAATAGGAGCCATACAGCAGGCGGGACAGTAGGAAATGAACAGGCTGTAGTTGACCTGGTGTATAATGATAAAATATTATGTATGCCTGGTATGGCAAGATTCTGATTAGTTATTGAGATTACAGACTTGATATAAAAGTCAAACATGAGTTCATTGTCCAAGCTGACTTCAGCAAGCTTTGCAAATTTTATTACTTGAATACATTAGTGTTTCACAGTGGGGAAGTCGTGTCCTGGTAGACAAGAAGCTAGTTTAGTTTGGGGTATTACAGAAGTAAATACTTGAGTGTGACAACCAGACTTATATCAAATTAAAGATATGATGAATGACACAATGTACACAGATATAGAAGATCCTGAGCAGAGCACTGTCAAGCCATAAAAATATTTTGTGGAATATTTAAAATACTTTGCATGCATCCTGTTTTATTATTTAAAGATGATAATTACTTTTCCACTCAGTAAGACAATTTTTAAATAAGCTGCTATACAATCAAAACAAAACTTCCTTTACTTTTGTACAAAAGCACAACTATGCAACACTTCTGCAGAGCAGACTATTCAGCAAAGTGCAGCAAACTGAGAGCAGGATGACAGACATGCTAACCAGTTTAGTGAGTAAAATATTTCCCACACTAGAAATAGAATGTACAGATAGTTGATTATCTATGCACAGATGCTTCCTTTTGAGTCTACAGAGCCACAGACTAGCTTCAGGCTCCAATAAACCACCTTGCTAATCAAATTCATTTCCTGGGTACTGCTTCCCCTCGTTAATATCTACGCCACACTGAAGACAGTATTCATCATCAGCTCCTCCATTGGCTACTTGCCTGTGTTCTGTAATATTGTCTTAGCCTAGCAAAGTCAATAATTTCAAAAGAATGCACTGTGGTAGCATGGTTTGCACCTGCCACTAATTAAAAAAGAAACAGAAATCTCTTCCATAGGAAATGCTGATCTCCAGAATCAACATACAAATTAATAAAAGTAATGTAGTCTGATGTGGGTGGTACATCTTCAGAAGTAAAAAAATGTTACCTGTAACTCTAAAGTACTATAATTTTTCAAGCTGGTATGTCTATATGTTAAGTCCAAATGATGCTTTGTGTAGAGTTTACATTTTCTGATTTAACGTTGGATTGCTCAAGCTCAAATTATTTAGCTTTCCTTGTTTTTAGTATGAGAGAACATCAAATATGAACAGCAAAACTGGATATGTTATACTTTCAAACTCTGAACTGGATTTACATCTTTTAAATCCATAGCACTAGTGAAACTGCTTTGTCCATTAAATTAGCTGAACCAACAAACTGCTTTGAAGTAAATGATTGCAGCAACATTCGTGAAATGGATACTCCAGAGGTGGCACCTAAACTATAGCAGACTAATATCAGTGATAAATAAAATATGAAATGCAGAAACGAGGTGGCTAAAAGCAGCAAATATAATTTAATACCAGGTTAGCACTTTCACATCAACAATGCTTCTTCAAACCATGTACAAAACATTCACTACATCCTACTATATATTTGTGAATTCAATTAATCAATTAAGCAATAATGTAATGCAATCAAGTTCTTAAAGTCAACTCACATCTCTTGCCATAGATAAATACACACACACACACATATATATATATATATATATATATATATATATATATATATATATATAAACACATACATGCATATACATATAAAAATCAAAACTGATGCATAGTAGCTTAAGTACATATATAAACAATTAGTTAACAAATGAAGCATATACAATTCATATAATACACATATATAAAAAATATATTCATTTTAGGGGTCTAGCTTTTAGATAGAGCTTAATAGAAGCCCTATCATTAAGGCCAGGGAATCTATCTGCTTCCAGTTCTAATATCCACTTTAATTCACGTTGTTCTGTCAAATGTTTCAAATCCCCTAGTCTACAACTTGGTCTCAAACATTTTATCACTCTAAAACTAAATCTATGTGTATAATTATACACATAGATTTAGTTTTAGAGTGATAGAATCTCAAAATTAAGAAAATAAGAGATTAACTCGAATATGCAAATGAGACCGCATATCCAAAAAAAAAAAACATCTCTTATCAGCCACTTGGTTTTAACCAATCAGCAGCTGAAGTTTACATTAACCAGGTGAATGACAACGTAAACCAGCCGGCCTTAGTTTCTTCTATTCAGGAACCCACAGTAGACTAAACGGAAACCTTTCCATGACGAAGTGAATGAATTCACAACAGGAACGCTTATGGGGTTAATTCGAATGTGAATAACTGTTCATTGCTGAATAGTAACCCTCGAGGACTCTCCCAAGGGCATAAGTTTCAACAAGGGAACAACCGGAATCAGTAAAATCCAACACGAGCCACAAACAACAACAGGAGGAAGAACAGATGGAGCTGTCACCAGAACTGGAGATAGTATCTGACCACATTTACCAGCTCAGAGATCTAAATGCTTGCAGGGTAAACAATACTGAGCTTATTCTTTCACTTAACAATAACATTTTATCTAATTCTACAGAAAATTATCTTCAGATTATTTCAATCTCTTCCGGTGATTTTAATGTCTACAGCTATTCTGACTATATAGTTAGCACTACATTGGTGGACATTTTAGCTAAAGGACTTACCTTTGTGCCTAGCAGGCCCTCTAATATTCCATGGACTCTGATAGATTTAAAATTGTTTATCCAGAAGTTAAACCTGAAATTATTTTTTATTTCTAATGCTGTATAAGAAAGCAATAACAATTTAGATAACTTTAGAACTGCCAGCACTTTTAACCCCAGTACTCAAACTACTCTTTCTGTTTTTGAACAACTATATGAACATGATATCAGGAATTTATACCAACTTCAACATATGTCTAATGTTTCTAACTTTAGTAACAATGATTGGGATTTGATTAATGCTTTAAAGGATAGTGGGTTTGAAGTCATTAAACCAGATAAAGGGAGAGGCAAAGCTATAATGTGTGAAACATACTACATGATGAGTATACAACAAATGTTGGATACAGACAATTATGTAATAGCCTCTTTAAATTAAATAAATACAGCCTATAGACAGATTAAGATTTTTTTAATGACTTGTTTATAGAGGCTAGGATTTCTACTGAAGTATTGAATTATTTAACTATACTAGCCCCCCAATCCCAGTCATCTTTGGAATCCCAAATATACATAAAGACCTATGTAACCCCCCTTTTTGACCAATAGTAAATGTCCGTAACAGCATTGCATACCCCATGGCCAAATATGTGGCTCATATATTGAAAAGGTTTGTAACTAAAGAAGTCCAAATTTGCAAGGACTCTTGGTCTATTTTGGAGAAAGTTAACAGCTTGGATTATAACGAGGCACACAATTTTGCAACAATAGATGTAAAAGATTTATATACTGTGATACCACATGAGCTAGGTATAGATTGATGTCTTATTAAGCAATGGTATTGACCATGAAGAACTTTGGTTAGCCCAATAATGTTTGGATATAATTCTTAGGAATAACTTTTTCATTTATGAGAATTCCTTTTATATTCAAAAGAAAGGGGTGGCCATGGGGTCACCCTGTGGGGCAAGCTTTGCCAATTTAGTTATGAGTTTCTGGGGGAAGAAATTTGTTTTAAATCATAGCATTTATTCAGAACATATAATTTATTATACTCGATACCTGGATGATATTTTCCTAGTATTTAAAGGAGAATCTGACCCTTTTAATAAGTTTTTGCAATACATCAATGGCACAACTGATTTGTTATGTTTCACTAGCAGTTTTCATACTGATAGAATAGCATATTTAGATGTGCTACTACAGAAGGATAGGACTAGACAGAAATATGTGGCTACCATTTATAGGAAGGATACTTATTCTAATTCCTTCCTTCACTTCTCTAGTTCCCACCCCTTACATCAGAAAAAAATCTGTAGTGAAAGGTCAACTTGTCAGGGCAGCCAGAATGATTTCTAACTTTGTTGATTTTATGGATGAATGCAATTTCCTAAGAAATCTGTTTTTGAATCGTGGCTACACTGATTATTTTATTGATGATTTAATAAGTGAGGTAACTTCTAAAAGGAATTCAGGACATTTCAAGGCTATTTTAAATAGCTCAGAAGTGGATGAGGGTCTGTATCTAAACCGTTCAAATAGTAGGTTAGACCTGCCCAGGTCAGATGATAATAATAATTTTTGTACCGATTTTTCCCTCACCTTTATTACAAATTTTAGTAGTGACACTTATTATATTAAGAATATTTTAGAGAAGAATTGGAATCTTATCATAGCAGATGAAAGTGTAAGGAAGAGATTACATTTAACACCCATAGTTGTTTTTAGAAGAGGTTCTAATTTGAAATACCTTTTAGGAAGTAATATATCCCAAATATTGAGAACAAAGGGTATGTTTAAGTGAGAAGTTTGCCCTTATTGCAAGTTTATTGACAGGTCAACAACATGAAATTTTCTTGCCATGGGAGATATAATTGTAACTCTAAAGGTTGTGTTTATTAAGCTAAATGTAATTCCTGTCATGGTTTCTGTATAGGCAAGATCGACAGGAAACTCAGGGAATGAATATATGGGCATCAGTATGCCATAAGAAAATGAAAACCTGAGAATGCTTTAGCTGAACACATCTTTAATAATCCTGGACATATATTTTCCTTTAGAGTAATCAATCAGATCTATATGAGGGGTGGACCATTCTCTTTATGGCTGGAACAGCGAGAGCTGTTGTGGCAGCTTAAACTAGATGCTTTTAAATATCCTAGGCTAAATGATGCATGCTCTATAGCTTGCATTTTAAAGTTAAAGAATTTGAGGAGATACTTTTTAGTTTACTTTTAGGGCATAAACTAGTACAAACCAGTTAAAATGGAATTTTCTATTTCTATTTGTTTATAAATTTTTTCAATGCATATTGATTTATTTATGCTTTTTAATTACTTTTTATGTTTTATTGGATTTCATTGATCAGCTGACTGTCATGTGTTTATTTTGAATGCTATTTATAAGTGGTTCATTAACTTTGTAATTCAGTCTGAAGAAGTGGGAGCATTTGTACCTACAAAAGTGCTTACTGAACTGTATTAAATTGTTTGTTTGTACCATTAGCATGGGCAATTTTTTGTTTTTCAGTTTACAGCTTATATTAAGCTTACATTCATGAACTTGTATAGAATCATTCATGTATTAGCTTTCAAAATGGACATATCTTATCAATGCAACCCAGTTTCAACAAGTAAAATAGAGTAAAATTGTATTTTGATCTTTTGTATTCACAACAACATAGAACAATAAAGTGCAAGTTATAAAGCAGTAAAAGATTATTAAATAAGGCAATTACCAACTTGGGTATTCAGAGATATAATAAACATGGGAAATGAAGGGTACAGAACTTGGAATTGCAAATAGAATACCACATTGCCAGTACATTCATCTTACAATTAATCTTACCAAAGAGGTACTAAAATCACATACAAGTTAGAACAATTAACTAGATTTCTTCCCTTTGAAAAGATTTGTTCCTGCGCTAATTCAACCAAGGGCCAGGCACCTACATTTGGTGTATCTGGGGCTGCCCACATCTGAGCAATGTTAACATCTATGATATAAATCTAATGAATTGACTAGGTCCCTTTCTCATAACTGGGTGAGAGGAAATCTAGCATTTCATAGTAATAAGGCATTCTTGCACTTACTGGCAAAGCCCATGGCAGTATTTTATGTCATGTAGCTGAATGGAAATTGGGACTTTAAAGAATACCAGATGTTGGATACATGAATGTTATCTGGCCAAATCATCTAAGAGAAAATTATATTTTTACTAGAAATGACACTGAGCATATAACAAAGGAAGTAATTCCAAGAGTCTGGTGATTTTCAGGAACATCTCTAACATTTACCATATACATTTAAAAAATACTCTTTCTAGTCTGAGGTTGTCTGTTTTGTAGCTCTTTTTATTTAAAATATTATAATATAGATAACAGCTCAGATAAGATTTGCAAAGTCCATTAGATTATTAGTAATGCAGTCATTACACTGAGGGAAATTTTTGATCAAATTGTATATATCTAGGAGACCAATTATTTAATAAAGAAATAATATGTGCTATAATAAAGTTGCAATTCAAAACATTGCTATTTTCTAATGAGGTAGTAATACATATCTGTCATTTTTAAGCTTCTCTTTCTGTTTTACCTTTTGGAGGTTGTAACACCCGGTCTTAAATTCTGGGAGATTAACAGTAAAATAATATAATGGATAGGCTTATCTTATGCTTTGATTTAACAATACATTAAATAATTACTTATCATTGACTTTGGAAATGGTTATCCAAATATTTCAACAAAAGCAAAATATTGTCTGCAAATAATGTGGGGGGGGTGGTTAATAAAGCGTATACCTTTTTTCCCGTGTAGGCATTGCTGTGTGCTGCTAACATGACCATGAACAGTTTTAGATTTAGTAAGCGCTGCTGAGCGGTGCACATGAGCTCGCCAACAGGAAAATTCCGTGGCATGCAAATCACCTCATAAACAGATGACTCTCATGAAAATGAGGCAAGTAGAGTGATCCAGCAGGCAGATAAGCAGCTCTGCAGAACCTGTGTCAGTGTCCATGTAAAGGAATATAGACAGACCAAAGGGGCTATAAAAATGTAGATAGATGGACAGAAATTGTATACCACATACAGATATGAGCAAACCTATCCTTGGTTTGTCTGACAAATTAAAGGAAATAAATTTTTTTTTAATAGTCTGAGCTTGTTTGCATGATGTGATGCAGTGTGCAAACATGCTTTATAAAAAAAATTTAACAAATTGGAAAAAACAAAATGAATATTATGTGACAGAATTGTATTACCGGACCCTGCGTGGAGTATCTGCAATGGTGCATTGGTGCTGCTACTAATATGGTAGGGCTTTGACTCATGTAGTTTTCAGGCTGTGAGCATGGATCTCTATACAAATGAGGTGGAGTTACTGAATAGCACAAAAGGGTAATCCTGTCCGCATAGCCCTTTTGTGTAGGCAGAGCTCTATGTTGCTATTTACAGAGGAGGTAGCTAACATCAGGAGAGGATGTTTTCAATGATGTCTAAGCTTATTTCAACTTAGCTGCACATGCTTGCATGGCACACCATCATGTTGAGTGTATCCTTGTAGGGGGGTATGTGCACTTACTTCTAAGCTTTGTTTAGCTAAGGAGAGCATGTTTCAGCATGTTTGCACAGTACACCACTTTGCTGAACGTAGAAGTCTGGGGGGTGTGAGTACTAAGTGCTAAGCTTTGTTTACCTATGAGGCATGCATTTGCATGGTGCACTGTAGTGCTGATTGTATCTAAAAGTCAGTGGCATATTAATTAGTTTTGACCTCTGCTTAACTTGAACTAGGGCCATTAAATAATGTTAATGATATGCTAGGCAGGTGCACTGCATCATAGGTAGCCAATCACACAGGCAGCACCTAAAGCAGAGCACTATAAAGTATGCAAACACCCTACAATCTGATTCTTCCCCCATACTCTGTACTACTGGAGTACAGACTTGGGAATTTTAAGTGAAAGAATGTCAGGGGCTGCTGCAGGTCTGCTACATCTGTATGTGCTAGAGGCTGAAGTCAGTGCTGCTGCTGCTGCTGCTGTTGCTGACAAAAGGCCTAGATAGAGAAGGAGAAGAGTGTTCAGGCCCAGGGTAACCTTCCAGGAGCTACATGAGCTGGAGATTGTAAAGTGCTACAGGGTGGACAGGGACATAATACAAGAACTCACTGAACTCTGCCTCCCTCAACTCAGACCCAGAGACAACAGAGGGGAACCCATCCTATTGGAAACAAAGGTATGTGTAGCCCTTAGCATACTAGCTACAGATACTTTCCAAAGACTAACTGGAGACATGATGGGGGTCTCACAGGCATCTGCTTCCAGAGTACTCCACCAGTACCTGGATGCCATGCTACCACATGCCAGTGAGCACATTTCTTTTCCCCTCACTCCTGAGGCAAGGGTCAGCAATATACAGCACTTCTACTGTGTAGCACACTATCCAGAGATACTGGGTGCCATAGAATGCACTCATTTACACATCGTCACCACCCAGTGTGGAGGGCAGAATCCATGTCAACCGCAAGGGGTACCACTCCATCAACTGCCAGGCCATGTGCAATGCCCAAGACATTATCATGAATGTGTGTGCTGGCAGCTTGGCAGTTATCAAGACTTCCATATCTGGCATGCATCACAGCTGTACCAGATGTTTGCAAGGGGGGACATCCCACACAGCCATTTACTGTGTGATGCTGGCTATGCACTGGACCTGTGAATATGACACCCATTAGAAACACACACACATTCATGGAAGAATGCCGTAATCAGGCACACACAACAACCAGGAGCATCACAGACTGGTTGTTTGGGCTTTTGAAGTCACAGTTTCAGTGTCACAATATATCTGGTGGAGCCCTGCAGTACTTTCCAGCCACAAGTGGACATATGTTCACAGTATGTGCCATACTACACAATATGATCCTGCAGAAACAGCTGCAGCAGGATCAGCAAAGGGAAGGGATACACATCCCCCTAACAGTGCCTACATCACCACAGCCACAGTTACAGGAGGACTCAGAGGAGGAACCCCCTGATGATATCCCTGTAGGTGGACATAGGCATGCCCAGTATGCCCTAGTTTTAGCTAAGAGATAACACATAGCACATTCACTGACAACCTAGGGTCCTAGGGACTGACACCTTAATCCTACTCACACATATATAGTAAAATTGTTGATGCCTGACAACCCACACTACCTGTACCTATCCATATATTGGCTGTGTACTGCTTGCATCACACAGAGTCAGTCCTGAACTACAGTCCTGTCAACTGCTGCATTTGCAAGGTAAGTCTCTAACCTACACACTACTTGTAATGATTACTATAATATGGTATCATATGTATGGATCTGCTGCATTTATGCAAGGAAATATAGTGGGCTATGTGGACAGAAATAACATCCACATGGGACTACAGATACCCAGTCCAATAACATGGGATCCATAATAATCATTAGGCCTTATGGTGTAAATATGCACTACATCAGTCAAGGGAGATGTTAAACAGTGGGGTCACATGATATTTGGACTACTGTCTATCCCAGCAGATCATGTGCTTTTGTTCCCCCATCTCCAACACAGCAGTGTTCCTATATAACTGCTTTAACCGTAAGTCACCATGATGTATCAAGCAGACCAGGCAATCTCAGGGCTGTAACACTGAACTCAATCACCTATTGTATGTCACACATAATGCAGGAATAACAACAGGCATATTTATGCTGTTGATTGTGTGTTGAATGGCTCCACTCTGTCTGACAACCCGTGTGGCTCAGTGGACTAGGAAAGTAAGCATGGGTGATGGTGTTGATGCTTCTAATCTAGAAGCAGGCACATCTTTTGCATGTGAGGTATTATTATGTTTGTATTTTCACAGAATGTCGGTCTGTGTGTGGTGTAAAATTATGAACCTCAGTCACATAGTAAGTACAGCAGACAGCTGGGGAATGCCGTGGACATATTGAGTAATGTGCAGTACTGCAGAAATAGGGACAGATGTCAATGTCTGTAACATACCTCTTGACCTCTTAGTGCAAGCAATCTGTTCAAAGCCTGACAAAATGGGGGGAGAAAGACCCACAAATAGGGGCATATGTTAAATACTGCTCTCATAAACTTAAACAGTTGCTAAAATAATAGGGTTTGTTTCAACAGACATTTTTCTGATGGATCTGAAGTCAGAAACTCAAGTGGATGTCACTATTTAGTGACTTCAGTCCTAAGTCCATCCAAATGATTTGCCAGAAAACCACAAATGTTATGAGGAACAGACCAAAACTATGAGGCAAAACTCTGGACATTCTGCAAAACTCTGGACAGTTGAGAGGTATAGTCTGTTGCACACAAAATCCTGGACTGTAGTACAGGTAGGTGTGGCCTGGAGTCACTTTATAAGTACAATCACACTGGGCATGCCCAAATGCTTCATTAAAACAAGTACATTTCTGTTTCCCCATCATCAGACCGACATTTTAGGTATAGAAATGTCTATAAATGCAGACATATACGTATACATATCTGTCTCTCACTATCTCTCTCTTGCATACATAGTATATCTATCACTATGTAGTGTCAAATAGATTTATATATATATATATATATATATATATATATATATATATATATATATATATATATATATCACAATGATACATAGACTCTCACCATATATCTACATAACACATATACATATTACACACACACACACACACACACACACACACACACACACACACACACACACACACACACACACACACACACACACACACACACACACACACACACACACACACACACAGCTACAGGTATATATACATCCCTGTTAATGACATAAATATGTGTCTGGATGTCTGTATTGTCCTGCATATCCTAATAATGGTGAGTAAATCTGTACTATCACACATCCATAATGGTAAAAAATCAGTTTGGAATTACATCTGATGAAGCAGTATCTCTGTGAAAGCACTTATGTCTATTTATGGAATAAAGAAAGTTTTTACTCTACATACTGGATTGCCTGGCCATTTCTGAGTCAACTTTGTTTTTTTTTTTTTGGAGACTACAGTTTTTACTTTTTTTTGACTTGGGACTTTGTTATTGCTGGTATTTATCCTCTTTTATTGCTTTAATGTATAATGTTGTCAATGTACGCATGGACATGGCACATTGTTCCTCTCCACACGTTTGCCTATCTAACTGCAAGAAGCCACATATGGCCATACTGGTAAATGTACAAGCTAGGATAATAGCAGTTATCCCTCTGTTAGGATGCAAGATGCAGATAACAGTACAAAGCAATATCACTATGGAGACCACAGATGCTGTTTGACATAAGCCTAGTTTGTGCAATGTACATGTACTACTGTACATGCAATCACATATGCAACAGAGTCAGCCTGTAGCACATGCAATAAGTACTGTGATTTACAATTAATAAGACTAGATAAGTAAGGGTTTTAATCTCACTTCGGGCAACTTGTTATGCGCTTGTGTGTGTGAGTGTGCATGTGTGTGTGCGTGTGCGTGTGCGTGTGTGTGTGTGTGTGTGTGTGTGTGTGTGTGTGTGTGTGTGTGTGTGTCCCTGCAGAACAACTGCCATGCCCTCATGGGCTGTCCACCAGCAATGGTTATGCACTTTTTGACCCTGTAACTCACTGCTGGCTTCCACACTGCCCTCTCCTACAAGGCCTGATGATGTCATCCACCTTAAGACTACCAGTTGACAATGTAGGGTCCAGACTTAAGCTGTGGTGTGTGCAATAAATACTGCAGTCTACCACCTGCAATAGTTATGCACTGTTGGGCACTGTAACTTGGTGCAGGCTTCCACACTGCTCTCTTCTACAAGGCCTGATGATGTTATCCACCTTAAGACTACCAACTGACAGTGTAGTATCCAGACTTAAGCCATGGCGCATGTGATAAATACTGAGTTCTATAGTGCCTAAAACTAGACAGATAGGGGTTCTAATGTCACTTCAGGCTACTTGGTGCACATGTGTGCAAGTGTGTGTGCATGTGTATCCTCTTGTAAGACAACTGCCATGCCTTTATGGGCTATCCACCTGCAATGGTTATGTGCTTTTTTGGCCCTGTAACTCGCTGCTGGCTTCCACACTGCCCTCTTCTACAAAGCTTGATGATGTCATCCACCTTAAGACTACCAGCTGAGAGTGTAGTATTCAGACTTAAGCCATGTGTGATACATTCTGTGATCTGTAATATGTAAGACTAGAAAAGTAGGGGTTCTAATCTCACTACAGGGAACTTGGTATGAGTGTGTTTCCCAATGGCATAAATGTGACCATCTTGGTAACATAGTAATAGGTAGGGTTTTGTAGTATTTTATTTGTAGCAGCTGATGTGGCCCCCCAAAGGACTGACCACAACAAGGCCTGCTGATATCATCAGGCATAGTATGTCCTGAACTGATGGTACTACCAGACATGAGGTATGTTGCGTGCATCATGTACAGTGATCTGCAGTGTGTACCATTACATAGGTAAGTGTTCTTATCTACATACAGCTAACTTGCACTATGTGTGTGCCTTGGCATGTCCTGTATGCAGTGACTGGAAGTGGTGCTAGCCTCAATGTAGCCATGGTTGTGGGTGAGTCTGTTAGAGCATTTTACATCATGTTATAAAACCACAGTGCATTTGAACTTCACTGGCATAATGGCATACAGCCCTCACAATCATAGTCACCTTTATACCTGTAGTTACAGGATCTGCACATATTGCCCCAGTCCAAGAGGAACACTGGCAGACACTATGTGTTGAGATAATGGCTACCCAATCAATCATACAGATGGCATGTAGTGAGGTGCAGTGAGGTGCACTGAGGTGCTCTGTGTGTCATTGGTCAGGGTTATGTTTCAAGGCTGTGTTTAAGTATGATAGACATATCTCTCCCACAAGCATGTAGTGCCAGTGTTACATATGAGTTTAATGTCCTTACAGTGGGTTATCCATCTACTATGCCTCCTACAGATAGGCAGCATATGCAATCAAGCAGGGTCACACATTAGGCAGAGATCACCTCTGAGTAGTCTATATACCACAGGTGACAATGACACTCATTGCAGACTATCTCCATTGAACACATACTGAAGATGTGAAGTGACCTTATGAGGGACCATACTGTTTTGTGCAATTACCAGTACTGTTTAGAAAGTTACATCACCAAATGGCCATTGCACTCAGATATTGTCATGCTGAGGGAAGAGTACTAGGAAGTTATAAGTATGTCACTTACAGGTGACTGTGGCCTCAGCTATGCCATATGATTCCTGCCAATACCATGGTGGAGACATGGTGATCTGAGGCACATTAGGTGTAAACCTGTATGGCCAGGTATATGTGGCCAGTTCGTTCACCCTTGAGTATGTACATCACATGTTGAAACTGATGTGCTACTTACCAGGTACATAGTTATAACTGCTGGAACTGATACTAAATATATATTTGCATGGACTTTATGGCCATTACTATGTCAACAGGCATGTGTTAGCAATAGGCTCTTGCAGAATAGTGGTATACCACAGAGACTCAATGAATGCTCACAATTTGCAGGCATCAGCCAACACTGTTCGCCACAGTCAGTAGTCACATGTATTGTGGTTGAATGGATTTCAAGCAGTGGAGGACCCAGGACTGCACCCTGTTGAGCACTGCTGCTTACAGATCAGCTATTGGAGACAGATGTCCTTATGTTGCATGTGTGTGCCAGCAATGGGCCACTTAGTGACTCCTACAATGACAACATCATGGATGCCTAAGTGGGTGCTTTGCAAATATTGCATGAGCAGAGGATATAGTCAGATGGCTTGGCTGAGTGTAGGGGGTCATATGCCCTGATGTACTCTCACCCAGGTCCATGGTGACTGCATTGGAAATGTCCATCAAGTGTAACAGTCATGCTCCCCCTGTCACATATCCAAACTGTGTATAATCAACTGTGTTTAGAACACAATTATGTGTGTTAATCAGCTCCATGATGATCATCCCTACAGGCATACAGATATGGATGCTCACACAAAGAGCTGTATAGTTCTGTCAGTCAGGGGATGCATCTCCTCTGTGCAAGGGTATACAATTGCCATTGACCACTCAGCTGGTGTGTAGCTAATAGTGTTCGTATGATTGCAAGGATGTCCCAATGATGTTAATAATCTTTGTCAGAGCACATGTGGGATGCAGCCTGGAATGTTAGCATGTGCAATAGTTGCTGTGTATGTTCCAGTGAGAAGCCAGTTACGAACATTTCTGTAAATCTGAAAGTTATTGGACAGGTTGTAGGAATGTCATGGGTCACATGTGGTGGGGACAAGGGAGTGTAGTTGATGCAAACAGTGTGGGTGTACAGGTTAGGTATATGCCCAGACCCATCATATGTGTCATGATGTATGAGGCCACTGACAATCTGGGCCTGTCTTTTGATGTCACACAAGTAACTAACACTGTACATTGTGGTTCTGCTTTGCATGGGTGGCTACTTTTGTCATTTACCATGTCTGCTCAACATCACAACACTGTCTGCTTCCTTTAGCTGAGTAGGTAGTGCCTCCATGTTGGGGGGCACCCTCGTCCCAACTGCCACACAGCACTGCCCACCTGTTATTGTACTGCCTGCTTATGGCAGTTATCCACCAGTCTGGTTTGCTGAGCCATGATGAGCCTGTGTCCCTCCTGTCACATACAGCCAGGTTTATGCTGTTGTAATGCTGCAGGCATGATGCATAGGTTTAGCAGTCTGCATATTTGCCTGTCCTATCTGAAGTGGGAGGTGCAGTCACGCTATGTCAATCATCCCACAGGAGGTAATAATTGGTTGTCTTGACATAAATGTTTGTATTGGCTGCAAGGGGTGGTATGTCCCGGTAGTTCTAAGGAGACTGATCTGTGGCCAGATCCCACCAGGGAAGACCTCACATTGGGTGTGCCGTACTGGTCACCCATATTGGTAAACATAAGATGGATTACATTGGTTCCACTTGTGGGGATGTCACTGCACTGCTGCAGGGCACTGTAGGTAAGGACATGGACCATCCTTTGGGCAAGTGAGCTGCAGCATGTCTAAACACAGTGTGTACATATTACACTTCCCTAACATGTTTGCCTGTGTTCTGTATGGACACCTTGCATGGCTCTCATCTTGCAACATGCTGGAAGTAACTACAATACTTACTTGCACACAGGACAACTATCATGCAGTGCCAGGTAGTGTCCCCAGATCTCTGAGTCATGTCACCTGAAATGCCATGATAGGAGTTAGCATGGATACAAGTGCTGACACTGTTGTACACCTAGTGACACTGGATTAAACACTGTTACTTTCACTCAAAGCCAGATCATGCATCTCATTGAGAGACCTGTGCTGGAGTGCTGTCAGTCACCAGTGGGGTTCACTATCTTCCATTATTGGCGTACCCTGTCTACCTATTCTCTCTCTGCAGTTACAGCCACTGTCAGTGATCTCTGACTGAGTACATTAGCAGGTGATTCCACATTGAGAGCTGTCACAGACTGCCGCACAGAACCAAAAGTTATCAAGGATGACCTAAAACACAGTCAGTTGTACTATGAGCCACTGACAAAGACTAAATGCCAATGACTGACCAATACAACCCTGTGAGAAATTATCCACCCCTGCAAAATGTTGTAGTGTCTGCACAGCACACACAGTTGAGCCATTACACATGGAGTTATGGACACAGAGAGTAATGTAGCTTTGACTCTCACTGGTTGGTAAAATGTGGGGACGCATTCACTGTTGTACAACCTACAGCAACAGGTTTTAAATGTAAATCCCAGACTGTCAGTGCTATACTGAATGTTGTTGTCTTCACAGCTGTCATTCTGTGCAATGGCACCCTTGCTATGTCACTACACAGGAATATATTACAACTGTAGCAGCCGCAGAGGTTCCATAGTACACAAATACACATCGTAGATAACATGTCCTATGGAGTACATGTCGCGATGATACATGTGAACACAAAAGACAGCAAAACTTGCAGATATTTTCCTTTTCCAAAACTTTATTCCATGGCGCTTTTGTAAGGACCAGTATCCAAACTTCCTCAGACAAAGTTATACAAGCAATCAATGACTTATATACCTATACAATTAATAAATAAAACTATAAAACAATTATATAAAATAATTAAAGAACTCGATTCCTTTCCTCCTATGGAAAACTATTTACTTTGTATTTCCATGTATAATTCATGATTTTATTACCAAATACCTAGACACTAAATTAGTGACTTGAATTAATATAAAATACAAATGTATTAAGTAGAAAAAAAAATATATATAAATATTTGTGATATAATTGAATAAATTAAATACCTGGGGCTATATTTTGTGTTAACCCTCCTGCACAAACACACACACATTCTACCTATCTAACTGTTTAAGTTTTAGAATGAATTTAATGGAAGCATATTCATTAAGGCCAGGGTGTGTGTGTGTGTGCAAAGGTTCTAATTTGCCACAACAAAACCTTAATGCCCATGGCCCTCTTCTTTTGTTATATAGTTCCTGGTGCACAATGGCAAACAAAAATGTGTGAGTAGGATGTTGCAATGTGTGCCTAGCCAAAGCATTTGTGGTGGTACCTTTACTTATATGATACGTATGTTTGTATATGCATTAGCGCACTGTCCTTTCTGTCTTTCCTATATAAAAGGATTGGCATTGTTGGCATATAGCAGCATAAATAATGCCCTTTGACTCACAATTGAATTTACCTAATATGTTGTATTCAACATCTCTAATGGTTATTTTAGTGTCCACATGAATATGCTGACACTGATGGCAGTGACCACATTTGTACATACCCATGTTCTTTTTTGGAATTCTACTTGGAAGTTCTAAGATGTCCCTTAAATTTTGGCCACGCCAATAAATAATGTGTGGCAATTTTTCAGACTTTTTGTTGATGTGTGTATCTTCTTCCAGCAGTGCCCAATTCTTATAAATAATATTTGAAACAATTTTTGCATCCTTTGAAAAAGTTGTGATAAGTGTGGGACCGCCCATGTCAAATATGCCTTTAGTATGGGAATTCATTTGTACAGAACTATTTCTAATACCATCCGACTCAAGAATAAAATCATGATATCCATTAAACAGGATAGGTCTAAAATGTCCCATGTTTCTCTTATTAACCACTTCTTGCCTTATTTTATCAAAGAGTCTGGGTGGATAACCTCTACTACTGAACATGGATCTAAGTAAACTACATTCTACTTGGAAATCATCCTCAAAAGGAATCATCCTTGATGCCCTGACCAACTGGCCTTTCATAACCACCTTCTTTTGATGGAAGGGGTGGCTGCTAGAAAAATGCAAGAAAGTATTGGAATTTGTGGGTTTCCTATATATAGTTTTTTCTAAATCTGTTATGGGCTCTATCTTTTGATATGTACACATCCAGATAGTTGATAGCTTCTGTTTCAAATTGGAAGGTGAAATCCAAGAAGTTAGTGAACCATTTAATCTATTCTATGAAAATTGGAGCTGTGGTATCATTGCCTTTCGAAATGAAAAACATGTCGTCCTGGTATCTAGTATACCAGGCAGCATGTTGTTGGAACAAATCATTTTTAAATAAAAATTCATGTTCCCAATATGTTAAAACACAATTGGCGAAGCTACCACCACAGGGTGCACCCATGGCAACACCTGTAGTTTGTTTATATGCTTGACCATCAAATAACATGAAATTGTTGTGGAGAACTAGTTGTAAGAGTATTTCCAAGACATGTATTTCATCATTATTCATGCCATTGGCATACAATAGATGCCTAACCCAATCTATGCCTTGATCTTGTGGGATAACAGTGTATAAATCTTTTATATCAACTCTTAAAAAATTGTAGTTGGCATTAAATTCTAATTTATTTATGCCTTCTAAGAATCCCTATGAATCTGGGCAAATATGTTCTTCCCCTTTTATGATTGGTTTTAGTTTTACATCAACATATTTGGCACAAGCATATACAATAGAGCCTCGTCCATGAACTATAGGTCTAAAAGGTGGATCACAGACTTTCTTGTGTACTTTAGGACACCCAAAAATGACCGGTGTCTTTGGTGCTGCCATGGTTAAGTAGTGAAGTGTATCCAAATTGATACTACCTTCCAAAAACAGATCGTTAATATGGTTGTAAATTTGCTTATATGCAATGTTAATTTCATTAATACTAATCAACTCATAACAGTCATCTTCCAAAACGCCATGCATCTTTTTTATATAATCATGCTTGTGCATAAATATAAGCCCCCCTTCCTTATCGGGTTTCATTACCCGAATTCTGTGTAGCTTCAGGGACATCAAAAAGTCTAGCTCATCTGGAGTTATATTACTAGTAGTTTTCTTAGAAATGTTACTGCGTATACCATCTTTCAAATCATAAGTATCATATAAGTAAAGGTACTACCACAAATGCTTTGGCTAGGCACACATTGCAACATCCTACTCGCAAATTTTTGTTTGCCATTGTGCACCAGGAACTGTATAACAAAAGAGGAGGGCCATGGGCATTAAGGTTAGAAGAAAAGGAATTGTTGTGGCAAATTAGAACCTTTGCACACACACACCCTGGCCTTAATGAATATGCTTCAATTAAATGCATTTTGAAACTTAAACAATTAGATAGGTAGAATGTGTGTGTGTGTGTGTGTGGGGGGGGGTTAACACAAAATATAGCCCCAGGTATTTCATTTATTCAATTATACCACAAATATTTATATATATATATATATATATATATATATATATATATATATATATATATATATATATATATATATATATATATATATATATATATATATTTCTACTTAATACATTTGTATTTTATATTTAGTGTATTTAGTAATAAAATCATGAATTATACATGGAAATACAAAGTAAATAGTTTTCCATAGGAGGAAAGGAATCAAGTTGTTTATTTAATTATTCAATTGGCCTTTTTATATAATTGTTTTATTGTTTTATTTATTAATTGTATAAGTATATAAGTCATTGACTGCTTGTGTAACTTTGTCTGAGGAAGTATGGATACTATTCCTTACGAAAGCGCTTACGGAATAAAGTTTTGGAAAAGGAGAATATCTGCAAGTTTCGCTGTCTTTTTGTGTTCACGAGTACCAGTTGGTTGTGTTGCTTTTATGATGGTACATGTGTAGCCTGTCTCCTAAATGCTTTGGAGGGGATGTGTATGGCTCCATACAGGGAGGTGTCAGACCCCACTGTGTACCTCCCACATATCCATGACAGGACTAACACATGTCTCACCTGTTCTACACCCCTACAACATCACTGTGGTATACATAATACATGCTGCAGAGACAGGTATGTAACACAGGCAGTACACAGTATATGAAACAGGCCCCCCCATGCCTGTGAATCACACATCTTCTGTGACACAGCATGTGCGGGTTACAAAATGGGATGCAGAACACAACAATCATAGAGGGTGTCAGGCAACTGTCTTTACTGGACACAGGATATTTGTAAATGGGTTATCTCCATCACCACAGATTGTAGGTGTGTGAGTTCCCAAAATCCTGGTGGCACTTATCAAGGGTAGCAGACTTGTTCACAGATTAAGGATGCATGAATATGCTGAATGCCACCATTGTCCTTGTTAGCCTGTTATACACATATGAACCTATGGAGCCAGGAACTTATTGTACTGTATCTTGCTGAAGACATATTTCTGCTGTGCTGACATGCCGTCATGTGCTGCTTTATTACCACTGTGTATCCATAGGTTACCCCAACAGTCTCCTGAAACAGAAACATAAACAGGTCCATGACACACCTGTCACTGTGTAACTATACAGTCACTACAACATCATGCAACATAAAGTACACAGACGTATGTGGCTTACTCGTGACAACTGCCAGCATACAGTATCTGTTGTTAACCATTACAAGTGTCATGGCAAAACAACACTGCATTACACAAGCACATGTTACCTAATGTAGTCACCCTGTACATCAGACACATAATTTCATTTCCCCTACATCGATGGCAAGGATGACAGGGATGTGGCACAGGTATCATCACTTGCACAGGGTGTTGTGTGAGGATGCAGGGTGTCTAGGCTGACCCAAATGATTGACAGCATATGTGTGAGTCAGGAAGTGAAGCAGGTAAGATGGACCATGGAAAGGTGCTGTGTGTATCTGTAGGTGACCTGCATTTGACAGTGGTGTGTGAGTGTGTGCATGTACACAGTCAAGCTCAGTGCTAGCCTTACATGTGTGTATGTTGGACAGCTGTGGACCGTACATAGTAGAGTTGACAGTTCACCGTCTCTGGCCCAAAACATGGGAACTGACTCTGCTAGGAGTTGCACTGGCACTCCATGCCCAAGGTCAGAAATGGTTCTGGTACCTGATGGTGTCTGCTATCTGTTGGGACAGTGCCCCCCATGGTAATACCCAGGACAATGAGCCCATGGCCTGCCACATCATGGTGTGGACAGCACACCCCCTTGTGTAGCATTTGATTTACTACTCCTATGGGAGTGTGATTGTGCACAGCCATGTGAACTCTCAGCAGATGTGGTTGCTGACCTACATCCATGATTCTGATGCTCAACTCCAACTGTGTTCCAGCACAGACAATGTGCGGTACAAAACAGACACTGTCTCAGCCCACCTTCTGCCCACTGCATCAGTCAACCAATCCAGGGTGTCCCCAATGTGGTGGAGGCAGTCATGGATGTCAGACTGTCAGCTGCATCCATAACCCTAAGCCTAAATCTGGTGTTCTGTTCAGAATGTGTCTGTGCCTCCATGATGGCCTGAAACATGCGTCAAGTGACACATGATGTGACACCTGGAACAGGTGGTAGATGGACAGCAGGCCTCCTATAAGCACCCCTGTCAATCCACCTGTGTGGGACCTCACCAGCTCTCTGGCTATGGCCAGTGTCTACACTCACTGGAGCCATAGTTGCCACACTTTCCTGTTCAGTGTCCCCACCCTTTGACTGTCCATTATCTGCTGCCTCTGGGGAATGGGTATGTGTGGGCATACTGACTGTGTATGGTGACAATGGATGTCTACCTCTGGGACAAATTCAGCCCCCAACACACCCACCTGTGCCTCACAGTGGCTACCATCATCATCAGAGTTTGAAGAGACACTGATGTAAGGTTGTATAGAGGACAGAGGCCAACCACCTAGCTCACCTGTGATAAGAAAGAAAAAAGCATTACATGAATATGTGCACTATTGTGTACAAAAAAATCCACCAATACTCATAATAACAAAGACCCACAACTGGATTAGTGATCAGACTTTTTTCTTCTCTGCTTTCATCCAAAATAGACTTCCTCAGAACAAAATACACATTCAACGCAAGACCTTTATAACAATCACTTCAAGTAAATCAAGTACAACATGAACAGTAAAATTTACTTTATAATTAAGCAATGCGACACTATACTTGATAACACAACACATAAAAAACAGTACACCTATCTTAACAAATATATTGAAATACACATTTCACTGCCTAATTTAATGTCCTTTCAACCTTTAGTTTTTTAAAAGGGATTTTAGAGTAAATGTCTTCTTTAAACCAGGAGGCTTATCTTTTCTTAACTGTAACTGCCAAAGTGTTTCTATTTGTTGAACTACACTCCTGTGATTACCCCCTCTAAGATCCTTATATACCTATTCCAGAATGGTAAATAAAACATTCTGCCCTGTTTACACACAACATTATGTTTAAATTGGGCATTATTCTCGCCCTTAACTTTAGCAGAATATAAATGTTCCTTAAAAAAACAGTGTCATGCTTACCAGGAGCTGGACCATGGCCTTGGCCAATACCTGACAAATCTGTCAAAAGTTGAGGGTGAGGTAATGTCAGTACCAATGCATGTTGCAACACAAAAAGGTAATCCATCCATCCATATAGTTCACATTTACAGTATCTACTGTGTTGCATGTTGTATTGGTCACATTCTGAGTATGAGAGTACAACTGAGGTAAAACCCTCCCCCTCCAAGGAACAAAGACTTGACACACACGTAAATGTATGTACAGACTGATGTACTGACTGCTGCAGTATTACAGTGCTGATCATAGTAAGTCTACCTGCACTCTCCTCTGCTGTGGAACCTGTGGCAACCACCTCCATGATGTATGGTGTGATGGATGCCTGGAAGCTGTCATGTGTGCCTAGGTTCACCAGGAATTCCTTGGTGGCCAACAGTGGTTGTTCCACTGCAGGCCTTCCACCATTGATAGCACTCTCCCTGGCTACATCTGCTCTTCATCATGCAGCATTGATCATGCCCATTGCATGGTGTTGAACCTACTCATATGTCCTGCTATGAGCATGGATCTCTATACAAATGAGGTGGAGTTACTGAATAGCACAAAAGGGTAATCATGTCCGCATAGCCCTTTTGTGTAGGCAGAGCTCTATGTTGGTGTTTACAGAGGAGGTAGCTAACGTCAGGAGAGGATGTTTTCAATGATGTCTAAGCTTATTTGAAATTAGCTGCACATGCTTGCATGGCACACCATCATGTTGAGTGTATCCTTGTAGGGGGGTATGTGCACTTACTTCTAAGTATTGTTTAGCTAAGGAGAGCATGTTTCAGCATGTTTGCACAGTACACCACTTTGCTGAGCGTAGAAGTCTGGGGGGTGTGAGTACTAAGTGCTAAGCTTTGTTTACCTATGGGGCATGCATTTGCATGGTGCACTGTAGTGCTGATTGTATCTAAAAGTCAGTGGCATATTAATTAGTTTTGACCTCTGTTTAACTTGAACTAGGGCCATTAAATGATGTTAATGATATGCTAGGCAGGTGCACTGCATCATAGGTAGCCAATCACACAGGCAGCACCTAAAGCAGAGCACTATAAAGTATGCAAACACCCTACAATCTGATTCTTCTCCCATACTCTGCACTACTGGAGTACAGACTTGGGAATTTTAAGTGAAAGAATGTTAGGGGCTGCTGCAGGTCTGCTACATCTGTATGTGCTAGAGGCTGAAGTCAGTGTTGCTGCTGCTGCTGTTGCTGACAAAAGGCCTAGATAGAAAAGGAGAAGAGTGTTCAGGCCCAGGGTAACCTTCCAGGAGCTACATGAGCTGGAGATTGTAAAGTGCTACAGGGTGGACAGAGACATAATACAAGAACTCACTGAACTCTGCCTCCCTCAACTCAGACCCAGAGACAACAGAGGGGAACCCATCCTATTGGAAACAAAGGTATGTGTAGCCCTTAGCATACTAGCTACAGATACTTTCCAAAGACTAACTGGAGACATGATGGGGGTCTCACAGGCATCTGCTTCCAGAGTACTCCACCAGTACCTGGATGCCATGCTACTACATGCCAGTGAGCACATTTCTTTTCCCCTCACTCCTGAGGCAAGGGTCAGCAATATACAGCACTTCTACTGTGTAGCACACTATCCAGAGATACTGGGTGCCATAGAATGCACTCATTTACACATCAAGTCACCACCCAGTGAGGAGGGCAGAATCTATGTCAACCGCAAGGGGTACCGCTCCATCAACTGCCAGGTCATGTGCAATGCCCAAGACATTATCATGAATGCGTGTGCTGGCAGCTTGGCAGTTATCAAGACTCCCATATCTGGCATGCATCACAGCTGTACCAGATGTTTGCAAGGGGGGACATCCCGCACAGCCATTTACTGTGTGATGCTGGCTATGCACTGGACCTGTGAATATGACACCCATTAGAAATACACACACATTCATGGAAGAATGCCGTAATCAGGCACACACAACAACCAGGAGCATCACAGACTGGTTGTTTGGGCTTTTGAAGTCACAGTTTCAGTGTCACAATATATCTGGTGGAGCCCTGCAGTACTTTCCAGCCACAAGTGGACATATGTTCACAGTATATGCCATACTACACAATATGATACTGCAGAAACAGCTGCAGCAGGATCAGCAAAGGGAAGGGATACACATCCCCCTAACAGTGCCTACATCACCACAGCCACAGTTACAGGAGGATTCAGAGGAGGAACCCCCTGATGATGTCCCTGTAGGTGGACATAGGCATGCCCAGTATGCCCTAGTTTTAGCTAAGAGATAACACATAGCACATTCACTGACAACCTAGGGTCCTAGGGACTGACACCTTAATCCTATTCACACATATATAGTAAAATTGTTGATGCCTGACAACCCACACTACCTGTACCTATCCATATATTGGCTGTGTACTGCTTGCATCACACAGAGTCAGTCCTGAACTACAGTCCTGTCAACTGCTGCATTTGCAAGGTAAGTCTCTAACCTACACACTACCTGTAATGATTACTATAATATGGTATCATATGTATGGATCTGCTGCATTTATGAAAGGAAATATAGTGGACTATGTGGACAGAAATAACATCCACATGGGACTACAGATACCCAGTCCAATAACATGGGATCCATAATAATCATTAGGCCTTATGGTGAAAATATGCACTACATCAGTCAAGGGAGATGTTAAACAGTGGGTTCACATGATATTTGGACTACTGGCTATCACAGCAGATCATGTGCTTTTGTTCCCCCATCTCCAACACAGCAGTGTTCCTATATAACTGCTTTAACGGTAAGTCACCATGATGTATCAAGCAGACCAGGCAATCTCAGGGCTGTAACACTGAACTCAATCACCTATTGTATGTCACACGTAATGCAGGAATAACAACAGGCATATTTATGCTGTTGATTGTGTGATGAATGGCTCCACTCTGTCTGACAACCCGTGTGGCTCAGTGGACTAGGAAAGTAAGCATGGGTGATGGTGTTGATGCTTCTAATCTAGAAGCAGGCACATCTTTTGCATGTGAGGTATTATTATGTTTGTATTTTCACAGAATGTCGGTCTGTGTGTGGTGTAAAATTATGAACCTCAGTCACATAGTAAGTACAGCAGACAGCTGGGGAATGCCGTGGACATATTGAGTAATGTGCAGTACTGCAGAAATAGGGACAGATGTCAATGTCTGTAACATACCTCTTGACCTCTTAGTGCAAGCAATCTGTTCAAAGCCTGACAAAATGGGGGGAGAAAGGCCCACAAATAGGGGCATATGTTAAATACTGCTCTCATAAACTTAAACAGTTGCTAAAATAATAGGGTTTGTTTCAACAGACATTTTTCTGATGGATCTGAAGTCAGAAACTCAAATGGATGTCACTATTTAGTGACTTCAGTCCTAAGTTCATCCAAATGATTTGCCAGAAAACCACAAATGTTATGAGGAACAGACCAAAACTATGAGGCAAAACTCTGGACATTCTGCAAAACTCTGGACAGTTGAGAGGTATAGTCTGTTACACACAAAATCCTGGACTGTAGTACAGGTAGGTGTGGCCTGGAGTCACTTTATAAGTACAATCACACTGGGCATGCCCAAATACTTCATTAAAACAAGTACATTTCTGTTGCCCCATCATCAGACCGACATTTTAGGTATAGAAATGTCTATAAATACAGACATATATGTATACATATCTGTCTCTCACTATCTCTCTCTTGCATACATAGTATATCTATCACTATGTAGTGTCAAATAGATTTATATATATATATATATATATATATCACACACACACACACACACACACACACACAGCTACAGGTATATATACATCCCTGTTAATGACATAAATATGTGTCTGGGTGTCTGTATTGTCCTGCATATCCTAATAATGGTGAGTAAATCTGTACTATCACACATCCATAATGGTAAAAAATCAGTTTGGAATTACATCTGATGAAGTAGCATCTCTGTGAAAGCACTTATGTCTGTTTATGGAATAAAGAAAGTTTTTACTCTACATATTGGATTGCCTGGCCATTTCTGAGTCAACTTTGTTTTTTGGAGACTACAGTTTTTACTTTTTTTGACTTGGGACTTTGTTATTGCTGGTATTTATCCTCTTTTATTACTTTAATGTACAATATTGTCAATGTACGCATGCACATGGCACATTGTTCCTGCCCACACGTTTGCCTATCTAACTGCAAGAAGCCACATATGGCCATACTGGTAAATGTACAAGCTAGGATAATAGCAGTTATCCCTCTGTTAGGATGCAAGATGCAGATAACAGTAGAAAGCAATATCACTATGGAGACCACAGATGCTGTTTGACATAAGCCTAGTTTGTGCAATGTACATGTACTGTACATGCAATCACATATGCAACAGAGTCAGCCTGTAGCACATGCAATAAGTACTGTGATTTACAATTAATAAGACTAGATAAGTAAGGGTTTTAATCTCACTTCGGGCAACTTGTTATGCGCTTGTGTGTGTGTGTGTGTGTGTGTGCATGTGTGTGTGCGTGTGTGTGTGTGTGTGTGTGTGTGTGTGTGTGTGTGTGTGTGTGTGTGTGTCCCTGCAGAACAACTGCCATGCCCTCATGGGCTGTCCACCAGCAATGGTTATGCACTTTTTGACCCTGTAACTCACTGCTGGCTTCCACACTGCCCTCTCCTACAAGGCCTGATGATGTCATCCACCTTAAGACTACCAGTTGACAATGTAGGGTCCAGACTTAAGCTGTGGTGTGTGCAATAAATACTGCAGTCTACCACCTGCAATAGTTATGCACTTTTGGGCCCTGTAACTTGGTGCAGGCTTCCACACTGCTCTCTTCTACAAGGCCTGATGATGTTATCCACCTTAAGACTACCAACTGACAGTGTAGTATCCAGACTTAAGCCATGGCGCATGTGATAAATACTGAGTTCTATAGTGCCTAAAACTAGACAGATAGGGGTTCTAATGTCACTTCAGGCTACTTGGTGCACATGTGTGCAAGTGTGTGTGCGTGTGTATCCTCTTGTAAGACAACTGCCATGCCTTTATGGGCTATCCACCTGCAATGGTTATGTGCTTTTTCAGCTCTGTAACTCGCTGCTGGCTTCCACACTACCCTCTTCTACAAAGCTTGATGATGTCATCCACCTTAAGACTACCAGCTGAGAGTGTAGTATTCAGACTTAAGCCATGTGTGATACATTCTGTGATCTGTAATATGTAAGACTAGAAAAGTAGGGGTTCTAATCTCACTACAGGGAACTTGGTATGAGTGTGTTTCCCAATGGCATAAATGTGACCATCTTGGTAGCATAGTAATATGTAGGGTTTTGTAGTATTTTATTTGTAGCAGCTGATGTGGCCCCCCAAAGGACTGACCACAACAAGGGCTGCTGATATCATCAGGCATAGTATGTCCTGAACTGATGGTACTACCAGACATGAGGTATGTTGCGTGCATCATGTACAGTGATCTGCAGTGTGTACCATTACATAGGTAAGTGTTCTTATCTACATACAGCTAACTTGCACTATGTGTGTGCCTTGGCATGTCCTGTATGCAGTGACTGGAAGTGGTGCTAGCCTCAATGTAGCCATGGTTGTGGGTGAGTCTGTTAGAGCATTTTACATCATGTTATAAAACCACAGTGCATTTGAACTTCACTGGCATAATGGCATACAGCCCTCACAATCATAGTCACCTTTATACCTGTAGTTACAGGATCTGCACATATTGCCGCAGTCCAAGAGGAACACTGGCAGACACTATGTGTTGAGATAATGGCTACCCAATCAATCATACAGATGGCATGTAGTGAGGTGCAGTGAGGTGCACTGAGGTGCTCTGTGTGTCATTGGTCAGGGTTATGTTTCAAGGCTGTGTTTAAGTATGATAGACATATCTCTCCCACAAGCATGTAGTGCCAGTGTTACATATGAGTTTAATGTCCTTACAGTGGGTTAGCCATCTACTATGCCTCCTACAGATAGGCAGCATATGCAATCAAGCAGGGTCACACATTAGGCAGAGATCACCTCTGAGTAGTCTATATACCACAGGTGACAATGACACTCATTGCAGACTATCTCCATTGAACACATACTGAAGATGTGAAGTGACCTTATGAGGGACCATACTGTTTTGTGCAATTACCAGTACTGTTTAGAAAGTTACATCACCAAATGGCCATTGCACTCAGATATTGTCATGCTGAGGGAAGAGTACTAGGAAGTTATAAGTATGTCACTTACAGGTGACTGTGGCCTCAGCTATGCCATATGATTCCTGCCAATACCATGGTGGAGACATGGTGATCTGAGGCACATTAGGTGTAAACCTGTATGGCCAGGTATATGTGGCCAGTTCGTTCACCCTTGAGTATGTACATCACATGTTGAAACTGATGTGCTACTTACCAGGTACATAGTTATAACTGCTGGAACTGATACTAAATATATATTTGCATGGACTTTATGGTCATTACTATGTCAACAGGCATGTGTTAGCAATAGGCTCTTGCAGAATAGTGGTATACCACAGAGACTCAATGAATGCTCACAATTTGCAGGCATCAGCCAACACTGTTTGCCACAGTCAGTAGTCACATGTATTGTGGTTGAATGGATTTCAAGCAGTGGAGGACCCAGGACTGCACCCTGTTGAGCACTGCTGCTTACAGATCAGCTATTGGAGGCAGATGTCCTTATGTTGCATGTGTGTGCCAGCAATGGGCCACTTAGCGACTCCTACAATGACAATATCATGGATGCCTAAGTGGGTGCTTTGCAAATATTGCATGAGCAGAGGATATAGTCAGATGGCTTGGCTGAGTGTAGGGGGTCATATGCCCTGATGTACTCTCACCCAGGTCCATGGTGACTGCATTGGAAATGTCCATCAAGTGTAACAGTCATGCTCCCCCTGTCACATATCCAAACTGTGTATAATCAACTGTGTTTAGAACACAATTATGTGTGTTAATCAGCTCCATGATGATCATCCCTACGGGCATACAGATATGGATGCTCACACAAAGAGCTGTATAGTTATGTCAGTCAGGGGATGCATCTCCTCTGTGCAAGGGTATACAATTGCCATTGACCACTCAGCTGGTGTGTAGCTAATAGTGTTCGTATGATTGCAAGGATGTCCCAATGATGTTAATAATCTTTGTCAGAACACATGTGGGATGCAGCCTGGAATGTTAGCATGTGCAATAGTTGCTGTGTATGTTCCAGTGAGAAGCCAGTTACGAACATTTCTGTAAATCTGAAAGTTATGGGACAGGTTGTAGGAATGTCATGGGTCACATGTGGTGGGGACAAGGGAGTGTAGTTGATGCAGACAGTGTGGGTGTACAGGTTAGGTATATGCCCAGACCCATCATATGTGTCATGATATATATGAGGCCACTGACAATCTGGGCCTGTCCTTTGATGTCACACAAGTAACTAACACTGTACATTGTGGTTCTGCTTTGCATGGGTGGCTACTTTTGTCATTTACCATGTCTGCTCAACATCACAACACTGTCTGCTTCCTTTAGCTGAGTAGGTAGTGCCTCCATGTTGGGGGGCACCCTCGTCCCAACTGTCACACAGCACTGCCCACCTGTTATTGTACTGCCTGCTTATGGCAGTTATCCACCAGTCTGGTTTGCTGAGCCATGATGAGCCTGTGTCCCTCCTGTCACATACAGCCAGGTTTATGCTGTTGTAATGCTGCAGACATGATGCATAGGTTTAGCAGTCTGCATATTTGCCTGTCCTATCTGAAGTGGGAGGTGCAGTCACGCTATGTCAATCATCCCACAGGAGGTAATAATTGGCTGTCTTGACATAAATGTTTGTATTGGCTGCAAGGGGTGGTATGTCCTGGTAGTTCTAAGGAGACTGATCTGTGGCCAGATCCCACCAGGGAAGACCTCACATTGGGTGTGCCATACTGGTCACCCATATTGGTAAACATAAGATGGATTACATTGGTTTCACTTGTGGGGATGTCACTGCACTGCTGCAGGGCACTGTAGGTAAGGACATGGACCATCCTTTGGGCAAGTGAGCTGCAGCATGTCTAAACACAGTGTGTACATATTACACTTCCCTAACATGTTTGCCTGTGTTCTGTATGGACACCTTGCATGGCTCTCATCTTGCAATATGCTGGACGTAACTACAATACTTACTTGCACACAGGACAACTATCATGCAGTGCCAGGTAGTGTCCCCAGATCTCTGAGTCATGTCACCTGAAATGCCATGATAGGAGTTAGCATGGATACAAGTGCTGACACTGTTGTACACCTAGTGACACTGGATTAAACACTGTTACTTTCACTCAAAGCCAGATCATGCGTCTCATTGAGAGACCTGTGCTGGAGTGCTGTCAGTCACCAGTGGGGTTCACTATCTTCCATTATTGGCGTACCCTGTCTACCTATTCTCTCTCTGCAGTTACAGCCACTGTCAGTGATCTCTGACTGAGTACATTAGCAGGTGATTCCACATTGAGAGCTGTCACAGACTGCCGCACAGAACCAAAAGTTATCAAGGATGACCTAAAACACAGTCAGTTGTACTATGAGCCACTGACAAAGACTAAATGCCAACGACTGACCAATACAACCCTGTGAGAAATTATCCACCCCTGCAAAATTTTGTAGTGTCTGCACAGCACACACAGTTGAGCCATTACACATGGAGTTATGGACACAGAGAGTAATGTAGCTTTGACTCTCACTGGTTGGTAAAATGTGGGGACGCATTCACTGTTGTACAACCTACAGCAACAGGTTTTAAATGTAAATCCCAGACTGTCAGTGCTATACTGAATGTTGTTGTCTTCACAGCTGTCATTCTGTGCAATGGCACCCTTGCTATGTCACTACACAGGAATATATTACAACTGTAGCAGCCGCAGAGGTTCCATAGTACACAAATACACATCGTAGATAACATGTCCTATGGAGTACATGTCACGATGATACATGTGAACACAAAAAGACAGCAAAACTTGCAGATATTTTCCTTTTCCAAAACTTTATTCCGTAAGCGCTTTTGTAAGGACCAGTATCCAAACTTCCTCAGACAAAGTTACACAAGCAATCAATGACTTATATACCTATACAATTAATAAATAAAACTATAAAACAATTATATAAAATAATTAAAGAACTCGATTCCTTTCCTCCTATGGAAAACTATTTACTTTGTATTTCCATGTATAATTCATGATTTTATTACCAAATACCTAGACACTAAATTAGTGACTTGAATTAATATAAAATACAAATGTATTAAGTAGAAAAAAATATATATATAAAAATATTTGTGGTATAATTGAATAAATTAAATACCTGGGGCTATATTTTGTGTTAACTCTCCTGCACAAACACACACACATTCTACCTATCTAACTGTTTAAGTTTTAGAATGAATTTAATGGAAGCATATTCATTAAGGCCAGGGTGTGTGTGTGTGTGTGTGTGTGTGTGCAAAGGTTCTAATTTGCCACAACAAAACCTTAATGCCCATGGCCCTCTTCTTTTGTTATATAGTTCTTGGTGCACAATGGCAAACAAAAATGTGTGAGTAGGATGTTGCAATGTGTGCCTAGCCAAAGCATTTGTGGTGGTACCTTTACTTATATGATACGTATGTTTGTATATGCATTAGCGCACTGTCCTTTCTGTCTTTCCTATATAAAAGGATTGGCATTGTTGGCATATAGCAGCATAAATAATGCCCTTTGACTCACAATTGAATTTACCTAATATGTTGTATTCAACATCTCTAATGGTTATTTTAGTGTCCACATGAATATGCTGACACTGATGGCAGTGACCACATTTGTACATACCCATGTTCTTTTTTGGAATTCTACTTGGAAGTTCTAAGATGTCCTTTAAATTTTGGCCACGCCAATAAATAATGTGTGGCAATTTTTCAGACTTTTTGTTGATGTGTGTATCTTCTGCCAGCAGTGCCCAATTCTTATAAATAATATTTGAAACAATTTTTGCATCCTTTGAAAAAGTTGTGATAAGTGTGGGACCGCCCATGTCAAATATGCCTTTAGTATGGGAATTCATTTGTACAGAACTATTTCTATCACCATCCGACTCAAGAATAAAATCATGATATCCATTAAACAGGATAGGTCTAAAATGTCCCATGTTTCTCTTATTAACCACTTCTTGCCTTATTTTATCAAAGAGTCTGGGTGGATAACCTCTACTACTGAACATGGATCTAAGTAAACTACATTCTACTTGGAAATCATCCTCAAAAGGAATCATCCTTGATGCCCTGACCAATTGGCCTTTCATAACCACCTTCTTTTGATGGAAGGGGTGGCTGCTAGAAAAATGCAAGAAAGTATTGGAATTTGTGGGTTTCCTATATATAGTTTTTTCTAAATCTGTTATGGGCTCTATCTTTTGATATGTACACATCCAGATAGTTGATAGCTTCTGTTTCAAATTGGAAGGTGAAATCCAAGAAGTTAGTGAACCATTTAATCTCTTCTATGAAAATTGGAGCTGTGGTATCATCGCCTTTCGAAATGAAAAACATGTCGTCCTGGTATCTAGTATACCAGGCAGCATGTTGTTGGAACAAATCATTTTTAAATAGAAATTCATGTTCCCAATATGTTAAAACACAATTGGCGAAGCTACCACCACAGGGTGCACCCATGGCAACACCTGTAGTTTGTTTATATGCTTGACCATCAAATAACATGAAATTGTTGTGGAGAACTAGTTGTAAGAGTATTTCCAAGACATGTATTTCATCATTATTCATGCCATTGGCATACAATAGATGCCTAACCCAATCTATGCCTTGATCTTGTGGGATAACAGTGTATAAATCTTTTATATCAACTCTTAAAAAATTGTAGTTGGCATTAAATTCTAATTTATTTATGCCTTCTAAGAATCCCCATGAATCTGGGCAAATATGTTCTTCCCCTTTTATGATTGGTTTTAGTTTTACATCAACATATTTGGCACAAACATATACAATAGAGCCTCGTCCATGAACTATAGGTCTAAAAGGTGGATCACAGACTTTCTTGTGTACTTTAGGACACCCAAAAATGACCGGTGTCTTTGGTGCTGCCATGGTTAAGTAGTGAAGTGTATCCAAACTGATATTACCTTCCAAAAACAGATCATTAATATGGTTGTAAATTTGCTTATATGCAATGTTAATTTCATTAATACTAATCAACTCATAACAGTCATCTTCCAAAACGCCATGCATCTTTTTTTAATAATCATTCTTGTGCATAAATATAAGCCCCCCCCTTCCTTATCGGGTTTCATTACCCGAATTCTGTGTAGCTTCAGGGACACCAAAAAGTCTAGCTCATCTGGAGTTATATTACTAGTAGTTTTCTTAGAAATGTTACTGCGTATACCATCTTTCAAATCATAAGTATCATATAAGTAAAGGTACTACCACAAATGCTTTGGCTAGGCACACATTGCAACATCCTACTCGCAAATTTTTGTTTGCCATTGTGCACCAGGAACTGTATAACAATAGAGGAGGGCCATGGGCATTAAGGTTAGAAGAAAAGGAATTGTTGTGGCAAATTAGAACCTTTGCACACACACACCCTGGCCTTAATGAATATGTTTCAATTAAATGCATTTTGAAACTTAAACAATTAGATAGGTAGAATGTGTGTGTGTGTGTGTGTGGGGGGGGGGGTTAACACAAAATATAGCCCCAGGTATTTCATTTATTCAATTATACCACAAAAATTTATATATATATATCCATATATATATATATATATATATATATATATATATATCTATATATATATATATATATATATATATATATATATATATATATATATATATATATATATATATATATATATATATATATCTTAATACATTTGTATTTTATATTTAGTGTATTTAGTAATAAAATCATGAATTATACATGGAAATACAAAGTAAATAGTTTTCCATAGGAGGAAAGGAATCAAGTTGTTTATTTAATTATTCAATTGGCCTTTTTATATAATTGTTTTATTGTTTTATTTATTAATTGTATAAGTATATAAGTCATTGACTGCTTGTGTAACTTTGTCTGAGGAAGTATGGATACTATTCCTTACAGCTTCTGAATAAAGTTTTGGAAAAGGAGAATATCTGCAAGTTTTGCTGTCTTTTGTGTTCACAGTACCAGTTGGTTGTGTTGCTTTTATGATGGTACATGTGTAGCCTGTCTCCTAAATGCTTTGGAGGGGATGTGTATGGCTCCATACAGGGAGGTGTCAGACCCCACTGTGTACCTCCCACATATCCATGACAAGACTAACACATGTCTCACCTGTTCTACACCCCTACAACATCACTGTGGTATACATAATACATGCTGCAGAGACAGGTATGTAACACAGGCAGTACACAGTATATGAAACAGGCCCCCCCATGCCTGTGAATCACACATCTTCTGTGACACAGCATGTGCGGGTTACAAAATGGGATGCAGAACACAACAATCATAGAGGGTATCAGGCAACTGTCTTTACTGGACACAGGATATTTGTAAATGGGTTATCTCCATCACAACAGATTGTAGGTGTGTGAGTTCCCAAAATCCTGGTGGCACTTATCAAGGGTAGCAGACTTGTTCACAGATTAGGGATGCATGAATATGCTGAATGCCACCATTGTCCTTGTTAGCCTGTTATACACATATGAACCTATGGAGCCAGGAACTTATTGTACTGTATCTTGCTGAAGACATATTTCTGCTGTGCTGACATGCCGTCATGTGCTGCTTTAGTACCACTGTGTATCCATAGGTTACCCCAACAGTCTCCTGAAACAGAAACATAAACAGGTCCATGACACACCTGTCACTGTGTAACTATACAGTAACTACAACATCATGCAACATAAAGTACACAGACATATGTGGCTTACTCGTGACAACTGCCAGCATACAGTATCTGTTGTTAACCACTACAAGTGTCATGGCAAAACAACACTGCATTACACAAGCACGTGTTACCTAATGTAGTCACCCTGTACATCAGACACATAATTTCATTTCCCCTACATCGATGGCAAGGATGACAGGGATATGGCACAGGTATCATCACTTGCACAGGGTGTTGTGTGAGGATGCAGGGTGTCTAGGCTGACCCAAATGATTGACAGCATGTGTGTGAGTCAGGAAGTGAAGCAGGTAAGATGGACCATGGAAAGGTGCTGTGTGTGTCTGTAGGTGACCTGCATTTGACAGTGGTGTGTGAGTGTGTGCATGTACACAGTCAAGCTCAGTGCTAGACTTACATGTGTGTATGTTGGACAGCTGTGGACCGTACATAGTAGAGTTGACAGTTCACCGTCTCTGGCCCAAAACATGGGAACTGACTCTGCTAGGAGTTGCACTGGCACTCCATGCCCAAGGTCAGAAATGGTTCTGGTACCTGATGGTGTCTGCTATCTGTTGGGACAGTGTCCCCCATGGTAATACCCAGGACAATGAGCCCATGGCCAGCCACATCATGGTGTGGACAGCACACCCCCTTGTGTAGCATTTGATTTACTACTCCTATGGGAGTGTGATTGTGCACAGCCATGTGAACTCTCAGCAGATGTGGTTGCTGACCTACATCCATGACTCTGATGCTCAACTCCAACTGTGTTCCAGCACAGACAATGTGCGGTACAAAACAGACACTGTCTCAGCCCACCTTCTGCCCACTGCATCAGTCAACCAATCCAGGGTGTCCCCAATGTGGTGGAGGCAGTCATGGATGTCAGACTGTCAGCTGCATCCATAACCCTAAGCCTAAATCTGGTGTTCTGTTCAGAATGTGTCTGTGCCTCCATGATGGCCTGAAACATGCGTCAAGTAACCCATGATGTCACACCTGGAACAGGTGGTAGATGGACAGCAGGCCTCCTATAAGCACCCCTGTCAATCCACCTGTGTGGGACCTCACCAGCTCTCTGGCTATGGCCAGTGTCTACACTCACTGGAGCCATAGTTGCCACACTTTCCTTTTCAGTGTCCCCACCCTTTGACTGTCCATTATCTGCTGCCTCTGGGGAATGGTTATGTGTGGGCATACTGACTGTGTATGGTGACAATGAATGTCTACCTCTGGGACAAATTCAGCCCCCAACACACCCACCTGTGCCTCACAGTGGCTACCATCATCATCAGAGTTTGAAGAGACACTGATGTAAGGTTGTATAGAGGACAGAGGCCAACCACCTAGCTCACCTCTGATAAGAAAGAAAAAAGCATTACATGAATATGTGCACTATTGTGTACAAAAAAAATCCACCAATACTCATAATAACAAAGACCCACAACTGGATTAGTGATCAGACTTTTTTCTTCTCTGCTTTCATCCAAAATAGATTTCCTCAGAACAAAATACACATTCAACGCAAGACCTTTATAACAATCACTTCAAGTAAATCAAGTACAACATGAACAGTAAAATTTACTTTATAATTAAGCAATGCGACACTATACTTGATAACACAACACATAAAAAACAGTACACCTATCTTAACAAATATATTTAAATACACATTTCACTGCATAATTTAATGTCCTTTCAACCTTTAGTTTTTTAAAAGGGATTTTAGAGTAAATGTCTTCTTTAAACCAGGAGGCTTATTTTTTTCTTAACTGTAACTGCCAAAGTGTTTCTATTTGTTGAACTACACTCCTGTGATTACCCCCTCTAAGATCCTTATATACCTATTCCAGAATGGTAAATAAAACATTCTGTCCTGTTTACACACAAAATTATGTTTAAATTGGGCATTATTTTGGCCCTTAACTTTAGCAGAATATAAATGTTCCTTAACAAAACAGTGTCATGCTTACCAGGAGCAGGACCATGGCCTTGGCCAATACCTGACAAATCTGTCAAAAGTTGAGGGTGAGGTAATGTCAGTACCAATGCATGTTGCAACACAAAAAGGTAATCCATCCATCCATATAGTTCACATTTACAGTATCTACTGTGTTGCATGTTGTATTGGTCACATTCTGAGTATGAGAGTACAACTGAGGTAAAACCCTCCCCCTCCAAGGAACAAAGACTTGACACACACGTAAATGTATGTACAGCCTGACGTACTGACTGCTGCAGTATTACAGTGCTGATCATAGTAAGTCTACCTGCACTCTCCTCTGCTGTGGAACCTGTGGCAACCACCTCCATGATGTATGGTGTGATGGATGCCTGGAAGCTGTCATGTGTGCCTAGGTTCACCAGGAATTCCTTGGTGGCCAACAGTGGTTGTTCCACTGCAGGCCTTCCACCATTGATAGCACTCTCCCTGGCTACATCTGCTCTTCATCATGCAGCATTGATCATGTCCATTGCATGGTGTTGAACCTACTCATATGTCCTGCTATGATGGCCAGTGCCATTCACATCATGGACAAACTTTGCCCACAATGCAGCCTGCTGTACCTTGTTTTTCCAACCCTCTGGACAGTAGGATGTGATGATGTTGCCTTAGTCATTCTAGTATAATTTCATTTTCTGCAGCAGAGAAGGGTGCATGGCATCTAGGATACATGATACCTGAAAGACAACAAACGGGGAACACATTACAGGATCACATACATGGAAGTACACTATGTAGAGATACAGCAAGGACAAAATGGCTGGCACTATCCACTGCTTGCTCACACATGTCAAACTCCACAGTGTGCAAGCATACTAACTATGTGGATACAACTAAGACAGTAGTAATAGTCAGGTATTCTCATGTGTGCCATGACAGATGCTGCTGTATGATCATACACCAAGACTCGAATCTACTGTGGTGTGTCCCTACAGACAACCCCGAATAATACATCATAGGAACAGTGCCACACAATTACAAGTGTGCTATTACAACCACTATAAAGGGACAGTCCAACAAGACCAGTGTGCCACAATGACAACAGGCAATGTACCCTTGATGTATTGTATGTCCTGTGTAGGTGTAAGACAGCAGGAGATCAATGACATGTCATTATTACAGGTCTAAGACAGGCTTAATGCTGTAATCCCTATTCCCTGTACACCTATTCACCCATCTGCATCCTGTTTTACACAAAATCAGTTACATACCTGATGGAGTGCAGCACTCCTTTGTTGATATGTGGTGAGAGTAAAGTTTTCACAAAGACATGCTCTGTGTGAGGAAAGTTGCATACAGACTGGTTCCCCATAGCCATCTCCTTCTCTTTTAAACATGCTTTTCATCAGCAGATGATTGCCTCAAAACTAATCTGTGGGTCTGATATGCTAATAGCAGCTAACACAGCTGATTTGCACTATCTTCCGCCAATGACATGCAACCACTGTACGATATATAAAGCCTTCATGTAGATTAGAGCCCCTTTCTGATATGTTGTGCTGGACATTACTGGGGTGAGGAGACTATATCATCGCAGAGGGTAGGTCTGTAGCAGAAGCCTTACCATAGAGATGTGTGCTACAGGCTGCAGCTCCTGCTGCAGGCAAGAGACATAGGCAGAGAGTGTGAACACTTACTGTGGGAGCTGTGTCAGCCTTGCTGTAGAGGCAGAACCAGAGTGAGGCTACTCTTTCCACTCCAACAAAGGCATGTGTTTAAGGTGAGTATATTAGGCCACAGTATCACTAGCAGAGTACTAGGCAGCATGTTTGGTGTGTCCTTGGGTAAGATAGGGTATAAATATAAGAATATGTCCACCATTTGGGCAACTGTCAGGCCATATGTTACAGTTGGATAGTAATTTGAAGAGTGTATGAGGGCAGGCCTTCTTACAAGCAGGGACTTCCAATGAATATGTTAGCTGTGTAGCTGTGGTAATCTGCACAGTGACTTTGGAAGGATTGTGTGGTACACTCTGATATTAGTGGCCCTCATTAGCAGTACCTGCACTGACATTCTGTGAGAATGCATATTAATGCATGACATGTCACTTCATGCACATATAGTTTTGCTATAGGGATATGTGAAGTGTGTTACTACCTGCAAGCCTGTGACCTCCATCAGTGAAAAGCAGACATGTCATTTGAGATGCATTGTGTGGATAAAGAGTCCATGACTCAGTCATTAATTGCTGCCTTCACAATACTGTACTGTACATTCACTTCGACCCGCCACTGGATTTGAACCCAGGACTGTGTGTGACAAAATGCACTGCTTGCAAGGTAAATAACAGACTGAGCTACTGAGTCATGGTTGCAACAGGTGTATTTGCAAGACATATGTGCACACATACAGGCTGTGACATACATTTTCTACATCCATCAGTATGTGCATCGCTTTATATGGATGTATGTGTGCACCAGTGTCCCAGTTGAACATGTATTTTGCCATTAATGCCATAGCAGGTGTCTTTCACATGTTGCTGCTGAAGGGCACATTTAGCTACTATCACAGGCCTCACTTACATCCATTATTATGTCTTTGGCTTTCTAGTGGTGTACTATTGCACCAGGGTCCAAGGTACACTTCCATTTTTAATCTTTTTAATTTACTTAATTTTTAATCAAGTTAGGGTAGCACAGTGCGCAGCTCTGCTGAAACTTGCTTAATGACTGTAACTGCCAATTACTATGTTTGCTTTAAACCACCTGTTTTAAGTAAGAGTTCTGTGGCATGGCCATTTAATGCAGTTGTCTGCAGGTGTGATGGTGTTGGGTTGTAAGTGTGCACTACAAGTTTATAAACACATATAGTCAATATAGTTGTATTTAGCTGAGCTTAGCGAAGCCGCGCAATGTGGAGCACCACTCAGCAACCTGCTAAAAAATATAAAGAAAAGAAAAATGAGGAGATAGGAAAGTGAAGAAATGGGGTGCAAGCAGGGGGAAAAGATAGTGAAAGGCAAGTAGAGATGTACAGGAATGGCATAGGAAAGAACCATAGCTATCCATTTCTTGCACAGCAACAACTGTGCACTTTGACAGAATTTGTACATGACTTTGAACTTTCAAGCTCAGAGAGAGGAGGGCTGAGGACAACATAACTGCATTGTCAAGCCAATTGGACCAAATTATGTGTGTCCACTGGACATGTATGTGAAATAGAGAGCTATGTATGGGACGATATTTTTTGGTGGGACAGGTGCCCATTTTTTTTAAAGGTGAGAGTGGAATGTTGGGGAAGGGTACATGTGGGGAAAGTAAGTTGGATAGGTGAGGATGCATTTGCATCTGCATGAGACAGCAGACAGGAGTGGTGTGTGACACATGAGGGGGTGAACACCTTAGATAGGAAGGGTGCTGTGAAAGTCCCGTGTGCCTCCAGACAGCAGCAATGTGACTCACATCCCCACCCATGGGAATGTCGGCACTGCTCCTTCACTGCCTGAGGGTGGCAGTGCTGGAAGCTGAGCATTGGGGTGAAACTGCCCAACTAGGTCAGCCAGCATGCCCTCAAACCCACGTAAATGGCATTCAAACCCACTGTAGACTATCCTGTGCAACAAGACCGGCAGCTCATCCTGGGTGACATCACTTCCTCCACCACTGATCCCAGATTGGGGCCAAGCCCCACACCATGGGGCATTATTACCTGATGCTGCAGGTAGTGCAGGAGCAGCAGAGGAGGCACCACAGGTCTGGTTCCCAGATTTACTGGGACCCAGTGCCACAACCAGTTGAGGTAAGGTAGGCAGATCAGCTGGAAACGACCTACTTTGACGTGCTGTGGTGAATGAGGTACAGCAAGAAGTTAAGGCTAGTGATAACCAAACCATTGTTAGTATTAATAGAATGGAACATTATTTTAATTAGTCCAAATACATATTAATGTATAGCATGTGTAACACAACAGTAAATAATGCAGCAGTCAGAATGGCAACAACATGCCAGTAAGACGTAAACCACAAGGGCAACAAAATAGTTTAACATTGTATGTTAATAGTGAATCATAATAACACATAACAATATTACATCACATTTTGCAAAAATATAGTTAGTTTAACAACATATGCTAATATTAAATCATAATAATAAATAATATTGATAAATAAATGAAGATAAGGGGTGGGGAGAGGGAGAGAAACAATCCATTACTGACAATGCAGACTATATCCCTGAAAACATTGATAATAAATACTCTTCAGGCATGTAGTGTCAGTTCTGAGTACAGTGACTGCAATTATCCTATAGGTGATGTAGCACATACATACCTCTCAAGCTGCTAGCATGGGTCAGTATGGGCCAAGTAATAACAAATGCAGGTACACAACTATACAGAACACTTTCACATAATGTGGACTTCTATAACTACCAAGGTGTTCTGTAAATAGATTTGGTAATACATTGCATTCTAGGTAATAATTTTTCTGGTAATCCTGTGAAAGATGGATTAGACAGTTTTAATTACATTACACAAAATTGTGACACTTCAGAGGCATGTTTGTGTACAGTACATAAACCAGACATCCATCATGCCTTAGTTGGCAGGCATGGGAATAGAACTCAATAGCTGTGTCTGCAGGGGACATCTGCAAAATATTTAACTTTATTGGTATTGCTGATAACTGTCTGTGAAATGTTAGCACAATCATATCTGCTCAATAACATGGGCTACCTGAACCATATACCATATACCATTTGTTCCTGGAGTGGGAGAAAAAGAGAACATTATGTGACTGAATTTGTTTTGCATTCCAGAGCTATTACAATGCTATACTTGACTGCAGTGACAGTAGAACTCACATGCATGGAATAAAGCCATACAGAATTTAATACAACATATTTCTATATGAATCAACTATGCTGCTTAACACTTTATTGGTATTGCTGATAAATGTCCATGAACTCCACACAATATCTGCCATAGAGTGGGCTACCACACCCTATACTTCTTAACTGTACAGATTTTCTCAGAATGTCCAGATCTTTGCCTCATATTTTTGGCTCATTTTTCATAAAATTGTGTTTTCTGGCATACTAGTAGCAAATCATTAAAGACTGAAGTAAAAACATAATGACAGACATTTGGGTTTCAGACCTCATACCATTCAGAAAATTCATGCTAATGTAAAACTTTTTATTCTATCAACTTTCTAAGATTGTAAGAATGATATTTAAAAATTGTCCCTATTTTTGGCCTTTATCCCACTTTTATTTATGGCTTTGTCCAGATTTCTTGCTCTAACAGGTTGAGAGGTATGTGGCATACCCATATATCTTTATTACCTGGAGTAGGAGGAACAGAGAGCATTGTGTGACCAATTTTGGCCTGGAGACAGCCTTGGACCATACTATGAATTAAACAATACAGTTTATAGGCCATTAGTTTTGTATTCTACAGCTATTATAGTGTTACACTTGACTGCAGCAACTTTACCATAGACAAGTAATGCATGCAGCTCTACCGCAATGGTTATGAGAACACAATCCTACTATACACCATTTTTTCTTACTGTTATTGGCATTATTTATTGTTTATTGCAATGCAGTTGCTATTGTTCATTTATTTCATTAAAGCCCTACTTGCCCATTTATTGCACTACAGTTGTACTTTCCCATTTATTGCACTACTGTTTTTAGGGTGTATACTTTATTGCAGTAAATGCTTTACTCTTTAAAAGCGTACATACTACACTCATGGTGCAACCTGGCCAGGTGCCCTGCAAGGGACTCGACATTGCAAGCCCTCTTAGCTGCAGCTGTTGGAAGAGAAGCACACCATTATGCATACCAGTTTTGCTGACATTCAGCTTGCATATTGGTAAAACAGAGGAAAACATGCTTACATATTTGTGGCATTCCCAGCTCTGGCTTCTTGGACGCAGGTGTCCAAGGTTCTCCTCTTTCTCCTCTTCAGGTCATCATAATGGTGATGACATTGCTCACCTGTGTGGGGGATGCCAGTAACACTGATGAATTCCCTGGCCAACCTGTCCCAGGCCTCTGTCTTACACTCTGAGCCCTGGAAACTGTACTGCAGCAGCTTGGGTTCATGACATTTTACCAGGAGCCCAGCCAAAACCCTGAACTACTGAACACCCCACCTCTGCACCCAAAAGCTTGTATCTTCACCAGCACTGCCTGTCATATCACCAATTGATCAGACTCCAAATACTGTTGCAGAATTCCCACCTATTGCACCTAATATAGGCTATTTTTCCACCCTTACACATCACTGAGCAACATTCAAAAAAGCTCTATATTGCTTAGCATCGCGAAAGCCAGCTAAGTGCAGCTAAGTAATGTGAAAACTACACAACCAAGGTTTTAGCTAAGCTTAGCACCAAGCAAACAAAAGTAGCCATTAGCATGTTTAAGCAGTGCTCAGCCCAGCACAGCAGTGCCATATTTCACAAATTTGATTTTAAAATTAAACAAACAGAATAAATTAAATTATAGACATCGTATCACTGCTATGGACTCGAATCCAGGACCTACTAAACATTAGGCTGTATCTCTACCCATTTAGCTACTTGGATATTATAAAAACTAGTATACCTTCACATATATTACTGGGCTACCTGTTAGCATTGCTGAACATCACATCATGCCACACAAATGCACTTAAATAGACCCAGACATAAATAATTAATTACATCCAGTTTCCATTTTTAGATGTCTAGCAACTATCTGTGTATGAGAGCCACTTGGCTCTGCGGAGGTCTATGGCCCACTTAACAAACAACAATTTAAAAAAAAAATACAAAAATATTTAAAATAACAAAAAAGACGTCATTATGATAATTAATGATATTTGGTTTCTGTTTTTAGATGTCTGGCAGGTGTCAGCTGTCTATATATGAGCACAGCTTGGCATTGTTGCATTCCACACCACACCACACAAACATACAAAAAAATGGGAAAAAAATATTAAAATAAAATATTACACATTTGACACAATTCACAGCATTTCAACAGTAGCGGGGAGAAGTACATGCCATCTGTCACCATGGGTAGCCTCTATAGTTTTCCCCTACATGGATTCAATAACCCTGTTCCTATGGTATCCCTCAGCTGCACGTTATCATTAATATACATGGCATGCTGCTGAGGGGGAACCATGGCCGTGTACATGGATACAATCCATGTAGGCTCTACATGGTGCCTACATGGAATTTATTAAATCCTAGGAGGGATTTTTTTGTTAGGACTGATAAATGTAACATACATGGGTCAGTCTTAACCTTGTTTAATAATGATTTAATAATCAGAACCTAAGGTAGAAGTAAAATGCTCTGTTGCTTAAAACCACTATACAGTTGAATATTTTAACATAACAATGGCCGATGTTGCCAGTCTTGACAAACACAAATTATAAGACATATTTGATTCATGTTGATTTAACCTCTTGACCATAATTCAGAAGATTTCACAACTTTAAATAAATGTTACCAAGTTAAGAAATCAATACTTTTGTAGAGCTTAGGTTTATAACACAAGAAGGGAAATAATGAAAATTTAATTTGTGAATGATTAGGACCCTCATTATAAAATAGGTTTAGTGCTGTGGTAGCGTTGTCACCTCACAGTAAAACGTTGTCCTGTTCGATTCTCAGCTAAAATGTTTTCAGTGTGGAGGCATACGTGAATGGCCGTACCTTTGTTGAAGGTTATGCGTCAGGGCTGGCAACTCTGTACATAAAAGTCTACTGCCAATCATTAGTGGACCGGAGTTCCGCTGTGGCGACCCCTAACCGGGAAAAGCCGAAAGATACATTAATGTTTTTAATGCATTTGCAAAACTGACATATGCAATTCATTGTATTTAGCACTGACAGTGGCTTATAATATAAGTCCTGTAATGTTTGGGGCATAGCTGAGTAATAATCTGTGAACATGACCCAGATTTTTTCTAGATAGTATAATTAAACATTTGTAACAGTTTCATTCTGTGAGATAATACATGACAATGTTACCCCAGAATGTAATAAACAATTCTTTGAGTTGCATGTTTTCCTTTAAGTTCTACAGACAGTGGAGTTTAGCTCCACCTTTTGATCTGGGGTAATCTTTGTATAATGTTTTCTATGAGCCATTCTTTAACTTAGTCTGAAATATATTTCTCTAATTACTTAAATGTTGTGAAATATAACCAAGCATTCCTTTGGATGTCTCAAATTCTCTTAAGTACTGAATTTGTTGTTGTAAGCTTGCTGTTCCTTTAATAGTGCTGAGGAGAGATCAACTTGTATGTATATATTAGTGTTCTGTAAACTGTAGAGGGTATTAAATATACTTGCAATTTTGAACTCTCAGGTAATAAAAGAATTTATGATCATACGTACTGACTTCTTAAATGAAGGATTTTAATAATAGTTGATATAGTCTGAATATGATGGATGCCTTTATGGGTAGTATGAATACAGCAGTGTATGTGGACAATTTCCTAGTTCCAAAATCTTATTTTTCTTAAGGTCTAGCCCTAGATTCTTTTAAACAGGGGACATAACAAGGTCTGATTCAGAACTTTGATGAGGTGCAAAGAATGCCTGTATCTGAGAATCAAACCAGGGCCTAAACTCTTCTAAAGGACATTGCACAGGGTGAAAGTTTCCAAGTGTTGTGTGTACACAGGATTTATTTTATAGGAATTACAACAGCATTATGATTTGTAGAATGACATGATTTTTACAGTAGCTTTGCCCTTTTATATTTAAAATCATGTAAACCTTATTGCGGATTACAAGTGCATGGGCGTGAGCAGTTTGATACAATTCATTTGGAAATAGTAAGTAGCTGCATGCAGGTGTTTTATGCTATTTGGGCTATTTCATCAACTGCTTCACTGACACTGATATCCTAAGAGCTTTCTAAGTACTAAAATCTCCACTGGAAAATTCAAGTAAAGTAATCAATTTCATTAATATTTTACCTAAAAGGATATTTAACATTTCTCTTGTCTTTCAAGTATACTGTTTTGGAAGCTAGTATGTGTTCACCAAGGAAAACTGTGCTGTGGTATTAGCTATGGACTTCAAGAGGCCTAATTTCTAAAATATGTTGTTGCTGTATTAGAGTAACTGGTTTAACTCACTACAGTCTAATGTCACCTCCAGGTGTTTCTCTAGTTGCATCCTACTGATGTCCTGCCTGTTCATATTTGCATTAATAATATCAAACCCATGCTACATAGCAATTATTGAAAGATTTATTCTTAAAGTTCAAATTATGGGTAAAATAATTGCACTTATATTTGACCTCTTCCTCTAGTGCTTTTAAAGCAATATTAATTGTTGTTCATATACTGTTTATTAGTGTTAATAATTTTCAGAATTTTTCTAAATATCACAACATCTAAACATTACAGTCAAAACTGCATAGCCCCATATGAAAGCTCACAGACAGAAAAACAAAATGCTGTTAACAGTCTAGGCCAGCCTTATGAATAAGCAAACTAGACAGTCGTTTAGGGCACCATGCTTGAAGGTGTGCTCTTTTCCCTATTTGGATATTTATTATTTAGAGCAACACTTCTTTGCTCTATAAAACAAATAAAACTCCTCTATTAAAAGAAAATGTTCCTGTAGCACAGCAAGCACTGTAGGGGTTGGTGGTGCCATACCTCTCAACCTCATTTTTCAAGAAATTAGTTCATCGATTAGTACTAGAATAACTGTCCTTGTGGACCACTTTAAGCTTAGCTAGTTACCCCATGTGAGAATCAAACCCTGCATCATTTGTTTGTAAGGTAAACACTTTAACCATTATGCTAACCTCCCACCCAAATCTGGACAAAGCCAAAAATAATGGGTGATCAAAGGTCCCAAAACAGGGAGAGATATTAAGTATTGCTCTTATAAACTTAGAAGGTTGCTAGAATAAGAAATGTTGCATTAACGTGCATTTTCTGGAGGATATGAAGTCTAAGAAATTTTGCATTAACATGCATTTTCTGGAGGATATGAAGTCTGAAACTCAAATGTTTGTCATTATTTAGTGACTTCAGTCCTTGATGATTTGCTAGAAATCCACAAATTTTATGAGGAACTGACAAAAAAAAAACATGAGACATTCTGTAAAAATCTGGAGAGTTCAAAGGAATGGGCAGTGCTCTAACCATTAAACTTAACCTTCACATCACGTTAAGCGTAAATGTTGTAAGGTGAGGTCACAGGAGTAGAGACCTCTCAACATTCAGTTGCAGGTATAAAGACACCTTATGGGAGATTTTCAATTATTTTATATATATATATATATATATATATATATATATATGAAATAAGAAAATATGATGCAAAATTAGAGCTATGCCTTCAAAGATCGAAGAATAGTGCAGAGTACTATTTGTGAAAAAAATGCTGGCAGTAATCAACCAGATACTTTTTGGTTATATTTCTGCTTCATGATTTGTGTGATGCAGATATCTGATCAGAGGAATGGTGCTGTGAGATAAGTATTGTTACTGTTTTTTTACATCATTAATGCTGGTAAAGATCTACCATATATTTTTGACAGTATTTCTCAGGGTTTGTGATTTCTGTAGAAAAACTTGATTAGAATTATTTTATTTATTTATTGACATTTGTTTACTGGGAAAGTCTGACTTGATAATTTTATCCATTTTCAGCGGTGGCCCAGGGAGAAAAGTTATAGAAATAAAAGAACAGAAAATACATATACATAGGTGAAAATTGACACCACATTACAATATACTGTAAATACACAAATTAATACCACTACTAATCGACATATGACATATAAAATAATACACATTTTGCATAATTAAAACAAGATAAATACAATATCATGTAGCACTGAAGCACATTAACATGTTATAAGCATGAGAGTTTATTGCTCACTCATAAAAAAATGTCAAAGTGGAAAACTTCAAACAGCGGATAAGGAAGAAATAAGGAAGAACGGGGAGATCGGGAAAATATTTTGCTAGCGGTAATAAGTGGGGTAGGTATGGGATGCAGGAGAAAGGAGTAAAAGTAAGATTAAGGGTACAGGAAATAAGGGTAAATGCCTTGGGAAGTTGTTTGTGTGGACTGTGGAGCAGACTTAATTATGATTAGGATAGCTGAGGATAGGAATGGTGCTGCAAGATTTTATTGCTGCTTTTTACAATAAAATTGGCAGTGATCAGATATTTTTGATAATATTTCTTTGGCTTTGTGATTTGCATAGAGCAACTTAATTGGAATAATTTAATCTGTGTCAACTTGTTTGTCTAGCCAGCGGAGCAGACCTCTCAAATATCCATATTTTGAAGGAATGTTCCTATTTTCAGGTCTGATTTACCCCCTACAAACAAAGGATCTCCCTATTTTTTGAGGTATGTTCCCATTTTCAGGCCGCATTTAACCCTTCACACAATTTTCTGAATGCCCCCAATCAGATATAATTTTTTAAGCTGTCTAGCACAGAAAAATAGACTACATGACTAACACAACAGTGGCAATAATAATTTAAACCAAAAATAAATGACCTTATGTGGTAGAATTATGCAATATAGTTCATTAAAGTCTATACATTTTACAGCGAGTCTGATAATGTGCTTATATTTTCCCATAATTTTTGTCACTCTTTTTCTGAACATGTAATTATGAGTAGTATCCCGCATTCCTATTGAAAGGGGGAACAAAGTTGTGCTATTATTTAATTTTATGCTGATTAGAGGTCCAGATTTTAACTAGATGTACCTATGTTTCTAGGATCTTTGTTCATATTTTCAATGTCTATAGATTGAGAGGTGAAATAATATCACAGAGCCATCAGACTTTGTGGCTATAACTGCTGGGTTGGGGTGGTGGTTGACCAGATGAAATGTAACTGACCCTCATGTAATTTCCTTCAGTTTAAACAATTATTGCCTAGATTTGTAGGACTAGTGTGCATTTGTGAGATGTAAGATGGGCTACTTAGTTGGGCATCTAATATGTACAGACAGAGTAAACATAATTCATGTGGCTATCTTCTGTGGAGGAAATTGACTAGCTAATTGCTGCTTGCTGATTATTATTTTGGCTTTACAGGACTAATGTGATTATGTGAAGTAACATGCAATATTTCAGTCTGTGGCAACTGTTTGTTTGGAACAAAGGTGAAGTATATTACAGGGTCATCCTCTTTTATTACAATCAGATATCCAAACTGTTCATATAAGTGGCTTTTATTGCTTAGTGGAAGCTGCCTGGATGAAAGCAACAAACTATGTTGTCATTTGCTCAGTTGAACAGTCACCTCTCAAAAAAATAATCGATAAATGATCACAAAATACCAACCTTCAGAACTTCTGAGGGCTGGAGACCCCCACACACCAAGACTACATAAGTGAATTTTGGCATGGGTTTAGTAATCATCTCTGCCCTGATCCACACCTAGTCTAAAACCAGCCCTACTAATAGGTGTACACAGATGATCAGGCTGGGGGATGATGTCATTATTTCTTCAACATTCCTCCCAAACCCCAGAGGTCATTATATCTTGTGTTGGGCTGGGGACAACATGATGCTTATTTCTTTAAATTTCGTCCCAAATTTCACAGGAGTGCATGGAGGATCACTACAATTTATATAAGAGCACTGTACTGTCTCTAGAAATAACAAGTTAAAACACTGTTTTAATCATTTTTTCCTTTTTCCTGATAATCAACCATCTGATGCATGTACAAGGGGCTATCTTTTGGAGAACAGTAAATAACCATGCTGTTTATATATTTCTAACTGCAGATATACTGCATTCTTTTTTTTCACTTTTGTCTCAGTCTGACATCAGAAGGGTATATAAAAGGTCATGGGGTTAATAAAGCCTACACTGTCTGTTTTACCATGTAGGCATTGTGCTGCTCTACTTGCACAAAGGTAAGCAGGTTTTAGATTCAGTAAACACTGCTGGGAGGCGCACATGCATGCGTCAACACAGGAAGGTCTGTGGTATGCAAATCACCTCATAAGCAGGCGAATCTCATGCAAATGAGGCAGGTAGAGCAATCTAGCAAGGAGATAGGCAACTCTGCAGCCCCACATCAGTGTCTGTAGTGTACACAGAAAAACTTCATGTACAGGAATGTAGACAGACAAAAGGGGCTGTAAAAATCCAGATATAGATGGACAGAAATGGCATACCACATACAGATATGAGTGAAACTATTCTCCATGTGTCTGAAAATAAAATAAATTAAATTAATTTTTTTTAATAATCTGTGCATGTTTGCACAGTGTGCAAACATGCTTTATAAAATAATAAAAAAATAAAAAAATTTGAAAAAAAACAAAATTAATATTATGTAACAGAAATCCATTACAGGACCTGGTGTGGAGTATCTGTAATGGTGCATTGGTGCTGTTGCTAATGTGGAAGGACTTTAAATGTGTAGTTTCCAGGCTGTGAGTATGTATCCCTATGCAAATGAGATGGAGGTACTGACTAGCATAATTGTGTCTGTATATCCCCTCTGTGTAGGCAGAGAACTATGTTAGTGCTTACAGAGAAGGTAGCTGACATCACGGGAGGCTGTGTTCAATAACTTCTATGCTTATTTCAGCTTAGCTCTATCTGTTTGTGCAGTTTCCCACCATGCTGAACTTGTGCTCTCAGGGGGGCTGTGTGCACTAACTTCTAAGCTTTGTTTAGTTATGGGGCACCTGTTCCACTGTGTTTGCACAGTGCACCACCATGCTAAGCATGTCCTTTCAGGGGTGTATGCACACTGACTACTAAGCTTTGTTTACTTATGGGGTGCATGTTTGCACAGCTCACCACAGTGCTGAGTGTATCTAAAAGCCAATGGCATATTCATTAGTTTTGATCCCTGTTTAATTTAAACTAGGGCCACTAAATGATGTCAATGATATACTAGGCAGGTGCAATGTATCACAGGTAGCCAATCACAGAGTCAGAAACTACAGCAGATCTCTATAGAATATGCATACACTCTAAAATCTGATTTTCCCCCATATTCTGCACCATTGAAGTACAGACTTGAGAATTTTAACTGAAAGAATGCTAGGGGCTGCTGCAGGTCTGCTATATCTGTATGTGCTAGATGCTGAAGTCAGTGCTGCTGCTGCTGACAATAGGCCTAGACTGAGTAAGAGAAGAGTGTTCAGGCCCAGGGTAACCTTCCAGGAGCTACATAAGCTGGAGACTGTACAGCACTACAGGGTGGACAGGGATATACTACAAGAACTCACTGAGCTCTGTCACCCTCAACTCAGACTCAGAGCCAACAGAGAGAACCCCGTCCCAGTGGAAACAAAGGTATGTGTAGCTCTTAGGATGCTAACTACAGGTACCTCCCAAAGACCAACTGGGGACATGATGGGGGTCTCACAGGCATCAGCATCCAGGGTACTCAACCAGTTCCTGGATGCCATGCTACCACATGCCAGTGAGCACATTTCTTTTCCCCTCACCTCTGAGGTGAGGGCAGGAATATGCAACACTTCTACCATGTAGCACACTACCCTGAGGTACTGGGTGCCATAGATTGCACTCATGTACACATAAAGGTGCAACCCAGTGAGGAGGGCAGAATCTACATTAACCACAAGGGGTACCACTCCATCAACTGTCAGGTCATGTGCAATGCCCAGGGCATTATCATGAATGTGTATGCTGGCAGCCCTGGCAGTTATCATGACTCCCATATCTGGCATGCATCACAGCTGTACCAGATGTTTGCCAGGGGGGACATCTCACATGGTTTACTGGGGGATGCTGGCTAAACACTGGAACTGTGGATGATGACAACCATCAGCAATGTACACACACCCACCAAATAACACTATAATGAGGCACATACATAAATTAGGTACATCATAGAGCATGTGTTTGGGCTTTTGAAGTCACAGTTCTGGTGGAGTCCTGCAGTACACTCCAGCCACATGTGCACAGATATTCTCAGTATGTGCCATGCTAAACAATATGATCCTGTGGAAACATTTGCAGAAGGATCAGCAAAGGGAAGGGATACACAGCCCCCCACCACTGCCTAGGTCACCACATCCACACTCACAGGAGGACTCAGAAGAGGAACCACCTGATGATGTCCATGTAGGCAGATGCATGCATACCTAGTACGCACTGGCTTTGGCTAAGAGACAACACATAGCACATTCACTGACAACCTAGGGCCCTAGGAACTAACACCTTACTCCTACTCACATACATATAGTAAATAGTTGATGCCAGGCAACCTACACAACTTGTACCTATCCATGTATTGGCTGTGTACTGCTTACATCACACAGAGTCAGCCCTGAACTACAGTTCTGTCAACTACTGCATTGGCAAGGTAAGTCTCTAACCTACACACTACTTGTCAGGATTAATATAATATGGTATCGTATGTATGGATCTGCTGCATTTATGCCATGAAATATAGTGTGCTATTTGGACAGAAGTAACATCCACATGGAGCTTACAGGTACCCTGTTCAATAGTGTGTGTCCCCTAATAATCACTTGGCCTCATGGATGGAATATTCACTACATCAGTCAAGGGAGATGTTAAACAGTGGGGTCACATGATATTTGGACTATTGTCTATCCCAGCAGATCATGTGCTGTTGTTCCCCCACACCCAACACAGCAGTGTTCCCATATAACTGCTTTAACAGTAAGTCAGCAGTGGTATATCAGCAAACCAGGCAATCTCTGGACTGTAACATAGTACTCTAACACACACTGTATGTTCCATGTAAAGCAGAAATAATAACGTATATATTTATGCCATTGAATGTGTGATGAATGACTCCTCTCTGTCTGGCAGCCTGTATGGCTCAGTGGATTAAGGAAGCTAGCATGGATGATGGTGTTGATGGATCTAATCTGGAAGTATTCACATCTTTAGCATGTGAGGTATTATTATGTCAGTGTTTTCACATATTGTCATTCTGTGTGTGGTGAACATTATGAACCTCAGTCACATATTAAGTACAGTAGACAGCTGGGGAAATGCCATGGACATTTTGAGTGAAGTGCAGTACTGCAGAAACAGGGACAGATGTCAATGTCTGTAACATACCTCTCAACCTCTTAGTGGAAGAAATCTGGGCAAAGCTTGAGAAAATGGGGGAGCAAAGGCCCACAAATAGGGGCATATTTTAAATGCTGCTCTCATAAAGTAAAAAGTTAATAGAATAATAGGGTTTGTTTCAACAGACTTTTTCTGAAGGATTTGAAGTCAGAAACTTAAATGTGTGTCATTATTTAGTGACTTCAGTCCTCAGTTCATCCAAGTGATTGGCCAGAAAACAACAAATTTTATGAGAAACAGACCAAAATCATGAGCCAAAACTCTGGACATTCTGAGAAACTCTGGACAGTTGAGAGGTATGATCTGTAAGACACAAACTCCTGGATTGGAGTATAGCTAGGTGTTGCCTGGTCTCACTTTATAAGTACTGACAGCCCCACTGGACATCCCCATACACTTAGTTAAAATGAGCACAATTTTGTTGCCCCATCATCTAAATGACCTGTTATGTATAGATATGTCTATACATACAGACATATATGTATACATATCCATCTATCTCTATCTCTCTCTCTCACATACATAGTACATCTATCACTATGTAGTGTCAAATAAATATATACACACACACACACACACACACACATATATATATATATATATATATATATATATATATATATATATATATATATATATATCACAATGGTACATAGACTCTACATAACACATATACATATCACACACACAGCAACTTTTATATATACATCTCTGTTAATTACATAAATATGTGTGTGTGTGTCTGTATTGTCCTACATACCCTAATAATGGTGTGTAAATCTGCACTATCACACATCCATACTGTTGCTCAAAGGATCCAAACTAAGGGTAGAGCAGTACATAATCCAGTTTCCTACTGACCCCTGTGCCGGCCGGATGTCACCACAAAGAGAGATTTAGGTGAGCAGGTGGTATAATGTATAATGTTGACAACTCATGCATGGACAGGGCACATTGTTCCTGCCAACAGGTTTGCCTATGTAACTACAAGCAACCACATATGGCCATACTGGTAACTGTACACACATAGCTAGGATAATAGTTATCCCACCACTAGGATACTAGTGCAGATAACAGTACAAAGCAATATCACTCTCCAGGCCACAGATGCTGTTCAACACAAACCTAGTTTGTGTGATACACAAGTACTGTACCTGCAATCGTATATACAACAGACTCAACCTACGGAGCATGCTATAAGCACTGTAATCAATAGTGAATAAGACTAGATAGGTAGAGGTTCTAATCTTACTCTAGGCTACTTGGTGTGTTTCTATATGTCCATAAGGCATAAATATGATCACCTAGGTAACTTAGGAATAGGTAGGTTATTGCAGTGTTTTATTTGTAACATATGATGTTGCCCCTGAAGGACTGACCATAACAAGGTTGCTGATGTCATCAAACATATGTCCTAAACTGATAGTACTAGCAGACATGAGGCGTGTTGCATGCAATATGTACTGTGATCTGTAGTGTGTACCATTACATAGGTAAGTGTTCTCATCTACATATAGCCAACTTGCACTATGTGTGTGCCTTGTTGTGTCCTGTATGCCGTGATTGGAAGTGGTGCTAGCCTCAATGTAGCCGTGTTTGTGTGTGAGTGTGTTACAGCATTTTACATCATGTTATGGAACCATAGGATGTTTGAACTTAACTAGCATAATAGCCATACAGCCATCACAATCATAGATACCTTTATACCTGTAGTTATCGGATCAGCACATATTGCCCCAGTCCAAGAGGGACACAGGCAGATGCCCTATGTTGAGATGACAGTCGCTCAGCCAGTCATGCAGGTGACATATGTTGAGGTGCACTGAGGTGGTCTATGTGCCATTAGGCAGGGTTCTGTGTCAAGGGTGTGTTTACATCTGCTAGACAAATCTCTCCCACAGACATGTAGTACTAACATTACACACTAGGTTAATGTCCTTACAGTGAGTTATTCATCAACTATGCCACCTGCAGATAGGCAGCATATGCAATCAAGCAGGGTCATACGTTGCCCTGTATGCAAGGCACAGATCACATCTGAGTAGTCTATATGCCATAGGCAACAATGACACTCATTGCAGATGATCCGCAATGAACACATACTGAAGATATGAAGTGTCCATGTGAGGGACCATACCAATGTGTGCAATTGCCAGTACTGTTTGAAAAAGTAGAGCAACAAATGGCCATTACATTCAGATACTGACATGCTGAGGGTACAGTACGAGGAGGTTAAGATTATGTCATGTACAGGTGACTGTGGCCTCAGCTATGCCATATAATTCCTGCCATAGCACTGTAGAGACATGGTGATCTGAGGCACGTTAGGTGTAAACCTGTGTGGCTAGGTCTGTGTGCCCAGTTCTTTCACCCCCTGAGTATGTACATCACATGTTGTGACTGATTTTTTACTTAGCAGGTAAATAGGTCTAAATGATGGAAATTATACTGCATATACATTTGCATGGAACTTATGGCCATTAGTAAGTCAACAGGCATGTTTTCACAATTCCCTCTTGCAGGACAGTGGCATAGTACAGAGATTCTATGAGTGCTCACAATTTGCCGACATCAGCCAACATTGCTAGCCACAGTCAGTCAGTAGTTGCTTATATTGTGGTTAAATAGATTTCAAGCAGTAGAGGACCCAGGAATGTGCCCTGGTGAGCAATGTTGCTTACATTTCAGCTATTGGAGGTGGATATCCCTATGTTGCATATGTGTGCCATCAATGGGCCACTTGGTGACCCCTACAATGACAGTATCATGGATGCCTAAGTGGGTGCTTTGTAAATGTTGCCTGAGCAGGGGATATAGTCAGATGGCTTAGCTCAGTCTAGGTGGTTGTATGCCCTGATGTACCCTCACCCACATCCTTGATGACTGATAGTCATGCTCCACCTGTCACTCATCCAAACTGTGTACAGTCAACTATGTGTAGAATACATATATGTGCACTGATCAGCTCCATGATGATTGCCCCTATGGGCATACAGATATGGATACATAGGCAAAGAGGAGTATAGTTCTGTTGCTCAGTGGATGCACCACCTCTGTGCAACGATGTAATAGTTGCAGTTCTCCACCCAGCTGGTGTGCAGCCAGTGGTGTCAGTATGATTGCAAGGTGTTCCCAATGGTGTTAGTAATCCTTGACAGATCACATGTGGGGTACAGCCTAGAATATTACCATGTGCAATAGATGCTGTGTATCCATTGAGAGGGCAGTTATCAACTGCTCTGTAAATATGGACATTATGGGACAGATTGTAGGAATATCATTTGTCACGTGTTGAGGACAAGGGAGTGTAGTTGACATAGACAGTGTGAGAGTACAGGTTAGATTTGACTACAGACCCACCATATGTGGCATCATGATGTATGAGGTTAGCAACAACCTGTCCTTTGAGGCCACACATGTAACTACAGTGTGACTTGTGGTTCTGCTTTGTGTGGGTGGCTAATTTTGTCACTTAGCGTGTCTACACAACATCGCAACAACACTATGTGCTTCAATTATATGAGGAAGTAGTACCTCATGTTGGGGGAGCACCCTCACCACAACTGTCACACAGCACTGTCCACCTGTTGTTGTACAGCCTGCTAATGACAATTGTCTACTAGTCAGGTTTGCTGAGCTATGATGAGCCTGTGTCCCACCTGTCCCATACAGCCAAGTTCATACAGTTGTAATGGTACTGACATAATGCATGGGTGTAGAGCTCTCCATACTTGCCTGTCCCATCTGAAGGAGGAGGTGCAGTCACACTATGTCAACCATCCCACAGGAGGTAATAAATGACTTTCTTCACATATATGTCTGTATTGTCTGCAAGGGGGATACATGCTGGTTGTTCTAAGCAGACTGATCTGTGGCCAGATCCCACCAGGGAGGACCTCATATGGGGGGGGCTTTAGGGGTCACATATATTGGTAGACAAATGATGCAATATGTTGGTTCCCTGTGTGGGGATGTCACAGCACTGCTCCAGGGCATGATAGGTAAGGAGCTGGACCCTCCTTTGGGCAAGTGAGTCACAGCATGACTAAGCAACACAGTGTGTACATATTACACTTCCCTAATGTGTTTGTGCTGTGTATAGACACCTTGCATGACTCTTTTGTTGCAACATTCTGGATATAACTGCAATACTTACTTGCACAGAGGACAACTAGCATGTAGTGCCAAATGGTGTCATCCCCAGATCTCTGAATCATGTTACCTGAAATGCCATGATAGGAGTTAGCATGGTTATAAGCAGTAACACTGTCATATATCTACTGACACCGGATCAAACACTGTTACTTTTGCACGAGGCCAGATCATGCCTACCGACTTTGACTGGTGGAGCCCATTGACTGTAACACTATGCAATGGATGTCGGAGATCAGTCTAACTCCACCAACCATGGTCTGATAATGTGTATGACAATATTAGGCCAGCAGGCCATGGTGTAAAATGTGTATGTCATGTGGAGTGTGTTATGTCAGCTGGTGGATAGGCAAGTGTCTGTGGCTCATACTCTGGGAACATAGCATTGGGAGACCTATGCTGCAATGATGCCAGTCACCAGGGGAGTTCACCATCCTCCATTATTGGTGTACCCCTTCTAGCTATTCCCTCTCTGCAGTCACAGCCACTGTCACTAACCTCTGAATGAGTACATTAGCAGGTGATTGTATATTAGTAGCTGTCACAGAATCCCACACAGAACCAACAGTTATCCTGGATGGCCTAAGACACAGTCAGTTGCTGTCTGAGCCACTGACAAAGACTAAATGCCAATGACTACACAATACTATCCTGTGGGAAATCATCCACCTCTGCAAAATATTGTAGTGTCCGCACACCTCACACAGTTGAGCCATTACACATGAAGGTATGGACACAGAGAGTAATGTAGCCTTTGACTCTCACTGGTTGGTAAGATGTGGGGATACATTCACTGTTGTACAACCTATGCCAACAGGTTTGGGATGTAAATCTCAGAATGTCACTGCTATACTGAATGTGGCAGTTACCACACCTACCATTGTGTGCAATGACACCCTTACCATGTCAATACACAGCATACCTCTCAACTGTACAGATTTTTTTTTTGCAGTTTTTTTTTGCATCATATCATGTGTTGGTCTTTTCTTCATAAAAATTTTGATTTAAATTAGTGGGCAAATCAAAAGACTGAAGAGTTAAAAAATAATGACAGACATTTGTTTTTGAGGCGTCCTACCCTTCAGAAAAATTGTTAATGCTTAGCTTAGCCTGTTATTCTCAACTTTCTAAGAGATTGTAAGAGCAATATTTAAAAATTGTCCCTATTTTTGGGCCTTTGTCCCACTTTTATTTATGGCTTTGTCCAGATTTCTTGCTCTAAAAGGTTGAGAGGTATGATACACAGGCATATCGTATGACTGTAGTAGCCACACAGGATCCATGGTATATCAATACACAGTGTAGATAACATGTCCTATGGAGTCTGTGTCACGACCATACATGTGTAGTCTGTCTCCTAAATTCTTTGAATCGGATCTGTATGGCTCCATACAGGGAGGTGTCAGGTCCCATTGTGTACCTCCAGCATATCCATGACAGGACTAACACATGTCTCACCTCTTATACACAACTACAACATCACTATGGTATACATAGTACATGCTAGAGAGACAAGTATGTAACACAGACAGTACATCCTACATGAAACAGGCCCTCCGTGCATGTAAAACACACATCTGCTGTTACATACATTATGTGCAGGTTACACAATGGGATGAAGAACAAGACAATCATAACTGGTGTCAGGCAACTGTCTGTACTGGACAAAGGATATTTGTAGATGGGTCATCTCCATCACCACAGCTTGTAGATGTGTTAGTCCCCATAGCCCTGGTGACACTTATCAAGGGTAGCAGGCCATATCACAGATTAAGGATGCATGGATATGCTGAATGCCGCCATTGTCCTTGTTAGCCTGTTATACACATTTGAACCTATGATGCCATGCACTTATAATGCTGTACGGTGCTGAAGACATATTTTGCTGTGCTGACATGCCATCTTGTGCTGCTTTATTGCCACTGTGTATCCCCAGGTTATCCCAACAGACTCCTGAAACAGAAACATAAACAGGTCCATGACACACCTGCCATTGTGTAACTATACATCCTGTACAACATCATACAACATAAGATACACAAAAGTATGTGGATACTCATGACAAAATGCCATCATGCAGTGTCTGTCAGTAACCACTACAATTGGGATGGCAAAACAACACTGCATTACACAAGAACATGTTAACTAATATAGTCAGCCTGTGCATCAGACCCATGCCATAGCTTCATTTCCTTACATCGATGGCAAGGATGACAGGTACGTGGCACAGGTATCATCACTTGCACAGGGTGTTCTGTGGGGGTACAGGAGGCCTAGGCTGGCCCAAATGATTGACATGTGTGAGAGCCAGGAAGGAAGCATGAAAGATGGACCATGGAGAGGTGCCATGTGTGTCAGTAGATGACCTACGTTTGACAGTGGTGTGTGAGTGTGCACATGTACACAGTCAAGCTCAGTGCTAGCCATGTGTATGTTGGACAGCTTTGGACCATACATGGTAGAGTTGACAGTTCACTGTCTCCAGCCCCAAACACGGGAACTGGCTCTGCCAGCAGTTGCACTAGCACCTCGACACCCAAGGTCAGATGCGGTGCTAGTAACGGATGATGACTGCTGTCTGCTGGGACAGTGTCCCCATGAGACCAGCAAAAGTAAATTAAGGCACCAAAGTGATGTGGTCTGATGAAGCAACATTAAGTTGTGAAAGTGCTTACCATTTGTTTTTCTGCAATAAAGTACTGTGACTGATTTCCAGTGTGTAACTTTGGTGCCTTAATTTACTTTTGCTGTTGTGTGTTTTTGGGCACCTCAGTGTACCTGAAGCTGTTTGAGTTTATATCTTCCCCATGAGACCACCCAGAACCAGAAGCCCATGGCCTGCCACATCATATTATATACATTCCTCCCTTTTTTAGCACTCAATGTAGTGCCACTATGGAAGCGTGACTGAGCACGGCCATGTGGACTCTCAGCTGATGGGGTTGCTGACCTATGTCCACGGATCCAACACTCAACTCCAACCAGACATTCCAGCACAGACAATGTGCAGTCCATGACAGACACTGTCTCAGTCCATCTTCTATCTACTGCATCAGTCAACAAATCCACAGTGTCCCCAATGCAGTGGAGGCAGTCACGTATGTGAGACTGTGCTGTATCCATAGCCCTAAGCATACGTCCAGTGTTCCCTTCAGAACATACATGTGCCTCCATGATGACCTGAAACATGCGCCGAGTGACCCATGATATGACACCTGCGACAGATGGTGGATGGGCAGCAGGCCTCCCACAGGCACCCCTGTCAATCCATCTGTGTGGGAGCTTGCCAGCCCTCTGACTATGGCTAGTGTCTACACTCAGTGGTGCCATAGTTGCTACACTTTCCTGTTCAGTGTCCCCACACTCTGACTGTCCAATATCTGTGGATTCTGGGAATGGGTATGTGTGGGTATACTGACTGTGTGCAGTGACAATGGAGGCAGAAGAGGGATGTCTACCTCTGGGACAGATTCAGCTCCCAACACCCCCATCTGTGCCACAATGTGGCCACCATCATTATCAGAGTCAGAAGAGACACTGATATCAGGCTGTGTGGGGATACACACCAACCACCCCGGTCACCTATGATAAGAAAGAAAGAAAAAAGCAATACATGAATACCTGTACTATTATGTATGAAAAATCCAGGAATACTCATAATAATGAAGACCTACTGGATTAGCAGTTAAACATTTTTTTCTCCACTTACATCCAAAAAAGACTTCCTCAGAACAAAACACACATTCAAATCAAGGCCTTTATTAAAATCACTTCAAGTAAATCAAGTAAAACTTGACCAGTAAAATTTATCTTTCAATTAATCAGTATGAAATGCTACTTGATAAAACAACACATAAAAACTCAGTACACCTATCCTAACAAATATATTTAAATACACATTTCACTGCCTAATTTATTTTCCATTCAACCTTTTGTTTTTAAAAAGACATTTTAGAATAATTGCCTCATTTAAACCAAGAGGTTTATCTGCTCTTAACTCTTACTGCCAAAGTGTTTTTTTTTTTTTGGTCAACTACACTCGATTACCCCTCTAAGATCCTTAGGTAACTGTTCCAGAATGGAAAATAAAAACATTCTACTCTGTTTACACACAAAATTATGTTTAAATAGGGCATTATGCAGGTCCATAACTTTAATGGAATATAAATCATCCTTAAAAAAATGGTGTCATGCTTACCGGGAGCAGGACCACAGCCTTGGTCAATACCCGACAAACCTGTAAAAAGTTAAGGGTGAGGTAATGTCAGTACCAACACATGCTGCAGCACAACAAGGTCATACGTCCATATATCTCACATTTAGAGTAGCTACTTTGTTACTTGCTGTATTGGTCACATTCTGAGTTTGAGAGTACAGCTGAGGTTAAACCCACCCCACCTGATACCCACATAAAAGTATGTACAGCTTGACACACTGGCTGCTACAGTATTACAATACTGATCACAGTAAGCCTATCTGCATGCTCCTCTGCTGTGGAAACTGTGGCACCCACCTCCACGATGTATGGTGTGATGGATGCCTGGGAGCTGTCATGTGTGCCTAGGTTCACCAGTGGCCAAGAGTGTTTTTTCAGCTTCAGGCCCTCCACTGGTGATGACATGATCCCTGGCTACATCTGCTGCCCTTCATCGTGCAGCATTGATCATGTCCATTGTGTGGTGCTGAACCTGCTCATATGTGTTGCCTTGATGGCCTATGCCATTCACATCATGGACAAGGTCTGCCCACAGTGCAGCCCACTGTTCCCTGTTTTACCTCCCCCTGGGCAGTAGGATGTGATGATGTTGCCTTAGTCCTTCCAGTATAATTTAATTTTCCACATCTGAGAAGGGTGCATGGCATCTAGGGTACATGATTCCTGAAAGACAACAAAAGGGGAATACAATACAGGATCACATACATGGAAGTACACAGTGTATAGATACAGAAAGGACAAAATGGCTGGCACTATCCACTGCTTGCTCACACATGTCCTACTCCACAGTGTGAAAACATACTAAGTGTGATGATGCAACTGAGATAGTAGCAATAGTCAGGTATTTCCGTGTGTGCCATGATAGATACTGCTATATGATCATACACCCAACACTCGAGTCTACTGTGGTGTGTCCCTACAGGCAACAGCTCGATAATATGTCATAAGAATAGCGCCACACAAATAGCATGTGTGCTATTACAACCACTATAAAGGGACAGTATAATGAGACCAGTGTGACAATGCACCCTTGATGTATTGTACATCCTATGTAGGTGTAAGACAGCAGGAGATCAATGACATGTCATTATCAAAAGACAGGCTTAATGCTGTAATCCCTATTCCCCATAAGTCTATTCACCCATCTGCATCCTGTTTTACACAAAATCAGTTACATACCTTGATTGAGTGCAGTACTCCTGTGTTGATATGTGGTGATAGTAAAGTTTTCACAAATGCGTGCTCTGTTCGAGAAAAGTCTCATACAGAACGGTTCCCCACAGACATCTGCTTGTCTATTAAACATGCTTATCAGCAGATGCTTGCCTCTAAACCAATCTGTGGGTCTGAAATGCTAATTGCAGCCAACACAGCTGATATGCACTATTGTCAGCCAATGACATACAACCACTGTACAATATATAAGGCCTTCATGTAGATTAGGGCCCCTTTCTGATATGTTCTGCTGGACATTACTGGGGTGAGGAGACTAAATTTTCACAGAGGGAAGGTCTGTAGCAGAAACCTTTATATAGAGATGTGTGTGTTACAGGCTGCAGCTGCTGCTGCAGATAATAGGCATAGGCAGAGAGTGTGAACACTTTGGAGGACAACAAGCTCTAGGAGTAACTGTGGGAGCTGTGTAAGCCTAGTTGTAAGGGCAGAGCTAGAGTGAGGCTTCCCTGTCCACTCCAATTAAGGCATGTGTTTAAGGTAAGTATGTTAGGCAATGGCATCACTAACAGAGTAGTAGGTAACATGTTTGGTGTGTCCTTGAGTAAGATGAGGAATAAATATAAAGATATGTCCACCATTTGGGCAACTGCCAGGCCATGAGTTATAGTCTGGTAGCAATTTGCAGCATGTATGAGGGCAAGTCTTGTTACAAGCAGAGACTTCCAATAGTAATGTTAGCTGTGCAGCTATGATAATCTGCACAGTGATTTTGGAATGACTGTGTGGTGCACTCTGATATTAGTGACATTCATTTCCAGTTACATTGACATTCTGTGTGAATGCATATTAATGAAACAAAAAAAAACGGCAATAAAACTAATTGTAAAACCAAGAGAAACTTTAATAAAACACACTATACCAACCGGTAAGCACTTTCATTCAAAAAGAATTTCTTCAGACCTGGTTGTAGTCAGAATACCCTTCATTTAAATACTCAGTCATGTCAAATCACACGACCCTTCAATGTTTTAACCATTTCTTATACAGAACAACTTTAACATTTTTTGTCATTGATACCTGCATTCACTCCTGCATTTAACTTTACTTGTCAGCAGTACTCTTTCCAATTCAAATCATTTTCAGCATCACATCTTACAAACTAGTTATAAACCTGATAAATTACTGAGAATTTATAAGCAACTCTACCATTCTGATGGCAGGTTACTACATGCCTTGCTAAAGTATTTGTCAGCTCTAGCTTTTCAGCTGCCCTCAAATGATCATAAATCCTAAAATAAAAACCACTATTACAAGTTTAAAAACAAATATAGTCAATATAGTTCTATTTTGAGCTTAGTGAAGTAACACAAAATATAAAGAAAAGAAAACTGGGGAGATAGGAAAGTGGTGACACGGGGTGCAAGCAGGGGAAAACATAGGGAAATGCAGGTAGGGATGTGCAGGAAGAGTGTAGCAATTTGACAGAATTTGTACATGACCTTGAACTCTCAACCCCAGAGAGAGGGTGTGAGGACAACATAACTGTGTTGTCAAGCCATTTGGACCAAATTACATGTGTGCAGTGGACACGTGCAAAATGGAGAGCTATGTATGGGACAATTTATTTGGGACAGGTGCCCATTTTTTTAAGGCGAGAGTGGAATGTTGGAGAAAGGACATAGGTACGTGTGGGGGATGTAAGTTGGGTAGGTGAGGATGCATTGCAGACAGACAAGACAAACAGAACAGTAGACAGGGGTGGTGTGTGTGACACTTGGGGGGGTGAGCACCTTGGATAGGGAGGGTGTTGTGGAATCCAAGTCCCATGTGCCTCTACAAGGCAGCAGTGTGACTCACATCCTCACCCATGGGACTGTTGGTACTGCTTCTTCACTGCCCCTGGGGTGGCAGTGCTGGAGGTTGGGTACCAGGGTGAGGTTGCCCCACCAGGTCAGCCAGCATGCTCGCAATCTGGCACAGGAGGCAGTTAAACCCACAGTAGACTATCCTGCACACCAAGACTGGCAGCTCAGCCTAGGTGACAACTCCTCCTCCCCCACCACTCTCAAAGGGGGGGCCCGGCCCCATCCAGTGGGTCAGTATTACCCAACATCGCAGGTAGGGCAGGGGCAGCAGAGGAGGCACCACAAGTCTGGGACTCAGACATGCTGGGACCCAGTGTCATGGCCAGTTGAGGCAGGGTAGACGGATCAGCCGGAACAGGCCTACCTTGACATACTGTGGTAAATGAGGTATAGCAATAAGTTAAGGTAAGTGATAACCAAACCATTGTTAATATTCCCAGAATGGAACATCATTTTAATTAATCCAAATACATATTAATGTATATTATGTGTAACACAACAGTAAATAATGTAACAGTCAGTATGTTAACAGCATGCCAGTAACAAGTAAAGCATAAGGCCAACAAAACAGTTAGTTTAACAAAATATGTTAATACTGAATCATAATAAAACATAACAATAATAAACCGCATTTTTCCAAAATATATCTACTTTAACAAAATATGTTAGTAATACATAAATGAAGATAAGGGGTGGGGAGAAAGAGAAAAGCATTCCATTACTGACATTGCAGATTATATCCCTGAAAACACTGATAATAAATACAGGTGTGTAGTGTCTGTTTTGAGTGCAGTGACTACAATTCTCATATAGCTGATGTATCATGTACATACCTCTAGAGCTGTTTGCATGGTTCAATATGGGCCAAGCAATAACAAATGCAGGTACGCAACTACACAGAATAGTTTCACATATTGTGGACCTATATAACTAAGGTGTTCTGTAAGCAAATTTGGTAATACATTCCATTCAAGGTAATCATTTTTATGGTAATCCTGTGACAGATGGATTAGGCAGATTTAATTACATTACAAGAAATCATGACACTTGAGAGGCATGTTTGTGTACAGTACATAAACTAGACAGCCATCATACTTTAGTTGTCAGGCATGGGAATAGAACCCAATAGCTGTGACTGCAGGGGGCATCTGCAAATACTGTAATAACTGACTGCAGCAAGTTAGTACAGACAGGCAAGGAACACAGCCATACTGGAAATCATTACACAGATGTATTTAGGAATCAACAATACTGATTAAAACTTTTTTGGCATTGCTGATGTGTCTGTGAAATCTAAATACATCACTGCTCATAACATGGGCTACCTCTTCCATATACCTTTTGTTCCTGGGGTGGGGGAAAATAAGAGCATTATGTCACTGAATGGCCTGGGGACAAACTTGTATTATAGTATGAGTTGAACAATACATGCTACAGGATATTCATTTTGCATTCTAGAAGTATTACAGTGTTATAATTGACTGCAGTGACAGCAGAACACACATGCATGGAATACAACCATACTGCATATATTACATCAGATTTATTTAGGAATAAACAATGCTAATTAACACTGTGAAGTCCACACAATATCTGCCCATAGAGTGTGCTACCTCACCCATATACCTTTATTACCTGAAGTAGGAGGAACAGAAAGCATTATGTGACCAATATTGGCCTGGAGACAGCCTTAGACTATACTATGAGTTAAACAGTACAGTTTGCAGGCCATTAGTTTTGCATTCTATAGCTATTACAGTGTTACACTTGAATGCAGCAATCTTACCATAAACAAACAATGCATACAGCTCTACTGCAATGGTTATGACAACACAATCATGCTGTACACCATTTTGCTGTTTTGTATTGTTTATTGTTTATTACCATACAGTTGTTATTGTTCATTTATTGCACTACAGCTCTAATTGCCCATTTATTGCACTACAGTTCTACTTGCCCATTTATTACACTACAGTTTTATTGTGTATATGTTATTGCAGTAAATGCTTTACTCTTTCTTGCTTATTGCACTGCAGTTAGCATAATAAATCCATACATACCACACTCATGGTGCAACCTGGCCAGGTGCCTGGCATGGGAGTCAACATTGCGAGCCCTCTGACCTGCAGCTGTTGTTAGAGAAGCACACTATTATGCATACCAGTTTTGCAGACATTCAGCTTGCATATTGGTAAAACAGTGGAAAACATACTTACATATTTGTGGGGCATTCCCAGCTCTGGCTTCTTGTCCGAAGTGCTCAAGGTTCTCCTCTTTCTCCTCTTCAGGTCATTATAATGGTGGTGACACTGCTCACCTGTGCGGAGAATACCATAAGCACTGGTGAGTTCCCTGACCAACTGGTCTCAGGCCTCTGCCTTACACTTCAAGCTCTGCAACAGCCTGGGTTCATGATTTTTTACCAGGAGTGTAACAAAGACCCTGGACACCTAAACACCCCATCTTTGCACCCAAAAGCATGCACCTTCACCAGCACCGCCTGCTATATCCACAGTTAATTAGAATCCAAGGAATGGAGAAGAATCCCCACCTAATGCTCTTAATATAGGCTGTTTTCCCACCCTTACATGTCATTGAGCTACATTAAAAAAAGCACCATGTTGCTAAGCAGCACAGAAACTCACACAACCAAGGTTTTAGCAGAGCTTAGCACTGCACAAACTATAGTAGCCATTAGCATGTTTAAGCAGTGCTTTGCACTGTGCAGCAGTGCCATATTTCACAATTTTTTTATTAAATTAAAAAAAAAACAGTAAATGAAATTACAGACATGTTATGACTGCTATGGACTCAACCCCAGGACCTGCTACACATTAGGCTGTAACGCTATCCATTTAGCTACTTGGATAGCATCATAACTAGTATATCTTCACATATACCATGCCACAAAAACAGGCTTAAACAAACCTAGACATAAATAATTAATTACACCCTGTTTCTATTTTTAGATGTCTGGCAGGTGTTGGCTATGTATGTATGAGCACCACTCGGCTATGCTGCGCTTCTTGCTGTGCCTCACAAATGGAAAAAAAAATACATAAAACAATTTAATCGTGATAATTAATTACATCTGGTTTCTGTTTTTGGATGTGTAGCAGGTGTTGGCTGTCTATACGTGAGCACAGCTTGACATTAATGCACTCCACTCTGTGCTGTGCAAACATACAGACAGGAAAAATAAAATTCATAAAAATAAAATATTACACATTTAAAATGATTCACAGCATTTCAACAGTAGTGGGGAGCATTACAGGGAGCCTTACCCTGTACATAACATCTGACCAGGCATCCACAACCATGGGTAGCCCCTACACTTCTCCCTACATGGATTCAATAACCCTGTTCCAATGCTCTCCTTTGCAGTGCACCATCATTAATATGTATGGCACTCTGCTGAGTGGGAACAGTGGCCATGTACATGGATACATTCCATGAAGACTCTACATAGTGCCTACACAGATTTTATTAAATCCTGGGGGTTGTCTTTTTTGGGGTTGGGGTGAAGATGCATGCCTTATGTAAGTAACAACAGCATTTTGAAATATGACTATGGGCATTTGTGCCTTAATTTTAATCTCAATGTAACACCAAAGGGGGATACACAAAGGGCCCATCTATTTGAGGTGGAGGGTAGAGGGCAGGTACTATTCCCGGATATAATCTATATATCCTCATGAGCATTTGTCTTTTCAGTTTATTGTGAACTGATTAGCTTTGAACATTAAAATTTGGATATAACATTTTTTCCTTGACATATAAAGTAGTACTGAATTTCTTTCTGTATGCATGATTTTTGTTAGGGCCATGTTTGTATCAAAAGATTGAAAAAAAAGCTCAAAAACACATCTGGAAAATCTATAACTCTTTGGCTTCTGGGTGCATAGCAGCCCCCAACTCTCAGCTTAGTTTAGTTATTACAGAATAGTCTTGTTCATTTAGGGTGTGTTATAGGTGCAGGAAAAAGTATAGTTGAAGTGTAAGACTCAATTTAATTCCTTAATCATGGTTTTATTGCAGGCCACTGTTGGATGAAAAGGGTGTTTAAAATCTTTAAAATGCTCTTCAAGTATCTATAACCATCATGGCTTCAGATCTCACAGTTTAATACAATTATTTCCACCAAGTTATTACAATGTAGTTTTAGTCAGTTAGAATATGCTGGAAGGATGCAGGAAGAAATTTGTAGAGCAAGACTAAATTTTTTCCTTTAATCATGGTTTTTGTTCAAGCAATTGCTGGATAACAAAGGTAGTATAAAAAAAATAGAATGTACTTCAGACCATCTAAAACCCTATGACTTCTGGTGGCCTTTCATCTCCCAGACACCCAGCTTAATGCAATCTTTTCCTACACAGTTGTCAGAGTGCAGTATGGCTTAGATAGAACATATTGAAAAAACTGAATAGTAAGACAAACTGTGTGATAAACATATAAAAAAAGTAATCTAGAGTGTGAGTAGGCACATATGAGCTGGCTAATGGGGATTAAGGGTTAGCATGGAGCCTTTCTGCCTTTTTTGCCCATTTACCTAAGGTCAGCCCTACTGACAGTATATGTGTAAAATGAGTGGTTATTGCGATTTTGCAAGTTGTTAACAAAATATTACAAAAGTCTAATTTCCTGTGTTTACTGTGACTTATAAAATCCAGTATAAGACCTGGAATCTATTGAATACTACAACTATAAATACTTGTATGAGAAAACAGTTTGACATTTACATTTCTTTTGTAACCTTTATGGCTCCAGTGATATGAACATTTGTTTGAAATGTAAGGACATAACTTGATTTTGTCAAAAAGTTCAGGAAGCAATCAGATCTGATGAAGTCAGTTTGTGACCTGGTGAAAGCACTTATCCAGTAAACTTACAGAAAATAAAAGTGGCAAGATGTCTAAGCAACTTCATTTCAAGATTTTAAGATTGCATATTTTGAAGTCCTAAGCTTGCAAAATGGAAAAAGAACTCCATTTACATTTAGATTCTTGCTAGGAGCTTAAGCACACATATTTGCCATTTATCTGATTTTTAGCTTTAATGGTTTGTCCTTGCTGTAAATTCATAGCAAGATGGTGGAGTTTAGTCCTGCGTTGTGGCTTCCATGGGCAATGTGTTACTTTGTTGTAAAAATATGTTAACAAAAACATGAAAATTATGACAATATAAATAAATATGGTTCGAATAAGAACAATTAATAGCTGTTTAGCAGCAGTAGGCAAAGATCAAATATCTGTGCAATTATGTTGCCTATCGTGTATGCTTTAAGATGAAATCTATTAATAGCTTGTACTTAGCATGGCTTTGGAATCAGTAATACAGATATAAAAAGGTTACATTCAAAACATAGAAGGCTATAACTATTGAAATGCCTGGAAGCATCACTAAACTGTAATGAGTTAATGAGCATTTATGTATGTCAGCATTATACAAATATAAGGATTTTTTTAATGAAAATTTCACTATTTGCCACATTATTACTCCAAACAAAACTGACATGAATGTGATGTGATAAGACACAAAGAGAAAATGATGATCAATGCACACCATAAACAAAGATAAATGAGCAAACTGTCGCACAACTAAATGTAGGAATAGACAGAAACATTTATATATTGGCTAGTGTCATGGTTACAACAAGTAGCACCAAGAGTGGCCTTAGTTCAACTGGTGTCCTAGGCAAAAGGGCACCACAGCACCCCCCACCACACCACCCAGTGCCCCCATCCTGGTGTACCTACACCAAATAAATACTGGAAAAGTGCCCCTACTAAAGTGGCACCCTAGGCAGCCACCTAGTTGGCCTATGCCTAAGGCTGGCTATGAGTAGCACAGTCATCTTTAGTGCAGGAGGTTGTGGGTTCTATTCTCACACTGGGTAGGTAGATAGATTGCTGATATTGCAGTGCAACATAAGAAGAGTGCTGCACTCCTGTGCATGCTATCCTTTGAATGAGATATTAAACTGAGACCCCATCTGCTTAAGTTAGTGGTAGCTCAGGTGGTTGTAAAAGGAACACATTGCACCTATCAAAAAGAGTAAGGGTCCTTTATTTATATACAAAAATAATTCTTTTTTACAACATATTTGCATATTTACAAATATTTACAAATGTGTAAATATATAGATATGCAAATCTATTTACACACATTCATAATTTCCTCCCACTCCTTTTTTCCATAATCACCATCTGATCTTACTTAATATTCTTGCTAAAATTCACTTACCATTAAACATAATTTAATTTATTCTTTCATTCCATATAACTTGTATAAAATAAAATAACTTTTCATCAATTCTTTTAACATATTTTCTTCTGTTCTTATAATATCCGTATTTAATCATATCCATATTTATTTTATTCACTTCTTTTATAACTTCAAAAAAATCGTATTTACATAGTATTCCCAATTAACTTTTTTACTCTTTCACATTTCAAAAGCACATGTTCAGTAGTTCCTTCTTCTTGACAATGTAAATAAATTATATAACTTTTCGTTTTATGTGGCATATTTCATTTTACTGGAAATGTAACTATTACCAGTCTCCACAAAAACAAAATCTTGACATGATATTTTCTGATTATACCATTTGCTTCTTTTTTTGTAGTTTTAATTTTTTTCATCTGTTAGATTTCCCATGATTTTACATAGCAATGTTTTATCATTACATTCTTATATCATACTTTTCTTATTTTTCTATATCATCAGTTTGCATTTTCTATAAAAATATTTTTTCTCTTGGTAACATTTTATTTCTTCATTTGTACACTATTTTTCTTTTTTACCATACCCCCAAATGTATCATGCTTATATTTATACCATTTTATTACTAGCCTCTAATCTTTTTTAATTTATCCACTTTAACACTTTGTACAGATTTAATGAAGCAGTATACACCACTGGGTTAATTAACCCTAAACCTCATTTCTCTTTATTTACATACAGATCTCCTCTTTTTACTGGGTTTAATCTAGAACCTCATATAAATGAAAAATGATCTGCAATAATTCCATTTTAAATACTGCTGGCAAAATAAACATACTTGCTAAGTATGCTATTTTTCCCATCAGTACTGAATTTATCAAAAAAGCCATTTTTTTCTGAATGATCATTTTTATGTTCTCCTGAGAGGACAGGTTTGTTTTATTTTTCCTATTGTTTTTCCCATTGAATTCTATTTATATTTTTATTCCCAAATTTTATACCTAACACATAAATGTCATTCATTGTAAAATATATACCCCCATGTTTACTACATCACCTAAACCTTTAGTTTTCTCCTTCTTTAAAGCCATCACTATCACTTCTAGATACTCAGTTGTGCAAATTATTACTTTGTTTATCCACAATTTGTTTTTGGCAATTATTATAACGTCATCTGCATATGTTAACAGTACTGGAATTCTTAACCCTTCAGGTGCTATATATATCCCATCTCCTTCATTTTGTGATTTATTTCATATATTATCACATTCATAACTAATGCAAAGAGTATACAATTCATTGGACATCCCTCTCTTACATCACTCTTCATATGTACCTCTTGGCTTAACCAGCCATTTACAAGTATTTTACTTTATTATTACTATATGCTAACATACATAATTTCCTAACTTTTCATTGCTATTATATTTTTCATTACTACCCATAAGATTTCATGTCAAGTTGTATCAAATGCTTTATTAAGGTCTCCCATAATATTTGTTGCTTCTTTTTCTATTCTGTTCATAATATCATCCACAGTTTCTCTATCATTAATAATTCTTGACAACCCTTCCCCTTTATACTATATATATATATATATCGACATTTTACTTACCTGACTTTCACATCACTGAGACAAAAAGACTGATGAACACAGAAGACTGACATCCGGAACACTGACTTTCCACTCCAGGTAAGTAACCGCTTGGCCATCCTGTTGAACTTTGCCCCTTACCCCCACAGTAGTGTGATCTCGGAGTTGGTATATTTAGTTAGGGGGTGTGGGAGGGCATGAGGGGCAAAGCTCCCCGCATGGGTGAGTTTAGTTTTCTTTGGTTTTATTTTTTTTAGAATGGCTAAGTGGTTACTTACCTGGAGTGGTAAGTCAGTGTTCCAGATGTTGGTCTTCTGCACTTGTCAGTGCTTTCATCTCTGCAATGTGAAAGTCAGGTTAGTGGACTGTCAGTGTAGTGAAGTAGATCCATAAATATATATATATATATATATATATATATATATATGTATATATATTCATGTATATACAGGGTCTATATCACAATGTCGAACTTACAAAAGTTCAATCATTGTAATATCGAACTATGATCAAAACCCAACAAAACTGAAAGCACAGAAGAGCAATTTTTTCCCCAGTGAAAAAAATCACTGTTTCATGACAAAAGAAAAAAACTTAACCTTAAACGTAAACTGAAGTGGGAGGCTTTGCCCACCACACCCCGCAACATGGTGGGGGCTATGCCCCCATACGCCCCTACTTAAATATACTAACTCCGAGATCTCACCACAGTGGAGGAAATAGCAAAGCCCTAAAAACGGCCCACTGATTTTTTTCCCTGGGAAAAAAGTCGGTGTGCCGTGGCTTCACTATTTTCTACTTTCAGACTTTAGGGTTCAATATTACAACGTTCAAACTTGTTTTAGTTCGGCATTGTAATACAGACCCTATATACATATACATACATGTATATTATCTTCCATAATATTTTCCAATTTAGTTTTAATTATTCAATACTATTGGTCTGCATTTTTTGTCATCTATCTTCCATATGAATTTAACTATTCCAGAACATAATTCTTTATACATAAAAGTTTCATTTAACCATTCATTAAAAATCTTTATTTTTTTGCCAATTCCTTAATTTTTTTACATATCATACCCAATTCCATCAGGTTCTGAAGCCATATCTATATTAACTTGTCCTAATACTTTATCATTTAAAGAAATCTCCTTTCCAACTCCTTATTCTCTTTTTCTATTAACTTTTTTACTTTTCATTTTTTTCACTACCTTCTTTTTTTCTTTAAAAATTCTTGTACATATTGTTCTACACTATTCATAATCATTCATGAGTTCTTTCTATTTGTCCTTTTGCATATTTTTTATTTGTCATTATACTATCTTCCTTTACTAATCTGCCTAAACAACTTATTACCTTTTCTCTTTTTCCTTGTAAAAATATGTTTGCTTATATAACAATTCTTGTATTTTCTTGATTTCTTTTATATACTTCTTTTTCTTTGTCAAAGTACTTTGTATTTACTTAGTATGTTCTAAATCTTCCAATGCATCATAATATATTCTTTTATATTTTTCTTTCTCTACTTTTCTCACATCATACCACCACTGTAAAAACATTTTATATGTTTCCTTAAATATCATTCACCATTCAGACCAATTTTTATAAAATGTTTTTAGAGTAATATGATTTTTCCATAACTGTATTGCTAATCTCTTTTCTTCTTCATTCCATGCTTTCTCATTTATCCATTTTATTACTCTGCCTATTTTATATACTCCATGTTTTCCTTTATCTCTAGCCATAATACAAGATGATCAGAAAAATCCTATTTCAACTACCTCCCTTTCTCCTATAACTAAACTTTCTGATACTATAAAATAATCTGTTTCAGATCTATGCATACCCCTTATGTAAATCTATGAATTTTTATTCCAAAGTTTGAACTTACCATATCTTGTAACTTCTGTGATGATGAGACGGATTTCCAGCTATGCCAGTAGAGGTAGGGCAGTGGATGTGTAACATATGTCAGCATAACTAGCTGGAATTTTGTAAAGAATTATATGTCATTTGTATATCAAACTGATTTGTACAGATGCTTGTGTTAAAAATGTACCAACAGCAGGTCCTGCTGAACAGAAAAGAAATACACCTCTAAGTCACACTGTACTGCAACTGTTAAAATGAATATATTGTAACAGAGGATAATGGAAGAGAAGAGGTTAATCTCACTCCAGATAACTTTGAAAAATAGTCTGAAATTAAATTACCTGGAAAGACTATAAAGATTGTATCTTACAGGTCTGACTGCAGCCAGAGACAAAATGTCTGTAAAAACCAGGACTAGGAATCCTACTGTACTGTCCTTAGCGATGAACTAATTGCTACACTGAAATGCAGAAAGTTTTGAAATGGTTTTATTGCTTCCAGATGCTATAACACATCTCAGCAAAGCTCTGTCTGTGTGTAAGGTGATGAGTATATATCATTTTATTAAACACTTACTTTGTTGAACATTTATTCATCAAACATTATCTATCACTATTTTAGTGAGTGATTATATCGTTGAAATGTATTCCTATTGAAAGAAGCTACTTGGCTGCCAGAGTGATTGTAACAAAAACAACATTATTTTAAACTCACCAAGATGGGACCCAACATGGGGGACTATGTCCCACACCTCCCTACTTATATATACCAACTCTGAGCTCACACTGCATTGGGGAAAACAGCAAATTTGTAACAATGGCCAACTAACTTCCTTCCCTAGGAAAAAGTTTCAACAATATAATCATTTGATGAAATGGTGTTCGATGGATAAAGTTCAATGAATAAATGTTTGACAAAATTATATAAATTCTGGCTCAGTTTCTAGCAAAGGGGGTAGTGTGGGAACCAGAGTCAGATGACTAGGTGGATATGATGTCATTCTGTAAGGAACTGAAATGATGTTTTAATACTAGATGAGCCTGAATTCTCAGGGCAGTCTGTTTTTGAAACCTGACCAAGAAGGAAGACCTTTCACACTCATTTCATCTTGCCTTGCTTTAGTAAGTAACCATGGAATAGCAATTCTTTAGATCAGTCAGGGAAATATAGTGAGATTAGTTAAACATTGTTTTTCTGTATCCATGTGAATCTTTCCATCAGTGTTATTTTTAATATTTCTTGTGGCTGAAACTCTGGTGTTTATTGTAAATTAATATTTAGCATTTTCATGTTCTTTTATTATTTATTATTAAATATATTTAAACTTTTCATTGTGTCTGGTCTTTTAGAGAATATTTTATCCTTGAAGAGTACTTATATTTATTTGGTGACACTGTGGGCACTCCTGAAAGACTTGCTGTACTGGTCAAACACTACTATTTGCATTAGTATTAGTCTTACTCAGTATAATTGGGCACCTTAGTAATAGCCTTAGGCTTTGGAGTGTTTTGGTGGCAGTACCCACCTTATAGTCTGGGCAGAGGGGCGGAGCTACTAAATCTGTGCATGTGTGTGTGTGTGTGTGTGTGTGTGTGTGTGTGTGTGTGTGTGTGTGTGTGTGTGTGTGTGTCAGCTAATTCAAGCAAGGACACAGAGCACTGGTTTCATAGAGAGGGTGGTGGAGGACTTGGCTTGGAACACTCGGCTGAGGACTTAACTCTACAGCTGTGTGAAGTGAGGAGTCTTACTGGGGGCCTGTAAAGAGAGAGAGAGTATCACAACTTCTACCACTTTCTTCTTATGTCATTTCTTTTTTTATGTTTGCATTTTAAATCACAAAGTCTTCTATTATTGCAATACTCATATTTATCACTATATAGTCTAAAATCAGGTGAAATAAACGTTCACTTTCTTTTCAATTAGAGTAAGCATATAATGTTATAATTCTATATATTTTTTTCTTTCCATTTTAAATCTATAATTGTTAATCTTCCCATTTTTGCTATAGTTGCATTTCACATCTTTATTGTATTTCTAGAGAATAACTATTTCAGATCATCTCTCATTTCCCAAATTCTAGATTATCTCCTCCCCCATATTTTCTTTGTCTGTAATCATTCTTCATTTGTTAAAAATCTTAAATGTTCTAATATAATTGCATCTAAATCACATGCATTACACCACTCCAAAATCTCTATTCTTTTTACTGTATTCTTTAATACTATTCATATTTACAGAATGCACTCTAAATTTTTTTAACTTTCATGGTGGTGCAGCGCTGACGTTGTTGCCTCACAGCAACAGGTTCTCCCATTCGATTCTCGGCTAGAGTGCGGGGAGGGCCTTCTGTGTGGAGTCTGCATGTCCTCCACACAGTTGAGTGGGCATTCGAAAGACATGCGCTGAATGGGTATGCCTTCGTTGAAGGTTGGGCATTGGGCTGGCAACTCAACACCATAAAAAAAAAAAAACAACTGCCAATCATTAGCGGACCGGAGTTCTGCTGTGGTGATCCCTAACCAGGAAAAGCCGAAAGGCAAACAACAACAACTCTAAAATTTTTATTTTCCTTTGATTCATGATTTAACAAGTTCATAGCTAATCACTAGGCTAGCTTTCTTAATAGTCCATTGTAAGCCTAGTCAATTTCCCTCCCAGAATTTAAAATCAAACACTGTACCTTGTGCCTGCTAAACACCTAGACCATTATACTAACCCCAATCATTAGCTGTGCATACTCTTTTCATCCATTTCCTTTCTTTTTTTCTTTTGTACTCATTCCTTTAAATTTTCTTTTTCTGTCTTTCACACTTTTACCAAAAGAATTATTTTTTCTCTTTTACTGCCTCCCAATTTATGTCTTCTTCATCACTTATTTCAGAACCTTCGTCTATGTACTGTTTATTATTTTTCTCATCTAATTTTTCATCTGTTTTTACTACTAAAATGTCTTTTCTTTGTTCATTTTCTTCTCTTTCTTTTTCTCTTTCCTTACTCTTATTTTCATTTTTGCAATCCATCCATATATGCCCAATTTTGTTACATTTATAACATTACAGTTCACATTTTTGCATCATGTGCCATTTCCATAGAAATGGAACATTTTTTGCCATAGTTACTTATCAAATGTCCTTTTTTTCTACAAAAATACATGTTTTGGGTTGTTTCAAGACACACTTATGTATCATGCTCGGTATATGTATATTTTTTCTCTTTTTTGTTTAATACAATATTACAATCCCAGCCAATAGACCATAAACCCCTTTTGTTATAAACCTCTGCAATGTCCAGTACTTCTTTACATAAAGTTTTCAAATGTCCTTTCTAAGTCTCTCTATCTCTGTTTGAAATTGTACATGAATTTTCTTTTTTGTTTCCCTGTTAAACGCTTTTATTGCATAAAGATTCCATGGGTTACAATCTTTCTTTTTCTCATATTCTCCAAGAAAATTTTCCCTTGAAAAACAGTCTCATACATAATGTCACAAAATGTCTCTTTGTTAATAAGAATAAATGCTCTTACCTTATGTGCTTTTACACACAACAGAGCTATTAAATTGTCCCACACTTCATACCTGTCCATTTCTTTGTCTTCTTTACTTTGAATTCTTACCAAATACTTCTGTTTTCATTTTCTTCTGCCTCCTTTTCTGCTACTCACCTTCTCCCTTTTTCTTTCCTGCATATATTTTCTTTTCCATCTTACCATTATTCTTCAGAATTGTCTCTCCATCATCTTTTTGTTTTCTCTCCATAATACCTCCCCAGAAACATCTTGTTCATTTTCTGTCTCACTCTGCATCATCAGTTCTTTAAGTAAGTCACCTGACAACCCCCTCTACTGGAGGGTTGTAAGTATACATCCATCATTTGGACTCATCTCCATCAAACAGATTTCTTTGAAAGATCTCCTCAGATTCTTGCATACATTCTGTGGTCTGGCTATTTGCTTTCTACTCCATTTCTATCACTACTCTATTATCTGCTTCTCTCTCCAGCTGCCTCCCTATTTCATCTCGGATGCCTCTGTGCCTGGAATGGAAACAGGAAGTGGGCCTGCAAAATGTGTCCCCCTCACAACAATAAGAAGTAGGGAAAGTTCCCTGATGCACTGGCTAATTTTCCTTTAGTTGTACAAATATTACCTCAGGTCTCCGCTGAAAAGGGGCTACTAGCCTAGTGGGACTAACCCAGTCAACGAAAGATAAATAAATAATTAAGAAGCCTTGTTAACACTATAAACATAAATTAAAAACAATCAAAACTACAGAACATAAATATAAATGAATTCTTGGTTTATCATGTTGCTGGAAATTATCTGATTTTCAAGGCCCACAGAATCCAAGAAGTCCAGAAATGTAGAACTATACTCTGTCTAGTTAGGTTAGAAGTATGAAGTCCCAGAATTTTCAGAGCATCAAAATGAAAATTTTGCTAACTAATCAGAAGGATGAAACTGTCAAATTACTTTGAAATTCAAAAAAAAAAATCCTGAGTATACAAAACTTGTCAACAATTATATCTAGTTAACTGTATTCAAAGGATTATAGGTTCATAGCTACTAGGCATGCAGTCTAGGAGATCCTTGAGTAGCACTGTCTGGATAAACGAATTGCTCACTCTAACATAATACACTAATGGAGGTTTTTGGAATGGAACCCTAGACAACTAGAAGTAGCTCATTAAAAGCTGTTAGCCTTACTTCTGTATGCTATAATACGAGAAATAAAGAATAAACAATGTTCAATAAATAAAACTGTAATTATGTGAACAAGATTTGGTATTAATATAGGAGTTTGGTAGTATTTTACAATTACCCTCAGTACACAGTGTAACTATTACTCATTGGGGGTTGTGCTCAAAGTATTAATGTAATAATTAACACATCTACAATGTATAAACATCTATAACAATAATGTGCTGAGTGATTGCCATACACAATGTGGTTAAGAGGGTGGCCTAATGGTTAAGGTGTTTGCCTTATAAACACAAGGTGCAGGGTTTGAGTCTCACAAGAGATAATTGGCTAGGCTTACAATGGCTCGCAAGGGCAGTTAGCCTAGTACTAACCTATGAACAACATTAGGAGCAAAACGACAAACATACTATACACAAAATTAAGAGCAAATCAGCCACCATATTATAAATTAAATCTGTATGAATAGTTAGGCAGTCTCTGACCTATAAAGGAACAGATGTAGAACTTGGGGCATGACAAAGAGATTAAATCACTAATGTTATATATTTGAAAGTGAAGACAATTGTTTTGCAACATGTCCTTCAAAACTGTGTGGTAAATTTGATTTACTTGTCTGTTGGAGCTCTTCCTGGGCCTGTGTTATGAAGAATACGCTAAGCATTACCCATTAGGGATTAGTAATAGGCTAATACTAGTGATTTCAATCATAACTGATTAAACCCAGAGCCATGGTGCTGCAAAGCTTGGTCTAACACAGAATTGTTCTGTACTAACTAAATATTATCAGACAAGTTATTGGCTCCTGACTACAAAAAGACGTTGTGTTGCATGTGTGATATTCTGTTTGTAGACCCTCCTAGAATATGTGAAGCTTATCTCTACATTGAAGTTAAATAAACTAGTATGGTTATAAGTAGGAATTTTCAGGGTTTAGACATTGGGACAATCTGCGATTACCTTTTATATCTTGACCAAAGTAGGTTTTATTATGGTACTCTTGATGACAAAAAATGGCTAATATTCAAAATTGTGTAGTACATACTTTTGGTCCTTAGGGCAGAGATTGGTAGGAAGGACAAGGCATGCTGCTGTGACATGGATCTAATATGTAGTGCAAGGAGCACATCAATTATGTTCCAGCATTGGGAAAAAGACAAGCTTGTTAAAACTTATTCCTCCAATGGAGCTCAGCAAGTTTGCAATGTAACTTCCAATGGGCCTTTTATCTGAATCAAATTATGTCCTCACTTTTCAAACAAATGCTCATAAATTCCAATGCCTTGGATTAGCTTCTCCACACCCCCACCAGGGGCAGCAATATCCTGGACCTGATCATTACCAATATGGGTAACTATGTTCTACGCCAAAGGTCAACTCCTTGCTGGTCAGATCGGACCACAAGCTAATCACCCTAGACATCCATATCCCACCCCCACCACCCCCATTAAGGGAACCACTGTCAAAAACTACTCCAAAGCCAACTTCTTGCTTCTTAAGACAGAAGTGGCAAACTTCACGACACCCATGCAGACGGAAAATAGAGGTACAACTGCTGAATCTTACACAAATGCACTGTATAAGCACATACACGAGTGCATGGATTGTGCCATCCCCAACATAACCAAGACTCTATCCTCCAAAAAAAGGAAGCCAATCTGGTTGTCCCTTGCCATAAACAAACTCTACAACAGAAGGAAGAAGCTATTGCAAAAAAGAGTAAAATCCCAAGATTGATGGAATTCCCTGGTCAGCTTCAGCAAGAAGCTGAGATCTCTCATAAAATCCTCCAAAGCCAGTTATGAAAATAAAATCACCACTGATTCCAAAGACAACCACAAAGCATTCTACAGCTATGTCAAGAATCTCAATGGCAACACTCAGATCTGCTCTGAGCTACAGCACAATGGCACTAAATATACAGCACCAACCGATATTGCCAACATCCTGGCAGATAGGTTCAGTGCCAACTTTACCCCCCTCTCACCCTCCAAAGGGCCCATCTTAACACCAGAAGAATGCAAACCCTTGTAATCATGGATGAACAAGTAAAGACCACACTCTCCAAAGCCAAGAACACAGCATCCATGGGACCAGGCAACATCCCAGGCTGCGTACTGCACAAACTACAGATAGAACTGGCACCCCACCTAAGTACCATGTTCATTAATAGCCTCACCTCAGGCTATGTGCCTACTGAATGCCACACAGCAATGGTTATCCCACTCCACAAAGGGGGTGCTACCACGGACCCTGGAAGCTACCACCCCATTAGTCTGACAATCCTGATCAGCAAGGCCATGGAATGTATCATCTTGGAGCTTATAAACAAAGATATAGGTAACCTCCAAACCCTGGACCCCACTCAGTTTAGGTTTGTAAAAGGTAGATCACTAAACCTGATTGACTTCTTGAAGCAGTCACTAGAGCCGTAGACAAGGGCAAGATAGTGCACAAAGCCTATCTTGACCTCGCCAAGGCTTTTGATACCATCCTCCACTCTGGAATTATAGATAAACTCACTAAACTGGGCAAAAATGCCTATGTCATAAGATGGGTGGCCAACTGGCTCACTGACAGAACCCACACAGTAAAAGTAGATGACTCCAAGTCCGACTATAGACCAGTGATGAGTGGAGTAATACAGGGTTTGGTCCTGGATCCTCTCCTGTTCGGCATCTACTTCTCTGAAGTATAGGCCAACACAGAAGGTCTTTGGCTAACAAAGTTCACAGATGACTGCAAACTGGGAGCCATAATAGAATCACCTAATGATGTAGACATTCTACAAAAGGGCCTCACAGAGACAGATGCTTGGTGTCGAAATCATGGCCTCAAGCTCAATGCCAAGAAGTGCATTGTCATCCCCTTTGGGAAAAACTCAGTACCCATGAACTACCAGCTCACTAAACACTGAAAGTGTGATAAGAGACCTCAGGACACAGGTGGACAGTAGTCTCTCTTTAGATAACCACATCACCACAGTAGTCAGGAAATCCTTCTACGTGGCACACCTCATCACAAAAGGGTTCTCCTCTAGAAAAAAGGAGGTCATTGTTCCTCTCTACTCATCTCTCATCAGACCCATTATAGAGTATAATGCAATGCCCTGTTTGGCATGTATCTCACAACACACCTACAACAATTGGAAACACCACAGAGAATTACCGGCCTCAAACAGATGCCATACACAGACTGCCTCAAAAAACTCCAGGTTTACTCCATCGCATATTGCCTACTCAGAGGCAATTTCTGCCTAACATACAAAGCTATGTCAAACCCAGAGCTGTTGGACATGCTACACTTAAAGAAATCCCAGTCTCTCCAAACCACACCCACCAGGGACCTAAACCTTATCACCACAATAAACAGAACATGCTGGAGGGATAGATTCCTGCCCCAGAGACTTCCCATACTCTGGAACAAACTACCCATTCATGTCAAGCAAAACTCCTCATTGGCCCTCCTTAAGAAAAACCTTGATGACTGGATGGGAAATAGAAAATTCACCCTGGGGATCACGTCTGTGGCACTGCTTGACAGGGGCACAGGAAAATAATTTTCTTGGGTGGGAAAAGCCTGGGAACCATTTTGGCTAGGCTTATATAGGCCTCAGGGCCAATAGCCTAGCACCTACCTATGAACTTAAGAGCCTACATCTTTGGAACCATAGGAGTTATGAAAGAAGTCTAAATGACAAACTCTTCAGCACAAACTATTTGTATACTGGTAGTATTCTTTAGGTTTCAGGTCTTAAAATGAATTTTACAGGTCACAGTAAACATTGTAACTATTACATTTGTAATATTTTGTAAATAACTTACAGTATCTCAGCAACCACTCAGGTTGCACACATACTGTCAGCAGCATTTTATTCATATAGCTGAGAGCATTTATATAAGGCTAAAGAGTTCTGTCTATGTTACTTGGTTGTTGAGATATTTAGAAAAATGTGAAAATTATATTGATAATTGTTATGGTTCATAAGCTTCATATACATTTCTTTTATTTTGCTTAAACAATTTCCCAGTTAATGGAGAAAGCGGTTCTTGTTCCAATATTTAGAAGGGGAAATAACTAAATGCAAAATTACAGAACAATGCAATTGCAAATGTCTTACGTCACAAATATTAGAGAAACTCATTGCGTATTTTCTGACAAATTACTAAGAACAGAATACTTTCCTTGATAGCTTCCAACTTGACTTCCATAAACAGCACTCAGGTCAGACAGCAAATATTATTTTGCTTGGTTAAATTTATGATAGCTACAATGCTTCAAGGAAAAGCTTATAACTCTTCCTGTACATGATGATATTCTTTTTGCTTTGCAAAATTTAAAGAAGCATCAGAAGCTATTAAATGGTGTAGCATGATTTATCTTACAGAAGCTGTTACTCCAGGCAGGATAATCTTCATTTCTTTCAGATAATAGAAGTGTGTCATGATTCTCTGCTGGATCCAGTGCTGCTTTATAGTCCTATAGAATGCTACAACAATGACATTCAGCTGAATTTCAGCATACTTGTCTATACTGATGGCAATTGCTTATTTCCTAGTGGTCAAATTAGCATTAAAATGGTCTCAGGAGGATTTCTTGACTCAACAATGGGCTAGTATGTTTTCTGAAAATTAATACATAAAGCAACCCTTGGGATTCATTAATGCCTATGCAAAGTGTACACCACAACGAATGAACAGACATCAGAAGCATAAATCACATCTTCTTCCTCCTAATTTTAGTTTCCCTGTTGATATTCTTGCAGCCTTAAATATTGAGAGGGATTCATAAGGGTTACCACAAAGTGCAGACTACATGTACACTTAGTGTAATCTTTGTTAGTGACTAGAAAACACAAAACATGTGGTAGGGATGTTCTTGAATACAGATAGTGTAATCTGGCCCATTGTGAACTACCAATTTACTATCTTGTTCATAAGGATGATTTGGTCAGAGATTGAGTATGTACATTTACTTTCTTAGGTCTGGAAATACACAACAGTTTAATTTTTATGTTTGCTGCAATAGTTCGTTTTTTTTTATTCAGTTGTTAACTGGGAAAGTCCATTGAGCACTGCTCTTTATAAGTGTGTGTGTGTGTGTGTGTGTGTGTGTGTGTGTGGGGGGTGTCCACAATTATTACACTTGCTACACTGTAAACAGGTTTTTAAGTGCATGAAAACTGAAGACAGTGGCAAATATAACAAAAACGAATAAAAGATATAGCCAAGGACTAAACTCAAGCGTGGAAAATAATAATAATAATAATTTTAATATAAAATCACAGAACTCTCATAAGCACTATCATCTCCCAAAGATACTTCATCAGATGATTGAGTTTGGTCCTTGGATATATATTGCATTAGGTTTTTAAGTGCAGTTATATATAAGTCGAAAAATATGTAACAAATTTAAAAATGAAGATTTTCAGAAATCATGCTGATGCATTAAATCGGTCTTTTTAATTAGCTTGCAAGACTATATTATGTAAAGGAATGCTTTACTGAACGATCAAAAATATTAAGCAGTATATTAGTCATGATTGCAATCTATTTTTATACTGACTTCATTTTTAATTCTACAAGCAGATTTATCACAAATTATTGTTTATATAAGACATGCAATCAATGTATCTTCTAATATTCATCAATGTAATTTATACTCTGAAAGTAACCTGCTTTACATGTCTGATAACATTATTTATATTTCGTTTTTATTCAGATGTAAAGTTCTTCACTTTGCAGCTCCCATCTCTATTTCTAGACTATTTGTCTTGGTCAAGCAAAATGATCAGGTATCTCTCCTGGCTGTGACTTTATTAGTTAAAGGGAAAGGCTAGAAAGCTTTCCCTTTTAGGGATGAGTAATTTCTTGTTTTATATGATCCAATTTGTGTTTAGAAAAACATGTTTTTTTGTATTTTACAGATGCATATATGTGTTTATGTTTTTTGAGTACTTCTGCCACTTGTCACTTTGAGAGAGTGTTAGCTTATAAACTGTGCAATTATACAATAAAACACAATGATCCTACTGTTCTGACATGCATGAACAAAATCTGTGTAAAGCTAAGCAATCCACTCTACTTTGTTCCTTCCTTTAAGAATCTCTTAATTATTAGTCCAGGGAACCAAAAATCTTCCATTGTTATAGTGTAGTTGTTTCCTAAAAAAAAAAAAAAAGAAAGAAAAGAAAATTTTAGACTAACAGAGTAAAACTAACAGTATCTCTGCTTTTAACATGAGGGGAAAAGCCCCAAGTAAAATAAACACTGTATCTCTTTCTCTCTCTCTCTCTCTCTCTATATATATATATATATATATAAAATGGAAAAAATACTTTGACTAATTATAAAACTAGACCCCAATGCAATTTCATTCTTTGTAATAATTGTAACAATCTGAGCATACACATAATAAATACCATACGAGTCTAAACTGATCATAATATAAACAAACCAGAACAGTGAGAAACAAAGAAGAAAAGGGTGCCTTAAAGTATTAAAATACTTAACTAGTTTGGTATACCATTATGCAGTGTATTATTTAAAATAAATTATATTTACTTTAAAATAAGGTTGTACAAAATGATCACACTTTCTGTATTTATTACTAAAGGAATGAAGTAATCACAAAATAATATTTAACATGATATAGTGAGTCTGAGCCAGGGATTATGCATACATGATATTGTCAAGTGTACAGTCTTGACAGGTGTAAGCATTCCATCATGGTTGATGGCAGAAACCATTCAAAGTGCATTGATCTTAAAAGCAGGAAATAACACTGGAACCTGGGGACTGAAAAGTCACAGTGAACAGCTGAGTGTAAGATGTAAATTTTAAAAGCTAGAATTCAGGAATTTACTTGTAAATTATAGTCCAATCTATTCAAACAGTGACCAACACAAAAATCTTCTTATTTAAAACCTCTCATATAAAAATAGATCCAGAAGTTTCAGGAAACATTACCAGTTTGCAGTCCTGATTCAGATCTTGTCCCATTCCAAATGTAACACTATGGCAATAACATCAGTTATTCATACTTGAAATCTTTGACTTGCTCTGCATTAATCTCTTTTATGCTTACATGTAAGGGAAGCCCATGAAAAGCAAAGATGAGAACTGGTTTGATTCCTACCCCCTTTGAAATGCATTGTCCCAAATTTAAACAGCCAACCTAAAAAAACATAGATGCACTCCTGCACATTTATTTTGTTGATTTCAAGTAAAATTAATCACGCCTACTTATTTATGTTATCTATTTGTTAGCTGAGTAAATCTGCTAGTTACAAGTCCCTCATTCAGATGTCAGATGGAGCAATATCTAGTAAAGTTACTCATACAGAACCACACCTTAAACAAACAGAGCACTGCAGAAAAACTGAAAGTAACACAACACAATGCACACATTATGGCATCTCCCACATGTATAATATTATCTTTGAACAATCACTTGATCACCCACAGTACAAGCATATTAAACATATATCTACAATCTAATCATCAAAAAACAAAACTCATAGTGATATGTTTTGCAGAATTATGCCCTGAAAGCTTTGTTCTACAGTTCATTTCTCAGCCTGGTTGTCTTCTACAATGCATCTGCAATTCTTTCCTTCTTCCATGTGGGTTTTCTATGTGGGTACAAATGCGTGTGTGTTATTTATTTATTTATTTATTTGCCATTTGGTTACTGGGAAAGTTGAAATGGGTAGAAAAACTATTTTCAGCAGAAGCCCGGGGAGAAAAGCTCCAAATACAGAGAAGACAAAAATGAACTTTTATAATAATGAGCAAAAAGTATGCGAAAGATAATACAAAGAGACAGGAAGTTAACTTTAGCAAACTAGTCAGCAGGATACAGAAACAGCACACAAAATCAGCATAAAGTGGCACTGATAAAATCCATATACATACATTTTGCAAGAGAGATTAATATGCATAGTTATTATGGTGGCATTTAACATAATTTCTGATGAATAGTATTTATATCAAGAGGCGCAAAATACATCATTAAACGGTTACATAGAAGGTATTCTGAAGATAAAGAGAGACTGTGTTTTGTGTGTGTGTGTGTGTGTGTGTGTGTGTGTGTGTGTGTGTGTGTGTGTGTGTGTGTGTGTGTGTGTGTGTGTGTGTGTTATCCTGCCTCCCAAAGACATGCCATAGGTGAGGTGGTATTCCTCTAAATTACACAGAGTTGTGTATGCCATGTGAAAGTGTGTGTGTGTGTGTGTGTGTGTGTGTGTGTGTGTGTGTGTGTGTGTATGCATAGTTAACAAATATTGAATTATTGTCACATTCGTCTGACATCCTTTCCTAGTTAGTTTCTCTGTCTTACATTAACAGAACACCAGGAAAGCCTTTTTACCTTTCACATACCTCTCAACCTCTAAGTGCAAAAAATTTACACAAAGCCAAAAATAATAGGAAGTCAAAGATCCCAAATCAGGATAGATTTTTTTAAGTATTGTTCTTACAAAATAGAATAACAGATTGTGCATCTACATGCATTTTCTGAAAGATATGAAGTCTGAAACTTGATTGTGTATCATTATTTAGTGACTTCAGTCTTCAATTGCCATAAAGTCATGCATTTTACAGGAAAAGACCAGAATTATAAGACAAAAACCTTACATTCTACAAAAATCCTTACATTCTACAAAAATCTGGACAGGTGGATTTGTATTTCTTCCTACTTTATTACTGGGTGCATTGACTACAACTCTGATCTGCGATATATAACAATAAGTATCCTTTTCTGTGCATTTGAAGTGTTTTTTTGATTGTATCTGCTTTATTTTCAGAAAATAAATATATGTATATGTGTATATATATATATATATATATATATATATATATATATATATATATATATATATATATATGTATGTATATATATATATATATATATATATATATATATATATATATATATATATATATATATATATATATATATATACATATACATATATACTTGTTTCCCGCCTTTCTAAGCTAGTATAGTCCAGTTTTCAGGTTAGTGCTGAATTCAGGGCTGTGTTACAAATCTCTGTGTTGGCCCATACCTTACTTGGATGGAAGGAAGTTTCTCTGTTCACCTTTAAGAGAGGGGAGCTTTGAGCAGCCTGTCTGTCCCTGGAGGCATGGTTTCAGCCCATAAATTAGTAGTTTATTGTTCATTTTGGGCTAATTTCTATCTTTTTCATTTCCCTGCTATAAATGCTGCATTTGCCTGGTTTTGTGTGCTGGGCAGCGCCGCTTAGCTAGGGTATAAACATTCCTGGCTCCACAAAGTCTCCTCTTCAATTTTTCCCTTGGAACTAGACAAACTTTCAACTTAACCACTCAAGCCACTCATTTCTCAGCCTGGCACTTGCTCAAAACTCACAGTAAGCACTTATAACCTTAGCACTAGACCCTCCTGTACTGTACAGAAGGACAAGGCTCTCTGTTCGACCTTACCAGCCATCCAGTAAAACAGTTCACTGTACCTATCCAGGCATGTCCAAAGGGCAGTTTCAGGTGTACTCTCTAGTCCAACTGGTGAATCTGGGCATTTTGAGTCAATGTTACAACTGCCTCATATACACAGACAACCCTCTCCTCCTACAACCAAACACTAATACATGCGAGAGATGCAATTATACAGCCAAACTGGAGGCTAATCTCTCTCAACCCAAGATTGGATCAGACAGTCAAGAGGAGAAGGGAAATACTTGCATCACACCACCAGTCTCACATAGACCAATTAAACCAGCACTGGCAAAAAACACATAGAAATACATGAAAACACTCAGAGGCTCTAAATAAAAATCTGCAAAAGTAACAGAGACCGCCAAAGCAATCATCCAAGCAACCTCCACCACCCAACACAAACCATGAAACACGTACTTCACAAAACAAATGTGCCATGCAATCAAAGCCCTTAAGGCAAAATAACATACCCAACATACTAGTAATAGGTGATTCTATAGTCAGACACACTGATGTCCCACTCACTAGGCTGAATAAGGAGAAGGTTACTGTTAGTTGCCTGTCAGGTGCCAGGATCTGCCACATAACACAAGCATTCAGGTCACTCCAGAACAAGGACAAATATGACTCTGTCATTGCCCATGTTGGTGTGAATGACCTGAGCCGTACCTCCCTGGACTTCATGAAAAGAGACATGGAACAGTTCTCAGATCATGTAGTCTAAGCTGGTATGACCCTGACCCTGAGTAGCATCCTGCCCTCACCAAGAATGATACCATAGAATAAAGAAAAAATTCTCAATTTCAATAATTGGCTAAATTTCTGGTGTCATTCACAGGGGATCCAGTGTCTGTCTGCCTGGGATGACATGTTCAACAAGCCACGCTGCTTCATTAGAGATGGCTTGCACCTGTCACCCTTAGGCTTTCGAATACTGGCCAAAGCTCTTGCCACCCCCATAGTGCCTTTTTTTAGGCAAGGCTCAAAAGACAAACCCACCACTGTAAATAGCACAAGTAACAAAAAACTGAGGGTAATGCTACTCAATGCCAGAAGTCTAAACCTCAAAATGCACGCACTCTAGGCACTCCTCAGTATGGAGAAAATTGATATATGTGCAGTAACAGAAACCTGGTTTAAGGCTCCAGAGAGCACCCCAGCACTACCAGGCTACAACTCATACCATACATTTTGGCCACAGAACCTGAACCGAAATACAAAAGGTGGGGGCGTATCCATATTCGTCAAGGATACCCACACCTCCAGGTTAGTGGCACAGCACGATGCTTCAGAGATCATCCACGTGCAACTAACAATGGGCAAAACTGCAATTCAAATTGTAGCTTGCTACAGATCACCCACCATGTCCCGGGACCCCCATTCCATGTTTCTAGAAACACTGGGAAACATAAAGGTCCTACCAAAACACCTTAATACTGGGTGATTTTAATTACCCAAACATTAACCGGGAGAACTACTCAAGTACTAATTCCCTTGCCCGACATTTCCTAGAATTTATAAACTCAAATGTCCTGGTTCAACTGGTCAACACTCCCACCAGAGGTGACAACATATTGGACCTGGTCATCACCAACATGGGCGAGTGGTGTTCTACACCAGAGGTCAACCCCTCACTGGTTAGATCTGACCATAAACAAATCACTTTGGATATCCACATTTCGCTCCCACCCCCGGAATAGGAAACCACCATGAAAAACTTTTCAAAAGCAAACTTCACATTATTTAAGACCAAGGTGGAATGTTTCAAAGCCCCCATGCTAAAGGATAACGCTGTCCAAGCTGCAAAATCCTTTACTAATGTATTCTCTGGGCACCTACAAGAATGCATGGATTGTGCTATCCCAAGCAAAACCAAGACTCACTCCCCCAAGAAAAGGAAACCCGTCTGGTGGACTCCTGTCATGAACAAGCTATACAATAAAAGGAGGAAACTAGTACAGAAAAGAGTAAAATCCCAAGAAGGGAAGACATCCCTGATCAGTATCAGCAAGAAACTATGATCCCTCATATAATCATCTAAGGTGAGCTTCGAAAGAAAAATTGCCAAGGACTCCAAAGATAACCACAAGGCATTCTTTAGCTATGTCAAGAATTCAAGTGGAAATGCTCAGATCTGCTCGGAGTTAGTGCAGAATGGTGCAAAATACACAGAACCGACTAATATCGCCAACATCCTGGCAGACAGGTTCAGTGCAAACTTCAACCCTCTCTCACTCCCAAAAGGGCCCATAACCATACCAGAAGAATGTAGAGTCCCTGAAATCACAGACACTCAGGTTAAAACAGCCCTCTCCAAAGCCAAAAACACAGCATCAATGGGACCAGATGGTGTCCCAGGCTACATCCTACATGACCTCAAAGACGAACTAACCCCTCACCTAAACACACTGTTCAAACTAAGCCTCTCCACAGGCTACATACCCATAGAGTGGCGCACAGCAATGGTTATTCTGCTCCACAAAGGTAGAGCCACAACAGACCTTGGGAACTATCCCCTATAAGCCTGACTAGCTTGGTCTGCAAGGCTATTGAGCACATCATCATGGAACTCATTAACAGAGACATTGGGAACCTCTAAACACTGGACCCTACCCAGTTCAGCTTTGTTAAGGGCAGATCATGCCTCCTAAACCTGGTGGACTTCTTTGAGACAGTTACCAAGGCTACAGACAAGGGAAAGGTGGTACACACAGCCTACCTAGACCTCGCAAACACCTTCGACACCATTCCCCATTTTGGTATTATAGACAAGCTCAACAGCCTGAACATAAACCCCTACATCACAAGATGGGTTGCCATCTGGCTCACAGACAGAACCCACATGGTGAGAGTTGTGGCAGCAAAGTCCGTCTCTAAACCAGTTACAAGTGGCATTCCCCAGGGCTCAGTCCTAGGACCCCTCCTGTTCGGCATATACTTCTCAGAGGTACAGGCAAGCACAGGAGGACTATGGCTGACCAAGTTCACAGATGACTGCAAACTAGGGGCTATAATTGACTTTCTGGCTGACACAGGCATCCTCCAAAAGGGTCTCACTGAGATGGATACCTTGTGTCAAAATCATGGCCACAAGCTAAATGCCAAAAAGTGCAAAGTCATCCCCTTTGGAAAAAACAAAGTACCCACACACTACCACATAAGTGGTAGTCCCCTAAATACAGAAGATGTAATAAGGGATCGGGGGACCCAAGTTCATAGGTTCATAGGTAGGTACTAGGCTATTGGCCCTAGGGCCTATACAAGCCTAGCCAAAAAGGTACCCTGGCTTTCGCCACCCAAGAAAATTATTTTCCTGTGTCCCTATCAAGCAGAACCACAGAAGTGATCCCCGGGGTGAATTTCCTATTACCCATCTAATCATCAATATTTTTCTTGAAGAGTGCTAATGAGGAGCTCTGTTTGACATAGATAGGTAGTCTGTTCCAGAGTATGGGAAGTCTCCGGGACAGGAATCTATCCCTCCAGTATGTTCTGTTTATTGTGGTGACAAGATTTAGGTCCCTAGAGCGTGTAGCTCGGAAGGATTGGGATTTCTTTAAGTGTAGCATGTCCAACAGCTCTGGGTTTGACATAGCTTTGTATGTTAGGCAGAGATCGCCACTGAGTAGGCGATATGCGACGGAGTAAAGCTGGAGTTTTTTGAGATGGTCTGCATAAGGCATCTGTTTGAGGCCAGTAATCCTCTTTGTGAGGTATTTTTTCTGCCTTTCCAGTTGTTGTAGATGTCTTGTGAGGTACATACCAAAAAGGGCATTGTACTCTATAATGGGTCTAATGAATGATGAGTAGAGGGGAACAATGACCTCTTTTTTTCTTGATGAGAAACCTTTTGTGATGAGGTGTGCCACGTAGAAGGATTTCCTGACCACTGTGGCGATGTGATTATCAAAGTAGAGGCTACTGTCCAACTGTGTCCCAAGGTCTCTTATCACACTTTCAGTGTTAAGTAGACTACCACCTATGTGGTAGTTCATGATACAAAGTTTTTACCAAAGGGGATGACAATGTAATTTTTGGCATTGAGCTTGAGACCATGTCTTTGACACCAGGCATCTGTCTCAATGAGGCCCCTTTGTAGGATGTCCACATCATTAGGAGTTTCGATTATGGCTCCTAGTTTGCAGTCATCTGCAAATTTAGTTTGCCAAAGACCTTCTGTGTTAGCCTGTACTTCAGAGAAGTAGATACCAAACAGGAGAGGACCCAGGACTGAACCCTGTGGTACTCCACTTGTCACTGGTCTGAAGTCTGATTTGGAGTTTGCTTCTTTAACAGTGTGGGCTCTGTCAGTAAGCCAGTTGGCAACCCATCTTGTGACATAGGAATTTATACCTAGTTTAGAGAGTTTATCTATAATTCCAGAGTGGGGGATGGTGTTGAACACCTTGGCGAGATCTAGATAGGCTGTGTGAACCACCTTATCCTCATCTATGGCTTTGATGACTACTTCAAAGAAGTCTATCAGGTTTAGGAGACATGATCTGCCTTTTGCAAACCCAAACTGTGTGGGGTCCAGAGTTTGGAGATCTCCAATGTCTCTGTTTATGAGTTCCATGATAATACGTTCCATGGCCGTGCAGACGAGGCTCGTCAGGCTAATGGGGTGGTAGTTCCTGGGGTCTGTTGTGGCCTCCCCTTTGTGGAGTGGGATAACTGTCATTGTGTGCCATTCAATGGGCACAAAGCCTGAGGTGAGGCTATGATTGAACATGGTACTTAGGTGGGGTGCCAGTTCATCCTGTAGTTCATGTAGAAGGCAGCCTGGGATGTTGTCAGGTCCCATGGATGCTGTGTTCTTGGCTTTGGAGAGTGAGGTTTTTACCTGTGCAACCATGATTACAGGAACTTTGCATTCTTCTGGTATAAAGATGGGCCCTTTAGGGGGTGAGAGGGGGGTAAAGTTAGCACTGAACCTATCTGCCAGGATGTTGGCAATATCAGTTGGTTCTGTATAGTTAGTGTCATTGTGCTGTAACTCAGAGCAGATCTGAGTGTTGCCACTGAGATTTTTGACATAGCTATAGGTTTCTGCCTTTTTATTATTCTATTAATTAGATTGGGAGGGGTATATGCAGGCACAGTCTTCATTCATTCATTCTTTCATTTTACATCTGAGGAAGTCTGGTGGACGAAAACGCTTTGTATTGTGTGGTGTTTATGTGATTACAGGCTCATGTTTTATTATTACCTTCTGCCTCTTTGGGTGCCTGTTGTGGTTTTATTGGTTCCTGGTTCTGTGGCACCCTTTCCTTGGAGTTTTTGGATTACTTGTTACATGGAGGTATCTGAGGCAGAGGCTAGCTTCAAGGATGGGGAAGCAGTTCAAGGTACTGACCTGGATTTGCGCCTGTCTCGTGTGGAGAGGCAGCTTACCCAATTGATTTCACTTATGACTGGTAACTCTCAGCGAGGGAAAGATAATTCCTTTGATATCAACCCTATGAGGCCTACCCACAGGAAGGATTGCATTTCCACTCCTGCATGCAATTAGGAAGCTGATTTGGATCGCAGACAGGCTGATGTGCCTGTAGAGGAAGTAACTGCAACTTCTTCCAGTTTGCTGTTGAGGGGCACTAGAGGTGAGGCTGCATTACAGAAGGGAGCTGCAACTAAATTTTGTTACAATCATTTGGCATTGAATTCCCAGAACCAAGGTCCGAATGGACAGTCCTCCCTTTTAAGGGAACGTGGTGTTCAGGGACATGCTCCTGTGGAAATGACTGATAATATGGCTAATGGTGACAATGGAGTGCACGAGTGAATTGCTTGTTAGTTACAAGTCTTTTTCCAGTCACCAAGGTACTGATAATAACTTTATATTTAATGACCGGGATGTTGAGAAAGACAGTGAAGTGTCTTACAGAGCCAATATTAAAAAACTCACTGATTTAATTTACAAACATAAAACTCTGGGTATTGACAATTGTTACTTGCATGATTATATTAAAAGGGGTATAGTACCCAAAGGATCGCATTTTTATAAGTTTCCAAACAATGTAGTGGAAGGCTCCCCCTTTCACGAAGAATTGTTGAGTATATTTGACCATAGTGGTTTTGAAGTCATGAGAGCCCTGATTAAAGAAAATGAAAGGATTATGGGGCAGGTATATCAGGAGATAGAATACATTAATGAAGTAGTGACCAATGATCTTATGTTTTCTGTTGAAAATGAGAAGAGAAAATATTTTATTATTAAGCAACAGGTGGAAGAAAAATGTCAAGTTATTTTTAAAAGGAAGTGTGGCAAAATAGATAGGGATTTGAGGGATTATAGACAGAAAAAAGCATACCCGTACCCTAAGAATGACAAATTTGGTTGAAAAAATAATTTTTTTGATAAATCTGGACCACAACACAGTACTTATTCCTCTTCTTTTCCACCAGGGGGACACAATGCCTGGGACTCTATGGATCTTAGAGTGATGTACAGTGATTCAGGGATGGGGGAACATCAGGATTCAAACCATACTGAATTCCCTGAACTTAAAAGATCAGATAGGTTAAGGCACATATCCCCTGTGCGGTATTTTTACAGGGGTCCCCCAAATGGCACGAGATAAATAAGAGTGGTAGCCAGGAAGGGAGACTAGCCAACATGTTGGACCAATGGAGTACAGGGAATATTACTGTGGATGGACCATGTCACACCCTACATGACTTTAAAATTTACAACTATAGTAGTGAGGAAATTGACAGGAAACATTTTCTTTTATTTTCAAATGGTTTTAAATTCATCCCCTCTACAGGGGGTAATTTAGTGGACAGCTTAATAGACTTGAGGATTTTTCTACGGAAAAAAGAATTTAGATATTATGTTTCAGGGGCAACAGGATGGTGGTACTAATAGTGGTATTAGAAGACCTAGTACCTATAATCCCCCTATACACCCCCAGCTAAAAAATTTTGAATGGGAGGTCGAAGAAGAAATCAGGAATGTTTATAGGGGTGGATGGCATGGTAAATTTAACATGACTAGAGAAGAAAAGGTACTTCTCAAATCCATTCAAGAAAATAGATACCTGAGGGTGATGCAACCCGATAAAGGTGGAGGGGTGGTCTTCATGGACAGTATTTTGTATTCCAGTAAGATGATGGATATGCTTAATGATACCAATAGGTATGTTAGGGTATCCAAGAATGAGATTAATTTAGCATACCGTAAGACTGATTTGGTTTTACAGGATATGCTAAACCAGGACACTTTTAAGTATCTCAATGTGGACAGACCCCATATCCCTGCTATTTTCGGGATACCCAAGGTACATAAAAGTGTGGAGGATCCACCCCTGAGACCCATTGTGGCAGCCAATGGCTCTAAAACCCATCCATTGGCCAAATTTTTGGATATAAAATTAAAAGACATTTGGGTTAGGGCCAATGGTATACTTAAGGACTCCTGGGAATTTTTGAGAAGCATTAATAGTAACATGTATTCAGATTCCTTAATATTTGTAACCCTTGATATTCAGGATTTATTTAATGTGATTCCACATTCTACAGGGTCAGAATGGTTCCAGGATGCCATCCACCAACATGGAAAACTTGACCACAATACTTTTCTGGTTTATACAGAGTTGATGGATTTGGTATTGAAGCACAACTTTATATTTTTTGAGGGTGAGTTGTTTAAACAGATCCAGGAAGTGGCCATGGGGGCAAGTTGTGCCCCTACTTATGCCAACATTGTGCTCATGGTTTGAGAAGAGAAGTTTGTGTTCCAGTCTGAATATGCACAATATTGGGTATATTACAAACGTTACCTGGATGATATTTGCATTTTTTGGAAAGGTAGTTTGGAAAAGTTAACAGAATTCATAGACTATCTAAACCATACCACTAATTTTTTGAAATTTACTTCCCATATTACACATGACTATATGAACTTTCTGGACATCACTATTAAAAAAGACATCCTAGGGCAGCAGTTTACATCTAATGTATATATAAAGGAAACCTTTTCTAACTCGTACCTATATTTCACCAGTTCCTATCCGTTTAAACAGAAGAGAAGTATTATCAAGGGACAATTTGTCTGTAGTTGTAGGATGACCTCTTTGGACTTCAAAGACGAAAGTCAGAGAGTCAAAAAAATGTTCATACCTAGGAAGTATCCTAACTATTTAATTGATGAGGTTTTGGAGGAAGTAAAGAATGGGAGAAAGGATAGGTTTGCCCCTATTTTGGGAACAGGAGATACCAGTGTGACAGTACCAATAAATGTGCAGAGTACCACACAACTACCAGGGGTGACGTTACCAGGGATGAAATCAAGAAACCTTGGGGGTAACTGTGATGTTTTATAATCAGAATACCTCTAGGGTTAAAAACATTATTACTCAACACTGGAGCAGGTTTAAGTGTTATTCAGAGTTGGATGTTTTGTTTACCAACACCCTAGGATTTACATATAAAAAAGGCAGGAACCTCAAGGATTTGCTGGAGTATAATGGTTCTATTGTTTCATGTAAGAAATTGGGAACCTACAAATGTGGGGCATGTGCCCAATGCCCATATATACTTAGACAGGATTCTGTATACATCCTGTCAAGAGACCATCAGATTCAGAGTAGTAGTTTTCCAACTGTAATAGTGAAGGCTTGATTTATTTGGCCCTATGTAAAACCTGTGGTGCATTTTACATTGGAAAAACCACTCGTAAACTCAAAAGGAGGATTTATGAGCATTCATATGCTATTAGAGTCGAAGATATTAAAAATGCCTTGTTTAAGAATACACTGACATGTCCCCAAGCAAAATGGGGCTTCTTTGTTGTAGAGAAGGTGCAATGTGATGTGAGGGGGGGCCTGTGGGAAAATAGGATAGAGGTGAGAGAAATATTTTGGCAGTTGTTATTGGAAGCCAATAGATTCCCAGGGCTGAATGAATAAATATCCATTGCCCCTATTTTAAAAATGAGAGCTGCAAAACTATAAAATAAGTATATATAATGTTTTGCAAGTTCTTTTTGTTGGTTTTTGATTCAAGTTTATTTATCTGTCCAACACATTGTGATGGTTTTAGTATTTATATATTTATTTTAAAGTTCTTTTAAAAAATGTGCATGTTTTTATCTACTTTCATCTGTATTTGTGGAAAAGGTTGTCATGAATATTTTAGTTACAGGATTTAATTGGTGTCAATAAAACAATTGTTTTAACTATTAATTAGATTGGGAGGGGTATATAAGCAGGCACAGTCTTCATTCATTCATTCTTTCATTTTACATCTGAGGAAGTCTGGTGGATGAAAACGCTTTGTATTGTGTGGCGTTTATGTGATTAAACCTGCTGCTGCTTACACCTACAGGCTCGTGTTTTATTACTACCTTCTGCCTCTTTGGGTGCCTGTTGTGGTTTTATTGGAACCTATATGAGAAATGAAAGTGAGTACTGAGGGGGGGTGGAGAAAAATGAGGTAAAATACTAGTACAGATGTCACTGGAGAAAGCAGATACAATCTATTTAATATTCCTACGTGTTCTTAGTCTCGGTTTTATCGAGGCTCTATTATTGAGGCCAGATCCTTTATCTGCCCTAAGCCAAACTATCCAGTCACATTCCTTGTTCTCTGTGTGTGTCCTAATATCACCGCCTCTTATTGCTGGAACTATAGTTTCATGTACTCTAAAACAAAAACAGTGCGATCTTCCTGCAAGATTAACGTGTTCCGCTAGGGCATTATAAGGTGAACCCTTCCTTATGTGATAGATGTGTTCCCTCATTCTGTCCCTTAATGATCGGTTGGTTTTCCCAACATAAAAGTGGGAGCAGATCTGACAGGTGGCCAAATATACCACATTAGTGGTCATGCAGTCAGCCTCCACATTTATTTCATAAGTGACAAGCGTATCAGGATGTAAAAAGTTTCTGTCTTCATTAATAAATTGACAGAAATTACATCTACCACACGGTTTAGTATGTTCTGCTACTTTGTTTACTGTTCCATATTTAGGATAGCATAGCATCTTTTTAAGATTGTTCTTATTCTTGTACAAAACCTGGGAGTTTCACCAACTATGACTCTTAATTTAGGATCAACATGCATGATGGACCAGTATTTATTGATGATATCTCTAATCTCATTATTATCTGATGAATAATATGTTGAAAACTTAACATGAGATGACATGTGCTCCCTATTCACCTGGATGTTGGAACTGTGACATCCAAAATATGGTGTAGCTACGGTGTTACGTAGTCCTAAGGCTCGTTCCAGAGAAGGATCAATTTCATTAATATTGTATCCTCTCTGCAAAAGTCTACTTTTAAGATTCCCTATTTCAGATACAAAGCATGCCTCCAAAGGATTTAGCCTTGATGCTCTAATGGCCTGACCTACCATAACATTCCTGAATACAAAAGGAGGGTGCATACTCGATCTCATGAGCAGGGTATTAACATGACATGGTTTCCTGTACACTCCTGTATTAATAAGACCATTTAGAAGTTTTTCAATATACAAATCCAGGAATTCAATTCTGTTATATGAAAACTGCATTGTAAATTTGAGACAATCAATTAGATTATTCATGGTAGTGTGCATCAATTGAAGTTGTTCTAAAGTGCCATTCCATATCACAAACACATCATCGACAAAACGTTGATAGAACTTAACTTTTACTGCTGATAGGCTGTAGCCACTAAATGAAAGTTTTAAACAGATCAAGGAGCAGACTTGAGAATGCTTTTAACTGTAAACAGACAAAAATGCACAGAAAAGCTCGGATAGAGCACTCACAAACAGAAAATACAACTCTCAGTATGAAAAAGCAGTTTACAGTTAAGTAATGTTAAAACAGTATAAAACAGTACATAAATGCAGTGAAACAATAAAAAAAGCTTCATAACAGTGCAAATGTAGTAGATCAACTGTATAGCACAATTACAAGTGTCTCAGAAGTGCAGTTCAGTGAAATAAGTGTAAGAAATAATGTATCCTGCTCTTGGAATCTTAAGGAATTTCCACTTATGCAATGCAATCCAGAGCCTGACAATACACGCAGAACCTTTATAAGACACAGGGTTTATATAGCAGTAAGAATGGAAGAGTTGGAAGATCAGATTACTACTCAGCCCCTACTATTACCCAATCACTCGTACTACAGAAGGTCAGGAGGCCTTGTTATTCTCAATAATAATGAAGACAATCAGCAGAAAATGGCTGCCAGAAACACAGGAAACTCAAACAAAACTACCAGCCTAGACAACAGGCCTCTATCAAGAATATGCCACCTGAGCAGAACACAGAATCCTCACTTTAAAAGCATAGAAAGAACACCCACAAAGAGAAAATACAAGCCTCAGTATGAAAAAGCAGTAGATAGTAAGCTCACCTTTGATAACCACATTGCCCAAGTGGTTAGAAAATCCTTCTACGTGGCCCACCTAATCACAAAAGGGTTCGCATCCAGATCAAAAGAGGTCATTGTGCCCCTCTACTCATCACTTATCAGACCCATCATAGAGTACAACACCCCATTTGGGATGTGCCTTACAAGACACCTGCAATAGTTGGAAAGACCACAGAAGTATCTCACCAAGAGGATCACTGGCCTCAGACAGATGCCCTATCCAGCTCGACTGAAGAAACTCCAGCTGTACTTGGTTGCATACCACCTACTCAGAGGTGACCTCTGCCTGACAAACAAGGCCATGTCCAACCCAGAATTGATGGACATGCTCCACCTAAAGAAAACCTTATCCCCTCGAGCCACACACTCTAGGGATCTAAACCTCACCACAACAATAAATAGAACATGCTGGAGGGATAGATTCCTGTCCCAGAGACTTCCCATGCTTTGGAACAAGATTCCAATCTACATTAGGCAGAGCTCCTCACTAACACTCTTCAAAAGAAACCTTGATGAGTGGATGGGAAACAGAAAGTTTACCCCGGGGATCACTTCAGTGGCTCTGCTGGACAGAGGCACAGGGAACTAATCTAAGGGGGCAGCGAAAGCCAACACATTCTGGCTAGGCTTATAAATGCCTTTGGCCAGATAGTCTAGTACCTACCTATGAATCTATGAACCTAGGTAAGATTCATAGGTTTTTACTATGCTAACGACCAGAAGGGGCTTTCTCGTACCCTTGATAAGTATAAGCAGGGGCTTGGGAAATGAACCATTTACAGGCTGTTTGTCTCCATTAAAGACATAGGTGACAAACCAGGAATGAATTTCCTGTTCCCTATCCAGTTGTCCAAGTTACACTTGAATTGGGTTAAGGAGGAACTCTGCTTCACATGGGTGGGGAGCCTGTGCCAGAGAAGGTGTAGTCTCTATGATACCTACCTGTCTCTCTAGCAGGTCTTATTTATATTACAGGCAAGGTTTAAGGTTTTAGAATGGGTAAATCTGGTGCTGTTTTTTTTTCAGATATTCAGGAGGTACATCAGCGAGGGGTCTAACAACGCTTATATGCCAGGCATATATCTTCCATCAACAGCCTGTAGAAGATAGAATACAGGGCTAGTGTGTTGAGATGGTTTGCGTAGGACATGTTACTTATGTCTTGTATTCATTAGTGAGGAATATCTGTGGATGTAGCAATTGTTAGATATGCCTGTTTAAAGAGTTATGTTCCCCCATCACCCTGAAATGAACAAAGTGGGTACCTATAATGAAAAGAATGAAAGAATGTTTGAATGAATGAATAAAAGAATGAATGAATTTGTGTTATAAACCACATGTTAGTAAGGCAGAAAAAGAACGGGTTAAATCAATCATCAAACAGTGATCACATATATGAATTTCTACATATAAATTATTTTAGCTTCATTATGTCCAAGTCTTCTCCAAAAAGACTTTTTATAATATACTTCAAACAGTGCATATTTTATTTGGCCCTTCTACTTGCAAAATACAGCAGATAAAAAGTTTAAGTAATCCATTATCTTTAATGAATCAAAGAATTAGCTGGAATGCAATGCTAGATTCTGTTAAGTCCTGACATTTAAATTACATAGATATAAAAAGGATTCAAGGACAGAGATACAATTCTCATGTGTGGCATGCAGTTTAGTCATTGGTTTAAAATATATACTAAAATACAAATTCAATGTATAGAAGTAAAAATCAGTGCTTACTTTCTACCATACAAATAATTCCTAAATGCAAAGTTTGTGGGGTGGGGTCACTTGGCCTCTGAAAAGTATCCTCCTATTCACTCTTTAATTATGTTATTCTTTTACAGGCTTCTACAGGTGTCAATGCCCAGCTGTCTCACCCTTCACATATCAGTACACATTAGACTGCTATATATCTAACATTTACTTCACAAGCATCTCAACTGGAGAATTCTCTACCAAATAACTCTCAAGAAGACAAGACTGCTTTCAGTGAATGAATGACATGCATATGTGCATGATTAAGATGAAGGCCCATCTCGTCAATCATGTTTTAAGAGTCAAATTACTTATATTAAAACAACTGTATTGACAAGAGATTTCATAGATATGCAAAGTTGTAATGAATGAATGAATCTAATCGTAAACCCTTCACACCAAATAGAATAGCACTTATTTCAGTAAAATTATGGAACTGATAGTAAAGATGGCAACATGTCTTTAACTGTAAATATGCAACAACTAGTAAGATAGTTTGGCCTACCTCATTCCATGTTATTGAAAAGTTAAAAACAAATGCAGAAACAGTGCATTTCATGTGAAATAGGTATAAATCATATACAATTTGTCTTTGACACTGCAAGACAGCAGTTGTTGTGGGGGATGCACTATCAGTTTTATTTGTAGGTGTATATTTATAGATGTTTATTTATAGATGCATTACTGCTGTTTACTTAAGAATGGCAGAGGTCTTTTCAATGAAAATTGCTGCCAGTCATTTTTCTCAGTTTCACTGAAGTGTATTACTTTTTTTTCTAAATGTCCTATTGTGTCTTGTGAAGAAACAAAAGGCTCAGTCTATATTTCAAATTAATTCTGATAATTTAATTTAGGGGTATGGCAAATTTCTGTCATTTTTATTTCTACCCTGTGAAGTTAGAAAAGTTGTTACCTATTATATTTTAAATCCCAATAACATAACATGACAGCTAAATCTTGTTGTACCAGAATGGAATCCTTGTCTGCTAATTATCAGGGCATATGGGGGTGTCACCCTACAAAACATTGGGTTTGGATGTGGTTAAGTATTGTCGATATTTAGTGTTTAGATATTTTTAGAGTGTTAAGGAATTCAGATTTTTTTGTATCAATGTTTAGCTGTCGATATTTGTGTTTAAATATTTAGAACACCCCCCCTCTCTCTCTTTCTGTCGTTCTATATACATATATATATATATATATATATATGTATATATATATATGTATATATATATATATATATATATATATATATATATATATATATATATATATATATATATATACATACATACATACGTATGTTTGTAATACTGGGTCTCCTGAAGTACATGGTGCCATATTTGTCTCAACAGAATTTTAGCCAAACTTTACCCACCAGATATTTCAGCCACATAAGAACTGATGGCAACAAATCCTTATTACCTGATGTAATGAAACCAAATTTATATCAGCTGCATATTTTCTCAGCCAGCAAAATCTGTTCTTTGGAATGGTAGCACAAACTATGTTGAACAGCACTGTCAATCCACCTACCACATATCTTTGATCTGCAGAAAAAACACAAACCAAATTTAAAGCAAAATATGAGAAAAAATAGGATGTGCAAACTCTGCAAAAAATGCTCACCAGCTGGGAATAAAACTGGAACTACAGATTCTGTGAGCAACAACATTAGCTGCTAAGCTACTGTGCCACCCTGCATGCGTTCAACCATCAAGACATAACTAAGTATGATATGCTACTCTGGGTGAGAATTACGAGCAGCACTACAAAATGAAGTCTTACTTTTATAACTTTAGATTCAAAGGGGTTCCTTGCTGATCACTGACCCTTATTCTGATGAAATGGAAAACATCAAACTAGCATGAGTCCTATGTTTTATCATCAAACTGATATTTAATGGAGAATGATCATGGAACAGTAGGCCTTAGAATGTTTCTCCGAACCCCTTTGGTTGCACATCCTTGGAGTTAGAAATTGTAGAGATGAGGTATGTGTGTGTGGGTGTGTGTGTGGGGGGGAGATTTGCTGGTGTCCAAAAAATAAATAAATAAAAGGCTGGTGCTCTCTCTCTTTTTTTGATTGACTATGGACAATACTAACTGTTTTTTTCCAAATTAAATGAGTTTTATTGAATGATGATTCACTGTTTAATCATATTTCTGGATCAGATGAGTAGATGAAATCAACTAATCAACTCAGCTGACAGTCAATGAGTTACAGATATATGCAGTCATTTAAAGTAAAAGATAATTAAATTCAGCCAGGGGACATGTACATGCTACCTAGAAAAGTGTTCGTCTACTAGTCAATGAAAAATACAGCGTAGTAAATCTAGAACCTAAGCTTATTCATTTATCAAGTAAGAATATCTGAGATTTTGGCGTATTTCTAAATAATAACAACCAAAAATGTTGTGTCATATGAAGAATTTTCACCATTATAGATCTGACATCATCATAAACTTTAACAGTAGACAGAGGTAATCCAGAAAGCATTAGTCAGGTCTGGTATCCCACCTGTGACCCAGTGGGTGACAGGACTAACAAGAAACAGAGAACAAAGGATTTGTCCAGATAAAATCACTTCAACTAGCAGATCTCGGAGACTTTCTCTCTGATACCCTCCCTATGGGATGAATAAAGAGGCCTTGTTGTAGTTTCAACTAGTTTACTCCATTAAGTATGTAGATGGATGAGCATTCTCGCTCTAAGAACAGGCGAATAAGGAAAATGATTGCATTAAAGCAGATTTGCAGTCTTTTAGAGCTTACCTGAGAACATCAAACCATAAATAGTAGGGCATAATCTAACTTTCAAATTAACAAGCGTTTTGACAGTTTTCCCAGCTTCAGCTAGACTGACAGTAGCTAAATTTCTCTGTAAGTTGTTTTGTGCTGTATCTAAACTTTGAATATTATCCAGATTTAAGTGGAAGTCAAATGACAGACAGTATTCAGGCAAGTCCATTATTTATTTCATCTGGTTATCAAGATAGTCTAATTTGACCATGCAAGACTTGTTTTCAGTAGTAGCCCAGTGAGAAAAGCTCCAAAATGCAAACAGAATGATATTTAGAAACTAGAATAAAGTATCAAATAAAAATTTGTATAATGAAGCATATGCAATATAAAGAAATAGACACATGGAAAATGTGTTTACAAAAGTAACTAATAACCAATAGATTATATAAAATTCCTCAGTCTTTCAAGTTTTTATACACCAATCCCAGTCCTGTCATAGCAGTAATTTCTTTAGTGACTCTATCTGCTGCTAAGCACTTTGTTAATTCTAAATCTCATTCCTTCTGACAAGGACTATAGGGCTTTTGACAGGTTTGAGTTAAAAAAGTACATGTTTCTGCAGTTCTAAACTGTCAGGCTCATATATTGAAATTTATCCTGGGTAATTGTAAAAGTATGCAGAATTTTTTGGTATCAGTTTCCTTTTGTGAGGAGAAATCTGCTTTGTTTAATTCAGTTTCTTCTATTTCACAAGTCACTACTAATTTCTAAAAATATGCTTATGATTCTGTGGACATGACCACCAGGGCTGCAGACATTTTGAGGAATTTTGCATGGTTGCATTTTCAGACCTCCCAGAAGATGCCAAAAATGAAATTTTGAATTGTTATTGGATAGAGATTTAGTTTTTATTAATTTATTTATTTATTTGACATTTGTTGACTGGGAGTGTCCAACTGTGAAAGCCCTTTTTCAGCAGAGGCCTGGGGAAAAAAGCAGAACACACAAGTAAATACAAGATAAAAAACAGTTACAATAACAAAGAGTAGATGAGTTGATACAGTATAGTATGTCAAGCGTTTTATAATTCTTACCTCCATAAAATAATCAAAGTACACTAGATTAAAAATAGTATGATAGTATCTAAGTTTCACGATTGCTACTTAGAGGACACTGGAATAGATAATTACAGGTTTAGTAAGAGGGATTAATTGTTTGAGGCAAGGGATCAAACAGTTGATAGGTGATAGTAGAGTGAAGCAAGTGTTGGGTAATTAGTGGTACTTTAGCCAGTAGCCAAAAAGTGAAATTAAGTTTGAGCAGTGGAGAGTCAGAGAAGGAGAGTGTCGGACAAAAGGTTAGGAAGTACAGTTGCAAGTTGAGTCATTGAGCAGGTATAGTTCGAGTGCAGATTAAAATTCATGAGTGACAGATATATTTCTGATATCAAGGGGGAGCTTGTTCCAGTTTAGGGCTAGGTAGTAGCTATATAGGTTTTGACCAATGCTTTTTCTTTGCTTAGAAATCTTCAGATGTTGTTGGTTAGAGCTCCTGAGGTTTCTTGTAGGAGCATAGAGAGACACCAAAGTGGAGATGCTAGGGCAAGCTAAGGGTTAGAGACAGGAGTGAATTATAGTTGAGAAAGAAGGAACTGGTGGGTGGGAGCTTAAGTCAGTTTAAGGCAGAAATAAAAAGACAGTGATGAGAGTTAGGGGACCAACTGGCGGCAAACCGAGCAATTTTCTTGTATGTGCTTTCCAGTTTAGATTGTAGGGAGGTTTGTAGGTTAGTCAGTATCTATGAGCCATTGAGGAGACTAAGGAGGAGAAAAGCATGAGCAAGAGAGACTTGAGAGTAGCTAATGAGGAACTTTTTGCTTTTGTATAGAAGTCCAAGTTTTTGGTGTTTTTTTTTGACGCAGTGATTGATATGTAGGTCAAATTTTAGTTGGTCGTTTATGAGGATCCCTTTGGAGTTTAATTTGGGGTTCAGCATGAATTGTGGTGTTATTTGTGGAAGTGAGTGTAAAGGTGGGTTTAAGTGGTAAGAGCGATTTAGGAAGAAATAGGAAAAGTTTTGTCTTTTTGGGATTAAGGATAAATTGGTTGTCAGTGAACCATTCTTCCATGGAGTTAAAGGAACTTGGGTTAGTGTGAGTAGGTTAGAAGAAGGTATCTGCAGTGGAGATTATGGTGGAGTCATCTGCATATTAAATTAGGGTAGAGAGGGGGCAGGACATGTAGAGTTGGTTGTTGAAGATGTTGAAGAGTAGGGGGCTGAGGATTGATCCTTGAGGGACTCCCATTTAGATGGGTAGGAAGGGAGGATGGTATGGATTACCATCTAACTGATTGCTGATGGTTGGAGAGCTAGCTGGAAAACCAGGAGAACGCAGAGGGAAAGAGGTTATGGTGACTTAGTTTAGAGAGGAGGATGGGGAGGGAGGCAGTGTTGAAGGCTTTGGTTAAGTCAATTAAGATGCAGAAGACCAGTATATTGTTATTTCTAGTGAGGGAGATAGAGTCAGAGAAGGAGAGGAAGGCTGTGGAGGTGTTGTGGTTGGGACAGAAGCCATGGTGGGTGGAGGGTGAATAGGTTTTCTAGGAGCAGATGGTCCATGATTTATTTGTGGACATACTTTTCAAGTATTTTTGATAGGTTTTTGGACATTTTGCTGCAAATGTCGAAAAATTGTGATGAGAGGCGAAGGCTAATTCAGGAAATTTTTCAGATTTTTCAGACCTCCTTCTGTAAGTTTTCCAAGGGATTCTCTGCTCCCTCATCTGACTTTGACAGAAAGCAAAACAAACAGTGCCAGCATAATGCTGGTAAGCAGACATTTAAAAAGCAATGGCATGGAGGTTCCAAAAAGAAAACAGTACCTCCACATGCATTCAAGCAGTCCATTAATCCTAACAAAACCCTGAATCTCAATTTCTCTCTTTGGCAATAGATTATGTCAGAGAAATGTGCCCTGCACGTAATAGGCTTAAGAGGGCAATGAGAGGCTCTCCCTCCTTCCCAGAGGACTTTTGTTTATCTGTTAGACCAAGCTGTGCTCTCTCTTCCTGTAGTACAAAATATGTTGACTCAGGGTAATAGAAGCTGTTCCTCCTCCTTCTTAGGAGAAGGATTTTACTTGATAATATTTCTGGTGCCAGAGAAAGAGCATTCTTGGAGACCAGACTTGGATCTTTCCTTCCTGACTTAGTTTTTATTAGCAGCCTAGTTCAGTATGCTTTCACCTTACAACCTGTTACCACTTTCTTCTTTATTTGTGTTTCTTAGTGACCTTAGGTACATATTATCACATTCCTATTCATCTAGATTTTTGATGTTTCTTAAGGTTTTATGTGTTTGGATCACATTATCAGCTGTCTGACTTATCTTGGGGCTATCCGCTGCTCTAAGAATGCTCACAAAATGTCTAGCTACAGTGAAAGCCCACTACAAACTACAGGGTATTCACATTTTCCATATTTAGATGACTTGCTTATCTTTGCACAGTCTTTTTCAATCTGTCAGGAATCTTTTTCTTGGATAAGGGATCTTCTACACTGACTAGGTTTCAAAGAGAACATTCAGAAGTCTTTTCTGACTCCTCACAGGACTGTTTTTTTTCTGGGGTGCCTTCCAGACACCTCAATACAAAGTGATTTTCTACCATAGGAAAAAGATCTATATTTGGATCTTTCCTGAGGTTTTCTATTCAGACTTCAGTCTCAGCAAGGGAATTCCTCAGGATTCTGGGTCTCATGGCAGCCATGATTCTCATGATACCTCTTGCAAGACTCCAAATGAGAACACTACAATGGTATCTGAAATCTCTATGGTATCTTTTCAAATTCCAGTCTTACAATTTGTAAAAAGGGAGATAATGGAATAGATGCATTAACCTCTCATAAATCAGATCTTCCCTTCTCTCCTCCTGCTACAAAGCAGAACAGATGCTTGTGACTTTGCTTGGGGGAACAATGTTAACAGGCATAAAAGATTCAGGTCTAGGGCATAAAAGACAGATCAAAACACATAAAAATAAAAGAAATACAAGCTCTTATAAATGCTCACAACTCTCTGAATCTTCTGTGGCCCAGAGACCTCTTCAAGTGTTCGCAGACAACACCACAGTGGTGTTGTACATAAACATGCAGGGGGGAACCAAATATTATCCCTGTACAGAATAGCCTAGTTAGTGTTAAAGCACAATCTCACTCTACTAGCATCTTATACTCCATCATCAAAAATGTGTGGCAGATAAGCTGAGCAGGACCAGGGCAGACCCTCGAAATGGAAACTGAATTGGGGGGGGGGGGGTCTTCCAAAATTTAATCAGTCTTTGGTGAATACCTCAAGTAGATCTGTTTGCCTCCCTTCTAAACAATCAACTGGCAAAATTATCTTCCAGGACTCGACACAAGAAAGCCTAGAGGACAGATACCTTTCAATCACACTCATTGCTCTGACCTCTGCAAGAAGGGTATTTCAGGGTTTACTATGACCATTCTCCAGGGGCTCCTGGACCCTTCCCCTTCTACCTCCCAGTTCTTTTCAGCTATAGTAATCTACCTATACAGCTTAGTCTACTGCAGCAGTGATCATAATGATGAACATAGTACAGTTGTGTAAGTAAATATACTATTACAGTATATGTTGAAATGATCACTGCTGCAGTAGCCACTCCCTCCCTCCACCCCCCTTGTTTTTGGTGTGCTTTTTATTCCAGGATGTGGACATTTATTTATTTATTTATTTATTTATTTTTATTGTCCATAGCAGTATCCTCTCAGGCCCCAGCCTCCTCTCAGTTGGTATGAAATCTCTGAAGGACTTGGTGTCCAAACCTGTCTTTGTAGTTAACTCAGTTTGAGGTGACTAATGGTTTTGGCATGTGGAAAGTATCCTGAAGCTTTGGAAGCTGGCTGGCTGTTATATTCTATGCAGGATAAAACCAATATAGCTACAGCAGCACTGGTCATTCAAGCATCTACTGCTATGTTAGTTTTACTTACGCAACTTTACTTTTCTCTCCAGAGCTTTTATTTCCTAGGCAGAGATGACATTTAGAGAGCATGGGAAGGTTGGATATTGGTCAGCTGAGAACTGACTCCTCAGTGATCTGGCCATTTTTGCAGTAATGAGCACAATTACATCAGCAGTGGGATTTTACTTAACTGAAGTTGCTTTAAATTAAGTTATTGGGAAGAAACTTTGATGTTTCTTTCATAGCAGATTACATGGATATTTCCTAGACAGAATTTTTATCATAGGATTCAAAGGAGTTTTAAAACAATTTACTTGCTTGACCATCAATGCCTTGCTAACACCTGCGTTCAGGCTGTTCTCCTTTCACAAGGATAGCAAGACTAGTCAGTTTCAGGATAAATTTGCGAGTCCCCATATAGTCATCCAGGTTCTCTTGGAAGGATGGTAATGTATCACACAGCATAACATGCAGTGGCTACTTATTTCAGTGCTGGGGAAATCCTTGCATAGTGAATCTATCTCTCCTTCATGTTCTACTGATCTGCAGGAGAAGATTTAGATCATTGGTTCTGGTGCTTCCTAAGCTATTAGACCTGCTGAGATACAAGAGATCAAGGTAAACAGTGTCTTATGGAGAGGTAGGAAAGCCACAGATTGTCTGGCAAGAGTCTTTACAACAGTGAGTAAAGGAAATTGGAAGCTTAAGGTTTTTAAGCATGAACATATCTTAGCCAGGAACCTCTGGGACTTGACTAGTTGTTTGATATGAGTGAGGCACTTCCCAAAGGAGACACTGTACTCTGTAAATGGCCAATTAGTGCCAAATATAAGACACTGCTGACGTCTTTAGATCTGGATGATATATCATTAGATATTAGTTGTGCTAAGGAAAGGACTTTTATGACTATAGTTGCCACATGATTGTCACAGGAGGAGGAGGAGGAACTATCAACTCAGGTATCCAGGTTCCTGACTACAATTCTGTTCAATAATGGAGTATTGTGTATACTATATGTTGAGGACAGTTTTTTTTTTTTTTTTTTGCCAAATGAAATAATATTGTACTTTTTTCACATTTAACTCCATCATTTCCCACAAGAGTATATTTGTCAGGAAATCAGAGTTCTTGTGTATCCTGTAAGAGTATATTCATCATTACAGAAAACTTTCATGTACTCCTGAAACAGATATACCCATTAGTGTTTGCAAAGTCTAATTTCTGAAATTCTGCAACAGACAGATATACCCAAAGCTAATGCAGCAAAGTGGTATCTACATGTTGTCATGATTTGCTAAGTACGCATAGTGAAACTGTCAGCATGGGTTGTACAGAACTGGAGATTTTAAGGAGTTTTAGAAAAAAGTTATGAACATTGTGAGATATTCTTCATATTTACATTAATGATGCAAACATAAGCAAGCACTTGGTGTAATAAAAATATTAAAACGTGGGTTATGTGAAAGTATTTGGAGATACATTTTTTTATTATTTTTTTGTTTGTTTGTTTGTTTGGTTAAGAAGTTATGACTATTAGCTATACTTTTTGCTACTGCATTAATTTCATAAAAGCCATATGACCTACAGCTGAACAAATGGTGCCCTCTCATACAAAACATTAAGACACCCAATGGTGACACAATACTTGCCATTTAGCATATGTGGTTTTGTAGATTATGAAAGTATTAAACATATAATTTACATAGATTTTGTAATGTCACCATATAGCAGCATGATACCCAATCTTATCTTAGTTCATTGGAAGGGTCTCAGATAGGTGAGCAATTCTCCTACTGACATATTGGATCTATTGTGCACACTTACAAGGATATAACAATTTGTTTGACTAGAACACCAGTAACTTTTAGTGTATAAAATATAAATTTGCTGTCTTAAATCAGTAATATAAAATCAGCATCTGTAAACAAAATTTTTGTAATAACACAAGAGTTTATTCTGCTGTCTACTGAACAGCTTTCATAATTTACATTTTTTTAACTCATATCACTTATCAGATATTGCAGATCTTATGCAGTGTGCTTTCAGTAGAGGATATTAGAGTAAAGGTCTCAAGAAGAAGGGATTTCTTGGATTAAAAGACCTCAGAAAGCAAGAGGATTAATTAGCCTCCTGTTGTTCAAGATTGAATGAGTTAATCTGTGCCTAATTTCAGTACACCAGGTGTTAACTAAGTTAAATTCTTTCTGAAGGGCATAGATATCAGATAGTGGGTTTTAATAATGGCACCCAATTTGCAGTTATCTACAGACCTGCTAAACTAGAGGTTCAACTTCTCAGTTTGGAGATTAGAGAAGTGAACTATGAAAAGGAGAGGTTACATTCATACTTTTCAGGTAATGTTTCTACCACATGAACTGTGCAAGCTCTGTCTTTTGGTTAGTTTGTTACCTATCTTACCACATAAGGATCTATATTTAAAGCATTTAGCTTACTTGCAATGTCAGCATGGAGTATGGTGTCAAATGTTTTGGCTAAGCCTAGATATGAGCTATGAACAATATTAACCCCTGTGAACAGCCTGGTTAATCATTTTAAAAATGTTTACTAGGTTTAAAAGGCAGGATTTCCATTTGATGAAACCGAACCTGTTGAGAGTCTGGGAAACTTTTGATATTATAATTGATGAGATGAGTTATGGTACACTCCATATATTTGCAGATCAGACTAGTAAGGATGATGGATCTATAGTTACAGGGATCCATGGTATGGCCAGACATGTTGAAGGCATCACCACTGCTGTGCACCATTTCAAGAATAAATCCTCTGGTTAATTTGACACTATTAAACATTCAGATATGTTCACAGATCCCACAAAGAACATATTTTTGGTCTTTGATAGCGCCTTCAGAACATTTTCCTTGGTAATAATAGTGGATGCACAGGAGTCTGGGATATGTGGAGTTTAGATTGATATTTCTGGGGAACAGTTTACACTAAACTTATTTGGAAGTACACTGGCAATGTGTTTTTGGTCAGTATGTCAGAACCAGTTTAGGATAAGTTCTGAGCATTATTGGGTATTGTTCCTTAGTTTCCTGGTGCAGCTAAATAAGGACTTTGTTTCACAAAACAGCCAAAGTTCATGTGTTACTTTAGTAATCCTAATAGTAATTTTCAGTGTCCTGGTAATATAAAGATACTATCCCTGTTATGAGAAGTTTTGGATCTGCTATGTAATTTAATGCATATTAGGTAGCAGCTGTTTTTCTTCCTTGTTCTAGATAGACTGCAGTGGTTAATCTCCAAATCTGAGTGATGATACATTTGGTATAATGGAAGGAGTTAGGTTTTGAGTGTCTGCCTGTAGCATGGTAACCTGATTTAATTAACATTCTAAAGAGCTGGAGGGTCAGATGGGCAGAGTATCTCATGGATATTAGTTTAAGTGGATCTTTTAGAAGGCGGTAAGGGGAATTTGTTAAGAACCCACAGAGAAGATTCTTAAGATTTGCTAGAAGACTGACACCCCCAGTAAAATGTGAACCATTCCCTTCTACGTCCCAGGTATGTAGAAGTATGTACTGCCAGGAGTGAAGAGAAATTGCATGAATTTCACTTCCTGCAGACACAGGGCTAGGATGTAAACTAATAGCCACTCCTTAGTTTCACTATAAAGAGATCACTGCCACAAGCCTTGACCCTTAACTATCCTGGAAACTGAAGGGGAAGGGGTTATATTTGTTTTATTTTTATTTATTTATCCTTTGTTGACTGGGTTAGTCTCACTAGGCTAGTAGCCTCTTTTCAGGAAAGGACATTACTGCACTTTTAGCAGTAGTTAATAGGACAGGAGAAAATAGGATGGTGAAAGTTGTTTTAGAAAGAAATGACTGTATAAGTCATATCTGAAAGTCTAGTAATTGTTCCAATTTTGTGGTTACGGCTGAGGGTAAATCTTGAGTAATAGGAAAGGGTGCAGGTAATGTGGCCACATGGACTGAGGTAGTGGAACAGAATGCATGAGTGCAGAAATTAGGACTATGACAGCAACCATATATGAGTAGTCCTGGTTAAATGCAGGATGACGGAAAGCACTGCCAGGCTGAGATAGGGTTTTTGCAGCATGAATTAATGGGTGAAATTTCTACTGGAAGCTAGGTACAGGTCATAAAGTACTAATGGTACTTCAGCAGATAATGAGTGGCACATAAAATAAGATGGAAAGAGTGCAAAAGAAACAGAGCTAAGTAAGAGTGGAAGGATACACAACACAGTACTATGAGTTTAGAATTCAGTTTTAACAGTTAAATCAACACATTTTAGATCAAGCCGCATGAGTTTGACTTTTTTTACATCATGCTTCTTTTACAATAAGCACTTTTTTGTCTGGATCTTTTCATAATAGCAGGCAAATATGTTGATTGTTCTCAAGAAATATCTCTAATTGATTTGTGCCTGCATTAGCAACTTGAATGTTTATTTTCTTACATATGGTGCCCATCGATAACATCTACCCTTATAGTGCAAGTTGTTTTGCTACCTCTGCTCCTTCTTAGTAAACAAAATGACAATATTTTTGTATCAGCCATGCACTAATGAAATCTGACCTGCTGATGAATCTGGTTACAAGCAAAATCACCTGTTTCTGTATAAACAAGCTCCAAAAAGGCTAGAATGAAGAATCTGCCACAAATGCAGACAACCATTGACAGACTAAATCGAATACTGCTACCATTGCTACTGCTGGTAATAAAAGCAGTGATCAATATAAGGCTGAATGGAATTATCAGAACAACATATAGGCATGTATCAATAAATATAAGGTCAGAAGGTCAGGAAAAAGTTCAACATGTATTGCAGAGGACCAGTCAAGGTTACTGTCAGTGATAAGCCTTTTTTACCACTGGCAGTAACCATTTCTGGATTCAGACAGTCCTGCCACAAAGCTTTACCTCCAAAAAGTGCAGCACCATAGAAGGCTGTTTCTGTGGCCTACAATAAATGCTAATCAAGCATTCTGGATATGTTTCTTATTCTAATTAGTCATGTGTTCTCCCCTGAAAATGCTTACAGTAATGCACTGAATTAATAAACTTGGCCAGAACTTCATCCAACAGGGAGATTGTGCTAATGGTAGATGCCAGTGAGTTGAATAGTGGACACATAGGGTGGTACTGTGTGAGTTTGTGTGTGTGTGTGTGTGTGTGTGTGTGTGTGTGTGTGTGTGTGTGTGTGTGTGTGTGTGTGTGTGTGTGTGTGTGTGTGCGTGTGTGCGTGCGTGTGTGTGTGTGTGTGTGTGTGTGTGTGTGTGTGTGTGTGTGTGTGTGTGTGTGTGTGTGTGTAAATGGGTGACCGTGTCCATGAGTGTGACTGGTTGTGGAGTATTGCATGTGTGTCTGTGTGTCTTTGTGCATGCATGTGTGTGTGGGGGGGGATGCCATACTCTGAATTCCTTTAGACTAAAGAACACATCCAGTAATAAGGGGTGAACACTATATACCATGGAAGTTGTGTTAGTTCTGTACATACAAATAAAACATGAATAAAACAACAGTTTTGCACAAAAGACATATGGACGAGAGGCAGACAATAGGCTAAAGGGATATGAAATCATACCTTAAGTAACTGAAAAATTTAACAGAATGCTAGTTTTGAAGCACTAAAAGTGTAAAGACATGCACTCATTAAATATTACCATAACTCACTTTATAAAGGTAAGAAAGGTGGAGAAAAAGCTTTGAACTCCATACCCTTGACACATACAGCCACTTGACATAGCTTTAGCTCTCTGCACTAACAGTAGACACATGGCATCACTTTTCACTACTACTATAAGTTACTTAAAAATATAAAAGAGCAACAAGAAAAAATATCTTTGTAGAACCTTTGCCTCATTAAACACCACATTAACAGCACTTCCGTCCTCTGCACTACAGAGCACATGTCACATGTGCATGCTTTTCTGAACAATTAGAAGTATGAAACTCTAATGTCTGGTGTTACTGACTGAGTGCAATAACCATGGGAAGAAAAAATACAATGGCAGCAACTAAAAGTCAGCACTGAACATTACAGATAGCAGTAAAGAAAAAAACTACAGTCCAACTGTCATGACTAAAACCATAAACTTTAATGCAAATAAAACTTATAAATAAAGATTTTTTTATTTATTTTTATTTATTTTACATTTGTTGACCGGGATAGTCCGACTGGATACATGTCCTTTGGGAGAAAAGCTCCACAGCAATAACAATATACACATAGTTTTACAAAATACATATTTGAGAGTGGAGAGACAGATGCAGAGACAAAAAAAGCTCCACAGACAAAACAATATGCAAGTAGGTTTACAGATCTATGGAAGAGATGTAGAGACAGCTGTTAATTCACATTATTTAGTTTTCATTGGATGAGATATGATTAACAACTATGCAAATAAGATCTATACAGTTATACTAAGATACAGTAAAGCAGCAATAGATTTTAATATACTCTGGTACAACATCACAGCCTTTATAACATATCAGGGATGGGTGAAGGATCAAAGAATACTGCAGCAGAACCAGGTGGATTAGTGGTCAGCTAAGTAGTGATTGGATACAGGAGGCCCAGATTAGTACTAGTGAGGTAGGATAAGTGGTCGCTCAGGAAGAAACTAATCAGATTTTACACATGAACATAGCCATTGTGCCTTTAAGAATTGAGTTAGATTTTTTTTGAATTGAGAAGGGGAAGTGGAAAGTCTAAGGTTGTTAGGGAGGGAGTTCCAAATCTTACCTATAGAGTTGGCGAAGAGAGCATCACTTCCCCTGTTATAAGATTTGATGGTTTGTATCAAATGTTTATTAGAGGAACGAAGACTGCTTAGGTTAGAGTAGGGGGTCAATAGGTTATTGAGTGAGGGAGTTTTATCAGGTTCCTTAATGATTTTAAATGCTTCAGTGAGTTGGTTCAGTTTGAGGAGATTGGGTAATTCTAACCAGCCAAGTGTTTTTAGGTTATGGCAATGATGTGTTCTATAAGGAAGTCCAGTTATAAATCTGGCAATATGATTATAGGTCACAGAGAGTTTATTGATGTCGGATTTGTGAAGAGAATAAAATACAGGAGAGGCATACAGTAGAGTGGAGAGGAGGTTTAGAAAGTTCTTAATTCTATACAAGGATCCAAGTTTCTTATTTACGGTCTTAATTGTCTGGCTGATGTGCAGGTTAAATCTCAATGGTGACCCCTAGTAGTTTAGTACTGGTGTCAGGCTCAGTAATTGTACCATTATTAGATTGGACGGAGAAGGTAGTATTGTTGGGATTTGAAGTGGAGGCAGAGGTAGGAAAGAATAGTAGTAGCTTAGTTTTTGGATTTAGGATGAGATTCCTCACTGAGAGCCATTTTCTATATTCGTAAAAAAGCAGTTGGGTTGTAACTTGTAAATCAGAGAGAGATATCTGAGCAAATATGGAATCATCCGCGTATTGGATGCAGGTAGCTTTAGGGATAACTGTGTGAAGTTCATTAATAAACACGGAAAAGAGAAGAGGACCTAGTATGGATCCTTGGGGGACTCCTATGGTGTTGGGTAGCAGGTGAGAGAGCTTGTTTTGCCATTGGACTGCTTGTTGCCTACCAGAGAGATAAGCAGAGAACCAATTGAGAGATGAATAGTCAAAGTCTAAGGTTTCTAGTGTATGGAGTAGTATCTGATGATTGACCATGTCAAAGGCTTTTGACAGGTATATTTTTGTTGTTACGATTTGTATTGAGTGAGTCGGTGAAAGAAAGGAGGGCAGTAGTCGTACTATGGTGGGGTCTGAAGCCATGTTGCGATTTAGTCAGTAGATTATTTAGGGTGAGGTAGTGAAGAAATTGCTTATGAACACATCGTTCCATAATTTTGGCTAGAGGAGACAATATTGCTATTGGTCTGTAGTTAGATGGTTCAGTGGAAGGGCCACCCTTATGGAGTGGTATGACATAGGAAATTTTCCAAATGGAGGGGATAGTGGCTTCAGTGATAGTTCTATTAATCAGGATAGAGATAGGGTAGGCTATGGCATCTGCTGCAATTTGCAGGTATTCAGCTGGGAGTCGGTCAGCTGAGAGAGTGGTTGGTTTGAGTTTCTTCAGTAAGGTTCAAATGTAGGAGGTGGGTATATGTTGTAATTTAAAGGAAGGGACTGAATTATCAGTAGTATTTGTAGGGGGGGGTAGTTGACTGTCTAATGCTTGAATCGTCTCAGTAAAGAAGGAGTTAAAGGTATTGGCAACGACTTCTGGGTTTTTACCAATAAGTGATTCAGATAATTTCCCTGGATGGAGGAGATTATTTAAGCCTGCCCAGAACTTCTTAGGGTTGTTCTGGTGCTTTTCTTGGAGGTGGCAGAAATAATTATTTTTGTCCAGTGTGCTAGCTTTCATTTCTAAGCTGTAGGAATTTAATCCGATCTAGGGGTGCCTTAGTAGCTCTCCATATATCCCAGGCTTTATCCCTAAGTTTAATTTTGGATTTAGTTTCCCTAGTTAGCCAGGGCTATCGATTAGGTGCATGATTGTCCAGGATGCTTAGGAATGTGTCATTAAAGAATGTCACACTCTCATCAAGGGATAGGGTTTTTAGCTTAGACCAATTACAGGATTTGAGTTCATCAACAAATTTCATAGGTTAATTTCTTCTTGTTTCTTACTAGTTTATGTATGGGTTGGTTTTTGGTGGTAAATTTATGTTTTATTATGAAGGTGATAAGATGATCACTAAGATCATTAGGAAGTGTCCCAGTAGTATATTTATGTGCATTAGTAAGGATCCAGTCGAGGATACTCTGGTGGGCATTTCCTATTCTAGTTGTGGAGTCTATATTCTGGGACAGGTTAATAGTCATGGGATTGGTCGGTGCAGAACATTGTGTCCAATCAATGTTGACATCACCCAGAACAATGGTTTCTTGAGGGTAATTAATAGCTAGCCAGCTTAGTGTTTGTTCCATAGTTTCTAGGTTGTGATATAAATTACAAAAAGATTGATACTTTTTTGGTTATTTAAGCATAGTTTTAAGGCTATTGACTCTGCATTGGTAATCTTAGGAGGTTGGTTAGGATGCATTATGATATTGAGTGTGTTTCTATACAATACAGCTATGCCACCTCCCTTTATTTTTACACGATCTACCCTTAGGATGTTATATCCTGGTGGGAGAAGATAAGTGCTTTTGTGTATTAAAAGTTTCCATCAGATCTAATAAAAACAACTTAATTTCACATTTAAAAATGTATAATTGACCACTAAAAATATCAAATGAATTTACACCCCTTTTTCATTCAGCAAATGATGACCAATCAGATTGTCGTAAAAACCTAAGCTCATTCTCACATGGAAAAGTTGACCAACAGCAAATGGACCAGTAAACTCATCTGAAGCACAAAAAATATATTCACCCCTGGACAGTTCTCAGATTCCCTATTTCAATGTGTGGATAGTTTGAAAGGGGATTTGAATCTTCATATGGTATCCCTGGATGTACAGAGTTTGTTTACTTTGATTCCGAATGATTATGGTATAGAATCAGTGGCAGTCTCTCTTATTGAAAGAAGTGGATATGATAACAATATGATTACCGTAATTTGTATGCTCCTTGAACTAGTCTTATAATGCATTTGTCTTCAATGAGAGGATACAGGCTACATGAAAGGCCTCTGGATGACACATTTTACAGACAGCTGCAAGCTGGAGTAATCACTAAATCTCCAAATTATGTATTTCTTCTTCAGGAGGATCTAGATCAGACAAATGACTGGTGCCAGAACCATGGCCTAAAAGTAAATGTGAAAAAATGCATTATCATTCCCCTTGGGAAGTCAAATCCCCCTGCAAATTGCAACATCAATTCCACACCCCTAAGAATAGACTCAAAGCCATATCCCTTTACTCTGTCTCCTACAGATTATTAAGAAGTGATCTATGCCTGACCTAAGCCACTCACAAATCTGGCCCTGATGAAGCTGCTACACATCCACAAGTCAAACATGATGAGGGTCACCCAATCTAGGGATATAAACTTAGTCATAACTCAAGCAAAATATGCCGGTGAAACAGATATATATATATATATATATATATATATATATATATATATATATATATATATATATATATATATATATATATATATATATATATCAGAAATTTCCTCTTCTTTGGAGTAGGCTTCCTATTCATATTAAGCAGAGCCCTTCCCTGGCCCTCTTCAAATGCAGCTTAGATCAATGGATGTGGAATCACAAATTCACACCAAAGGTAGTGCCTATATCCCTTATGAACAGGGTTGATCTGTAAGATAGTCAATGCATAGGCACAAATCCATGCCATCATCTTGCTCTGGGGGCCATACAATACATAAAATCAGGTTATATTGGCTAGGATTGTAAGGGCTCTTAAGCTGTTAGTCTATTAATCTCCTATGAACCCATGAACCTACGAAGACACTGGTATTCATAAGAACACAAAAATATTTTCCGTAAACACATAACTGTTTTTCTTTTCTTTCTTTTTTCTGCTTCTTTATGATGACATTCCAGCCCACACCCTAGCATAGCCACAGCTCTTCAACCTATGATGGGCTGGTGAAATATTCATATGAGGCATCACATCATTTTATTGATTCATATGTGTCATCAGGTCATTTCTGTAACATTCCAATGGTTGAAGAAGATGGGAACTCTGCCCACCCTTCCATCTGCATGAAACAATGGTTATGCGTCATCATCCATTCTGCCCTTTATAGTTTCCTCCTTTTTATTTTGTAACTGTTTGGCTTTGCTGATTATCTGTGCAGTTGTAGTTATTTTTGCCAGGCCTTACAAGAAACTTTCTTTACTTCTCTTTTCTGTTAACGTTATTTTCTTCCTTGTCATAATCTTATTCATTCTTACTGCATTCTCTCACACAGGAAAAACCAAACCCCAGACATGTACAGCTATGGTGCATATGTCATCTTCTGTGTCTTCTCATTAGCTAACATAGGTTCATAGGTTCATAGGTTGGTACTAGGCTATCGGCCCTAGGGCCTATGCAAGCCTAGCCATAACAATTCCCTGACATAATATGCCAGGTCCATTTTTATTGCTTGCTTTCCTACCATGACTTAATTAATTGTTTTTTCAGACATCTTCCAAGCTTGGCTGCCTGCTATCATGGCTGCCTTGGATTGTTGTTGGGGGAAGACAGTTCTACAGACAGTGGAATGGGCCAGGGAGATTCTGACCACACACCTCTATTTGTGGCATCCCCTTACAAAGAACACCTTGATATCTGACAAAGACTGCTATTCACTCAATGCAGCAAAGTGGCAGAAAGATGAGCAATACTCAGCTGTATTTGCAGGATGATGGGAGTATGTGAAAGCATCCTCAGTTAGTCGGGCTTCAGTCCATTGGCTACCATTCTGACAAAGTAAACCCCCACAGGAAAAAAAAATAATACATTAGGCATCTGAGATGAATTTTGAGTAGTGTATGCAGATATAGATCTCAGAGAATGTGAAATCTTGAGTTAAGTAAGGCAGGCCAGCATAATGAACCTGAATCAATCCTCAAATAACCTGTGGGCCAAAGAAAGGCCTCGAGGTAGATTTTTAAATGCATGGGAAGGTACAGCAGCAGCACAGAGAGTGAAGTGAGGCATAAAATAGCTGATTGACAACTTACAAGACATTAATGCTAAAAGGGAATGAACTGCTTATCTAGGGCAACAGAATGGGGTAGACAGCAGTAGGGGCAATTGCTTGAAGATGAGGAGTAGGAACAAAACACTGAGCAGAAAGGGACAGCATACAAGAATCAGAGAAGTTATAACAACACCATGAGGAAAGACACTATAAGGATATAGAGACAGAATCAGTAGCAAGTGCACAGAATTAGACGTCATGTCTCCAGACCATGACGGTCTATGCAGTCCATTCCAGGAATAAAATAATAAAATATACAACAGATCATTGCATATCTTGGATAAGATGTCTTTTCTTAAAAGATACAAGTTATTTGTTTGTAACTATAAGATACTAGACAAATTGTTTATCACAGGTAAAAGTATTATTTTTTCTCATTCAGTGTTCTTGTTTTTCATGCATTCATCGGTTCAGTCATTTACTTACAACCTACTGGTCTTCAAGACGTTTGACTGCCATAATCCTATGTTGATATCCTTTACTTCCCATATTTATACACACACACACACACACACACACACACACACACACACACACACACACACACACACACACACACACACACACACACACACACACACACACATCTGTCTATACCTATATATATGTATAAAAGTCTTTTTAAAATGTTTAACTTGGGTGTTTTGACTGTGGTTGTTTCATTTAGTTTGAATTTGATTAAACAGTCTTTCAGTGAAACTGAGTTTCAGCCATATTGATTCAGTAAATTTTTTATAGTGAAATTGTCATTTAGTGAATTGTCACGTGTATAGATACCAATCAATGCAATCAATGCAATAATTTCATTCATAGTGATTAACTAGTTAATTTATTATATTTTTTGATGAATTGATTGCATAGGTTTGTATTTTTACTATATTTTACATATGAGCAGTAGAGTTTGTTTTATTAGAATGTCAATTAAATGTTATGCCCCTTCCTTAGAAAGCTAATCTAACCAAGGTGCTAGAAAGTGATAGCATTGGAAATAAATTTGCATTTGTGGGCCATTTTTGTTGTTTCTTTTCCAGGTTTTGTTGTTTAATATGTTCATAGGTATATATTAGGCTAACAACCACAAAAGCCTTTATAGGCCTAAGCCATGCAATTCAGCACAATTGTGTTCCTATGTGTTATGCATTTATTAAGAGGGGAGATGTTAGGAATTTTCAAGAGATTATTTGGGGAGGTATGTTTGTTTGGACATTACTGTCTACTTCTTTCTATCACAGACATGGGTTCACTCCTAGGGTGAATTTCCAATTTCCTACCCATTGGTCAAATTTACACTTAATAGGGTTAATTCACATGGATGGGGAGTCTTTTCCAGAGTATGGAATCCTCTGAAACACACATCTATCTCACCAACATGTCTTACTTATGCCACAAGCAAAGTTTAAATCATTGAATATAGTGGTTCTGATGCTGTTGATTTTGCAGATGTGCAAAAGGTCCAGCAGAGCTGGAAATGAGGAAGCACTGTATGCCAGGCATAGATTGTCTCTCTGTAACCTGTAGGAGACACAGTATAGAGATATGGCTTTAAGGACAATGTGTTTATACCCTGGCTTCTACTGGTAATTAAATTTTGTGGGTATTCCAGCTGTTGCATATGTCTGGTCAGGTACATGCCAAAGGGGGCATTATACTCAATGATGGCCACGTGTTGGGCAAAGGCCACATTACTGTCTACAACATATGTTGCCTAATCCATGACTATAGGGTCAATTCTTATGGGGTGTCTTATCAAAGGAATAATTAGTCTGGATGGCAGTTTTCCCAAAAGACACTATAATGCATTTCTTGACATTGAGTTTTAATCCATGACTTTGGTACCAGCCATTTGTCATGTAAGACTCTATTGTAAGATGTTTGTGTCATGGAGGAATCTATGATAGCTTCCAATTTGCAGTCATCTGTGAACTTTGTCAGCCAAAGGCCCTTGACATTAGCCTTTACGTCTGAGAAGTAGATGCCAAATAGGAGTAGTCCCAGCATGGAACCCTGAGGTAACACGTTGGTAATGTCTCTTAGTGGAGGTGGCAACACCAATCTTGAAATTCCTGTGTCCTGTCTCTGAGCCAGCTGGCAATCCAGTGAACTATGCAGGGGTTTATGCCCAGTTCAGTCTGGCTGCTGTATTGTTAATTGGCTTATGGACCAGACTTAAGTGGCCAAATAGAGGTTGTCTCTTCCAGCTCTACAAACATTCCTAGTGCATCTCACAGGGCTCAGCCTAGATTCCCATCCTTTTTGGCATTTAATTCTCAAATGCAAAAGTCAGGCATGCAAGGTCTATGGATAACCACATTTTCTGTTAAATGAAATTGGGTGTTATGGTCAATTCACTCCATCATACCCAAATTTTCTAGCAAGAGCTAGATCAGGCCTACAGATACATTATAATGGGTTCAGTCTAAATGCTAAAGAAGTGAAACATAGTTACCTTGGGTAAGACCACTGTTTCTTCCTCATATCATGTGACCTGTTTTCCTCTTAACACAGACCAAATTATCAGAAACCTGGGTATCCACAATGATAATGACACCTATCAAAAAGACTAGGGGGGGTTCCCCTATGTCTCGGTCTGATTTCCCTCAGTAGTATAAATAACATGTCCAGTTTCCTTTGAAAAGAGGCTGCTAGCCTAGAAGGAATAAGCCAGTCAACAAACAATAAATAAATTAAAGCATGTCCAAGATGTGGTCAGAAAGTCCATCTACTTCATGCATAATGTATGTGGCGTGATATGTATTCTGGGTCCAAGGATCCTTGCTCCCCTTTACTCCTCCCTCATCTAACACATTACCTAAAAAAGCACTTTCTGCATGGAACCTAAGAAAATACCTGGTTGCCTAAAAATGTTTTAAACATGGTCTTCCAACACACTCCTTAAACTGTTTAACATAAATCTAGCCATTCTTTTTGTCCCTGATGAACAGCGCACTGCAGGGGGGATGCCCCTCCATACGTGTGACCTAAACATGACCTAGTTAATTACAGACCTATCATCCTTACATGCTCTATTTGCAAAGCCATGGAATGTATTATAACTGTCCTCATAAGCTACAATACCAAGATTCTTATTAGATTTTACCCAAAACTGATTGGCTTCATAAATGGTAGATCCCACCTACTGAATCAGGTAAACATCCTAGAATGGGTTACAGAGCATGTGGACAAAAGTCATACTGTACACATGGCATATCTTCTTCTGGCCAAGGCCTTCAACAACATTTCCCATATGGGTATCATATGGAAACCAAATGCTTTAAACATCGACCTGTATGTGGGAAGACGGTTATCAAACTGAGTGAAAGACAGAAACTACACAGTGCAACTTGCAGGTGCCTCATTAGAAAGTATAAAAGTGACAGGTTATGTGTCTCTGGGCTTGGTGCTAGGATTTCTCCTATTCACCTTCTACTTCTGAGATCTCCAAGCAGAAACCCAAGACCTCTGGCTAAAAAAGCTTGTCTTATCTGTCATCTCTTGACACTCAAACCCTCCAGCATGAAATTTCCCTAAAAAAACTCTTGGTGTGCTAAAAATGGGCATAAACTAAATGCTAAATTGTGTATTATAATCACTTTTGCTGGACAATTCCTCCTCTCATCATAATGTATAGACAACACATTACTACAAAAGGAAAATTTAGTCAGGGACCTAGCGACCTTGGCTGGTAACTCCTTCTCTTTTGACCATTGTGAGAAAATGGTCATTAGGAATATCTTTTATTTAACACAGCTAATTGCCAAAGGAATATCATCAATGTCCAAAGCCATATCTGATCCATTATACACAGAATTGATCAGACATTCAGACCAATTATCGAGTTACAGCACCCACTTCAGAATGCATCTCAATAAACATATGAAACAATTAGAAAGACTCTAAAGATTCCTAACCAATAAAAAGAAATCACAGGCCTAAAGACCCTGATCCACCAAGAGGGTCTGTAAGCTGTACCATTTTTACAGTGTCTTACAGACATATGATGGAAGATCGCCTTCTCATTCACCATGTCATTAGAGACCTGGCTGTCCTGAACCTCCTGTATTTCTGCAAGTACATTATAACCACCAATATTAGAACCAGAAAACTGAACCTTCACCAAAAATAAATAAAAACACTGTGGCAGGACAGATTTATAACCCCTTATTCACAAATCTCTGACATAAGTTTCCCCTTAAACTGTGTGTGTGTGTGTGTGTGTGTGTGTGTGTGTGTGTGTGTGTGTGTGTGTGTGTGTGTGTTGAGGGGAGAGCAGCTCCACTGCCCTGCCTAGGGCCCCATTTGACCTTGATTCAGATCTGGATATAAAAACTCACAACCCCTGTGCTTATGCCTTAAAATGCTCCTGATACATGCATATCTATGAATATAAGAAAGTAATTAAACTGTTGATAGAACAACTTAATCAACTGCTAAATTTATCCATATTATAGGTATCTATTACTCAGCTGTCCATGTTCAGTCACTCTGTCATCACACCACCTTCCAGTTATTTATGCTTATGTTCAACTGCTCCCCCAAAAAAATAAAATACCACCATTCCTGATTTCAGAGTTGCCTACAGCCCAAATGTACTAAGGTGGCACTGTTTTATCCCTTTCTTGTTCTAAGTCTTCTGTTGTGGCCATCCCATAAAGATTCCTGTCTTCCTATCTCTTGGGTTAGGGAGCATCTACACCCCACCTGCATCAGTTTATACTCCTGTATTCCTAAAATGTTCAAGCTAGAAAACAAAAAAAAAAAAAAAAAAATATATATATATATATATATATATATATATATATATATATATATATATATATAGCCTCTACCTTTCTGCAAATATATATATGAATATATATATATATATATATATATATATATATATATATATATATATATATATTTATATGTTTGTGTGTATGTGTGTATATATATTTCTCTCTGTCTGTCTTTGTCCATCTGTCTCTCTCTCTCTCTCTCGGTGTGTGTGTGTGTGTGTGTGTGTGTGTGTGTGTGTGTGTGTGTGTGTGTGTGTGTGTGTGTTAATGGAGACAGAGAAGAAGACATAAGAAAAAGAAGTTATGTACTTACCATAACGTTCCATGTTTGTAGTCCATCTCACCTATATTCTTGCTGGATGGGTTCGGAGCTGATATTCGGCTCCAACTTGGCCGATACTAAAGCTCGAGAGCTTTTACTGGCTCAAGGCTAGCCCCTGTCCCATGGTGCCTCATGGCAATTCCCCATATGCAGTTTGCAAGAAAGCAATAAATGCCTATCAGGTAAGAATATGAAAGAATCTGTATAAATACAGCAAAGGATTAGAAATATAATCCATTCCAGGTGGACCACAAAGAACAAAAAGGGGGTCCACCAGATCCCCCAGAAATAGGAAGGGGGTTGGAGGGAGGGATTCAAGAATATAGGCGATCTGGACTACAAACATGGAACGTTATGGTAAGTACATAACTTCTTTATGTTATGTAGTCCTATCTTACCGTAATTCTTGTTGGATGGGACAGCGTCCCTAGCACCTTTATCCCGGGTGGCTCAAGCAAAGAGACTCTTCAGTACAATGGATCCAAAGGATGACCTGCCCCGGGAGGCCAAATCCAATTTATAATGAGTGACAAATGTATGTGGTCTTGCCCAAGTAGCTGCTGCACAAATAGTGTCAATTGGGAGCCTAGATTTAAAGGCACATGAAGTAGCTACAGCTCTAGTAGAGTGACCTTTATCTTTTATGGGTAATTGTCTACCAGCTTGTTGATAAGCAAAGGATATGCAATCCGAAAGCCATTTTGAAAGAGTAATTTTAGAAACAGGCAAGCCTTTCCTTTTGTCAAAAAAGGAAACAAAAAGTTGATCAGATTTCCTGAATTCTTTGGTCCTGTGTATATAGAATCTGAGTATCCTGTGGACATCTAGCTGGTGAAGTCTATACTCTGATTTATTACAGTGGTTTGGAAAAAACACAGGTAGCTCAATAGTAGTATTCAGGTTGTGTTCTGAGCATACCTTAGGAAGAAAGGAAGGGTTTGTCCTGAGAGAGACCTCCTCCTTGAAGATATAATAAGGAGAGGTCGAATAGTTAGAGCTTGCAGTTCTAAAACTCTCCTAGCAGATGTTATGGCTACCCAGAATAATGTTTTCCATGATAACAATTTTAAGTCTGATGATGAGGATGGCTCAAAGGGTGCAGACATCAAAGATGAGAGGACTAAGTTTAAGTCCAAGGGTTCTAATGGTTGCTTTATTGGGGGCCTAAGAAGAAGAACTCCTTTTAAGAAGGTTCTACAGAGGGAGTGCTGCATGATTGGCTTTCCCATGAAACCAAAATGGAAATTGGAAATGGCAGCTAATTGAACTCTAACTGCAGCGGCTGCCACTCCTTTATGAAAAATCATTGTTAGGAAGGATAAAATGGATTCTAAAAGAGCAGTATATGGATCTAAGCCCCGATTTGTAGCCCAAAGGGAAAACCTTTTCCATTTGCTAGAATATAGTTTCTGAGTGGAAGGTTTATGATATGAAATTAGGATGTGTTTGACCGCCGGGGATAAGGGAATACACCTGGCTATACGTGGAATTGGAGCAGCCATGCTGTCAATTTGGGGGTGTGGATGGAGGGATGGAACTGTCCCAAATGATGAATCAGAAGCTCTGGAGATGGGTCCAGAATCCATGGTTCTTCCAAGAGGCAGGGCAACAGGAAAGGAAACCAAACTTGTCTAGGCCAGTAAGGAGCAATGAGGATCAAGGAACTCCTCAACTGTCTTGCTTTCTGTATTACTTTGGGAATGAGTGGAAAAGGAGGAAAGGCATAAAGAAGTCCCAAGGGCCAATCATGATCTAGAGCATCCCTGGGTGACATCCCCAGATGGGGAATGAGGGCAAAGTAGCTGCTGCATTTGGTGTTCAGGTGAGTGGCAAAAAGATCGCAGTAAGGCTGGCCCCATTTGTGAAAGATCTCTTTCGCAACCATTGGATTCAGGGACCACTCGTGAGGCATCATAATTGCTTGGTTGAGTTTGTCCGCTATTACGTTGGAATTCCCCAGGATATGTGTTGCTATCAGGAAATGTTGAGTATCTATCACCCATCTCCAAACTCTTAAGGCCTCTCTGCAAAGCGGGTAATACTTGGTTCCCCCCTGCTTGTTTATGTACCACACGACAGACATGTTGTCTGAATCGCAATCATCCTGGTGGGAAAGGAGCTGTGAAGTGCTTGCAACACATATAGCACCACTCTCATCTCCAGAACATTGATGTGTAAGTAGTTCTTGTGGTTCTGCCAAGTACCTTGCACTGTCATTCCCAGATAATGCCCCCCACCCTATCTGAGAAGCGTCCGTGGTCAAAACTGCTTTCTCTTGGGGAGGAACAAATGGACGACCTAGGACAAGTTGTTTCAAGTGTAACCACCATGTCAGATCCCTTTTGCATGCATTTGTTATTAATATCTGGTGAAACAATGGAAGGTCTTGCATCGATCATTGTGCAAATAGCATCCATTGGAGAATCCTCATTTCTGGCGAGTAAGAGGAACTAATAAGATGGCAGAAGCCATAGCCCCTAGGACTTGAAGGACTATTCTGGCCTGGACTCTTTGTTTGTTTAGTAAGGATCTGACCTGACTGCATAGAGAATCCACTCTTTCCTGTGTTAGCTTTACTGACATGGTGGTTGTGTCTATTTCTGAGCCTAGATATACAATATGCTGTGAGGGAGATACGACTGACTTTTGCAAGTTGACAGTGATGCTTAGGCTGGCACGCAAGGATAGAGTCTCGTCCCTGGTCCTTATGAGTTGATGCTTGGTGGTAGCTGTGAGAAGCCAGTCGTCTAGGAAACACCTGGAATCCTTGATGTCTCAGGTGAGCTGCTACCACTGCCATGCATTTGGTAAACACTCTGGGGGCTATAGTGAGGCCAAAGGGCAGTGTTCTGAACTGAAGATGACTGGCTCCCAGCTGGAAGCGCCTGTCCCTTTTGATGTGGTAGTACGCATCCTGGAGATCAATTGAGCACATCCAGTTGTCTTTCCCGATAAAGGGAAATATCGACTGCAGAGTGACCATTCGGAACTTTGAATTTCTTACATGCTTGTTGAGCCTGTTGAGATCTAGAATTGATCTCCAGTGCCCTGTCTTTTTTGGAACTAAAAAGAATCGAGAGTAAGTTCCGGATCCTACTTGCTCTGTGGAGACTTCTTGGATGACTCTTTTTTGCAGCAACAAGATGACCTCTGATGTTGCACGGTCTAGTTGGATGGGTGGTACGTCTGGAAGAGACCGATTTGTTTCGGGTTCGGAAATAATTACTGTGTGTACCCAACGATCTTGAGTGATAGTTAGCCACGCGCTTGAGTACAGCGATATACACCCCCCGACTGCCTCCAGAGATGGACAGATGGGCAACACCTCAGGGACGATGGAAGGGATGATCAGAGAAAGCTTTTCTGTCTCCCTGATGTTGCGGACCTCCTCTGCTGCGAGGGTGGCGTCTTCCATTATATCCTCCCCCTCTGCCCCTGGGGGAGGGTTGATCTTGTGCCTGAGGAAAACCTTTTTGTAATTTGCGGAACCACATTTTTCCTCCTGTATTACCCTTGGATAGAGTCTGGACAGGAGAGAAAAATGGACTCCAACAACAGATAAGAATTTTACTTCCTGCTCACACCTAGTCAAAGTCTCTTTCACTTGGGGTGCAAAAAGAGATGAACCATCAAAGGGAACGTTAACGAAGGAAGATGAAGGTTTCCGTAAAATTACAAAGACACATCCATGAATGTCTCCTGAGGGATATTCCTGCTGTGGCTGCCCTGCTCACTCCATCTGCCGTATATGAGATCAGCCTCATGGAGGAGTTACCTATGGAAGTAAGGGTGGAGAGCTGCACAGAAACCTTCTCCATGGAACCCAGAGCTACTGAACCCTGGAGGGTGTCTCCTAATTCTTTCAGAAGATCCCTCTGAAGATGAGTAAAATGAGTCAGGTAATTCAGTGATCTTAATGTAAATGCCGCTGAAGAAAAAGTACGCTTCCCATATCTATCCATTGTCCTGGACTCCTTGTTAGGAGGATGGATATTAGAAGACATCTCAGATAAATCCTTCTTGGTGGCCACTGCTATCATCATAGCATCAACTGGAACTCCCTTACTAAGGAAAGACTTGTCCTCAAGCACTGTCATAAATTTTTTTGGCCTCCTCGGGACGGCTTCCACTGAATCTGGAGAGGTCCATGCTTTCTGCTATATCCCCCAAACATTGGTCATAAGGTGGTGACACCCAAGAGGTGGAGGGTTGGAAGCCAAAGGCCTCAAGATACACTGATTCATCCTCAGTAGGGTTAGAGGTCTTCCAATCACCCCTCTGTCTAAGGATTTCTAGGATTCTAGGATTTCTAGGATGTCAGAGAAGGAGACATCCTCAGAGGGGGATCTAGGGGACCCTTCTGATTCCCCTAAATCAGTGTCTGACATGACAGACTCAGGGGAGTTGACATATTTCCTCTTACATAACCTCTTCCGAGGGAGCTCTCCAGTGGGATAATCTGGGGAGGTCTCGGAAGAGGGGGCACCTCCAATGGGGTCTACTCGAGCCTCTGGTTCCCTATGCTTTGGGGGTGGCAGGGGGGAAGAGGCTGTTGCCTGCTGCTGGTGGGACATAGGTTCCAAAGGAATGGCTTTGGCAGAGGATAAAGCCTTCTCTATAGCTTTGAAAGCCCCCCCCATTCTGAAGAAGACGTCCGCTCCGAGGGGATGGATGGTCGACTCCTAACAAGAGGGAATGGCTCTGAATCAGAAATTGGAGCATAACTGAGTCAAACCGAGGCTCCAAGAGGGAGGTCCAGTTCCAACGAGGACCCAGGGTAACTGTCCCCCTTGGAGTCAACACGAGAGCATCAGCTCCCAGAACCCTCGGCTCGAGACTGAGCCATCGAGGATAGAGTAATTGGCTCCAAGGAAACAGGTTGAATCCCCGGAGCTGAAGGGTTGAAGACAAAGGAACCTGACATAATAGGCTCCGAGAGCGAAGCAGTCAGAGGAGGAACAGTGATCGGTAAGGGGGTTGGCTCTGAGACCTTTGGGTCTGGAGGGGTCAATTTTCTAGCCAGAGCTGGGTCCAAAAGCAACCACTTCACCACCCTCTTGATGTCCTCATCTGATAGGGTCCTGGGGATCTGGTGGAGACAGAAGGAGACTTCCTTCTCTCCAAAATAGGAGATCTCAAAGTAGGAGATATAGTCTCGATGTTGGGCAAAATCTTCAGTACCAAAGACTATCTTGGAATCGATGAAATCAATTGCACCGAAGATGAAGCAGAGTTGGAACTAGAACTCCTTGGTTCCGATGCTTTAGACTTTTTGGTCAGCTCCGAAGTTGGGGCCAATGATTTTCTCTTTGAAGATTTTGGAGCTGCCTGACCAAGTTCCAGCTGTTCCTGGAAGGAACTGGTCATAAGACCCCTATCAATGAGTTTTCTCTTCCTTTCATTCAACACTCTTGTACTAAAAGCGCGACAGAAGGTGCAGGGCTCCTGTAAATGGGCTTCACAAAGACAGTATACACAACTGGTGTGGCTGTCTGTAAGAGACATTTTCTGCGCACACCTGTCACATTTTTTGAACCCCGAAGGGTGATGATCCTTGTGATCCTTATCTTTATCTTTAGACATTCTTAAACACTAAGACAAAGGAAAATAACAGTATTACAACAAAAAGGTGTAAAGGGAAGAAAAGTTTTTTTTTTTTTTACCAGTCACACACACACACAGGGAGGAAAGGCCCCAACTTAAATGGGCCGTACAGTCCTAAGGGGAGGAATAGGGGTTGAAAACTTTCAAAAACAGTCGCACAAGAAAGAAGAAACTACCACTATATATATCAAATAGAAAAAAGGTAAAAAAGGACTAAATATAGTAAAAAATCATTTTACTTAGCCAACGTGCCAGTAAGACACAACCTCAAAGCTTTTGCGTCAAACGAGATCTGGGGAATTGCCATGAGGCACCATGGGATAGGGGCTAGCCTCAAGTCAGTAAAAGGTCTCAAGCTTTTGTATCAGCCGAGTGGCTCCGAATCCATCCAGCAAGAATTACGGTGAGATAGGACTACATAACATTATATATATATATATATATATATATATATATATATATATATATATATATAAATGGGTCTACTTTCTTTGATCGAATTTCGATCAAAGAAATACGACCTTACTTTCGTGAAAGTGCACTTCAACGAGCAATCTAAATAAAACAGAGCACTACAGTGGGGATAAGGGAATATACCTGTTTCCCCACTGTAGTGCGATCTCAGAGTTAGTATATTTAATGTAGCAGGGGTGTGGGGGCACATGTGGGGTGCAGGGGGCTTGCCCCCCTGCAAAACTGAGTTTAAATTATTTTTTATTTTAATTTCTGGTTCGCTGAACAGGAATTCGCAAAAGTGCACTTTCGTTGAATTGCACTTTCATGAAAGTAAGGTCATACTTTCTTTGTTCGAAATAATGGTATTTCAATCAAAGAAAGTAGACCCATGTATGTGTGTGTGTGTGTGTGTGTGTGTGTGTGTGTGTGTGTATATATATATATATATATATATATATATATATATATATATATATATATATATATATATATATATATATATAGAGAGAGAGAGAGAGAGAGAGGAAGAGGACCTGGAAGACAAAATATTACAAGACTTTATATTCAGATTTACTCTGTCAGTTCCTGTGAAAATTTGCTGATGCTGTTTTTCTATACATTCTGTATAAAAACATTTGGGAATGCATAGTTACGATTTTCTATTTCTGGACAAAGTTAATAATACACAATTACAGAAGTATTAAAGTTCTTTCATTCTGTTACTATTATCTTCACATTGTAAATTGCATCACCTATCCTTTTAAAAAGAGAGTCTGAGAAGTATATCATTATTCTGAGCATACTCTCACTTAAAGTTTCATTAAGCAGATATGAAATATTTAGCCTAGCCTGCCTTGTCACCAAAGGGACAGGGTTTTGATTTAACTACTTTGCCAGCTGTGTAACAGATGTGCTGTTTTCTTTTGTGTCTTTCAAACTTATCAGTTTCATCACCGTGCTTATATGGGAAAATATTAAAATAACATGTACTTACAGAATGCAAATATTTCCAGGGAAAGTTATGAGATAGGAACAGGTCAATGTTTTATTAAGTTTCTGTTTTACAGCTGCAGAGTGAATCCCCACTGGGGCTTTACCATCTGTGACAGTAGCGTGCCAGTGAGGAACCATATAAAGCATAGTGCTCAGTGCAGGAAAATAGAAGCCACATGATTCTTCTTGTACAGCTGTGAGGTTTGTGTAGTTATCAATAAAAGAGGTCAAGCAACAGCTCAAAAATGTGGTTTGTTAGACATATGAATTTTGGAAACATAGTTGCAATGAGCAAAATAACAATGCCAAAGTAAACTTCAAGCTAGAATGGTTATAGCACCTGCAATTCATTTACTCGGGTGTTTGCAATATGGAAAGGTGCAGGGATCATGTTCTCTGTACTTTTTAATTATATCTAATCATGTGACTTGTACTGTCTTATCAGGAAGAACATCCTCAAATATATGTTGTTTTATGTTTAGTTTTCTGCAAAGAGACAGCTGAGGCATTTGCAAGTGCATTGTGTTTGGGTTCCATACAAATTCTCATGACCTCTTAGTCATGTCCTAGTTTGTCTAACCAGGCCTAGGAAAGTATCACCTGCCTTTAGTGAGATGTTAAATTCTGTATTAGGGACACAGCTGTCAGCACAAGAAAACCAAGTACAAACTAGGAAAGATTTTCAGTATGAAAAGATGTCAAGATGGTGATTTACTCTTTTTGCCATAAACACGCAACATTTCTTAAAATATGCCTTTTGTAACCCTGCCATAATCTAGCAACATTCTTTAACCATTTTATATTTATATAGGATATATAAATCAGCAACTAAGATTGAGAAAAACAAATCAAAAGTATGTTTTTTCTTTTGATTCAACTAACAAAATAAAATAACTCAACATTTTGAACTGAGTCCCTTAAGCTCTATGGAGTCTCTAAAGTTTACCAAAATATACAAATGAATTTAACTAAATCAATTAATTTATTAATTAAAAAAAAACAGAATTAAAATTACTAATAAAAATCACAAGACTATAGATAGAGCATATAAAATACATCACAATATTAATTTTGTCTTTGAAAGGGCATAGTATTTCATAACACACGTGTGTACACGCGCACACGTGTATACACATACACACACACACACACAGTAAGTTGCAATTCATAACCAAAAAACACTGCTTGAGTGTTCAGACTAGGTGAACCATTATTCTGTAAATATCAAGTTATTATGGTGTATAACTATGCCCCCAGCAAAACAGATACATTAATTCAGTAATAACCTTAGTTGTGATCAGTATTAAAACTTCAACAGAGAATATACAGGGACTTCTGCTATGAAATCCTCACTTCTTGTAAATCAACATGTCAAGAGAATGAAAAAAAAAATGCCCACATTTCAAAAGGGGGGGGGGTCATTTTAATAGTTTTTGGAGCAAGCCACCCTGCACCCCATGATGTGGGGTCAACGCCTCCCACAACCTCAACTTATATATACACCAACTCCACGGTTGCACCAACTTGAAGAAAGGAGGACATTTCCCAAAACAAGTGGATCATTGCCATGATTTCCTATAAGAAACAATATTTGGCATTAGGCCATTTGCCTTTTTTTTTCATGTGCTACAGACTCTCGAGAATGTGCATGTGTTGGGAAACCTATACAAAGTACATCATGCTAACCCAACTGACTATATTAGGAGCAAGTGTGGTATGCACATACTCACTCTTGTGTGTGTATATATATATATATATATATATATATATATATATATATATATATATATACATATACATACATATATATATATATATATATATATATATATATATATATATATATATATACATACATATATATACACACACACAAACACACACACACACACACACACACACACACACACACACACACACACACACACACACACACACACACAGTAGAAATTAATATACTTGTGCATGGAAACAAACATATGCAATAGTATGCACTGTGTACATTCATACATATATGAATACTCCGCTCTGTGGAACATTTGTTAGAAATGGCATTTTTGTAGTAATGAACCTTAAGTTAATGGATTAGAGTCCTGCATGCCCTTCCTGTGATCACTGTCTTTCCTTTAAATATCTAAAAATCTTGATCTGTTTGATAAGAAAAGTGTTATTCTAGCAATAATTGTTTATTTAGTTATTTAATTTGTATAATTATATATTTATTCTTGGTCCACAAATCACTTTGAAGTAGTGGACACAAGCCCATGATCCATGATTGCTATACCTACTTTGAATACTATAATATATTGATGTCTGTTAACCAGAAATTCAGGTTGAAAAAGATTGCTTAATTTTTCCTGTAATTAGTTATTTATTTATGGTAAATTCAAGATTCAAGATTCAAAGATTCAAAGTAAACTTTATTGTCATTTAGGACCACACACATAGTCTAAATGAAATTGTGTGCATCTGCTCTTTCTTGAGGTTACAAACAGAAAGTAAAACAACACAAACAAGTAAAGAATGAGCACAACTAACGGATACAATCCTCCTCCCAGTACCCATACAAAAGAGCAATGATAATCTCTTTGGTCTTGACTACATTCAGGTCAAGGTTGTTCCACTTTCATCATCCTTTGTGATGAGTCCCGCAACTGTGGCATCATCAGCAAACTGGATGATATGGTTGGACTTGTGCTTTGCATAGCAGTCTTGGGTCAGGATAATGAATAAAAATGGACTGAGAACACATCCCTGTGGAACTCCGGTATTAATCTTGATAGACTTAGATATGTTCTTGCCTGAACTCACTCTCTGTGGCCTCACAGTCAGTAAGTCCAGGATCCAATTACAGAGATGTTTACTGACTCCTATATTTGCCATGTTTTCTATCAGCTGCATTGGTACCACCATATTAAATGCTAAGCTGAAATCTATGAACAACATCCTCACATAGTTGTCATTGCCCTCTAGATATTCAAGAGAGCTGTGTAGCGCTAATTACATGGCATCAGCCGTGTTTCTGTCGGCTCTGTAAGCAAACTGCAGAGGGTCAAAATCAGGAGGCGGGCCTGATGACAAATGCTTTTTGATCAGCCGTTCAAAACATTTCATAACAGTGGATAAAAGCTGGTAAGATCTGATATGTTCTACCACAACTGTCTGTTTTTGGGATAATGGAAGTTTCAGTTTAATTAAGGTACTTGCTTGCAGATACCAAGACAGCAAAGTGGAGGGAGTAGGAATCAAATTCAGGATTACAAGGTTAAACAGATGCCTTGAATTCTTTTTCTCAGACAAAATTGCTTGTAACAGAGAAATTTAAAAACAGTATTTTCAGGAATGTAGTTTTCCAATCCTGCATGACAGAAGAGAGGACAATGGCAAATATTAATATTGTGCAAAACATATATGTACTTGGCTTTTTTCTACATATTGGTGACTTTGAATATGATGAGGGTAGTTTCTCTTAGTTTGAACAAATATCTTTTTCCAATCTTCTGGTCACTGTTTAATTCATGTATTGCAAAATGCCCACAATTTGTTAGGAGAAAGTCCTGAATTATTATATTATTTTAATTGCTCATCGCCTTGATTATCCCTCTCTACCATTCCCCATAGGGCTAAAAAAATAGTCATATTTTGGACTGGTTAAGGGAATAGTTTTCAGGCATTTGAGTCCATTCATATTATTATTATATCAGGGTCTATATTAGAATTGCAAAAACTGACTTTCGCAAATACAAGTTCATCGACACATAAGTGTCACTGTACTAAAAGACCGAAGGACAAAAAGAGCGAAATGCAGAATACCAAACATTTTTCCTTGGCCAGCAGGGTGATTGCGGGAATGAGGAAATAAATCCTTTTCCACAATGTAGTGCAGTCTCGGAGTTGGTATATTTAAGTGGGGGGGGGTGTGGGAGGTGCAGGGGGGCTTGCTCCCCTGCAAAAACGTTTGAAAAGTGTTTTACATTAGGTTTGTTCAGTTGCGCTTACCTTACCTGTATGGCGCTGTTGCTTCCGGAGATACATTCGGCATTCTGCATTTCGCTCTTTTTGTCCTTCACTCTTTTTGTACATCGACATTTATGTGTTGATGAATTTGTATTCATGAAAGTCAGCTTTTGCGATTCTAACATAGACCCGCTATATCAATATTATATAGTTATGTGCTACATTTCGTTCTGCCAAAGGAGTCTGGTTGTATCATATAATGGAAATATTGCCAAACTTGAAGTGAGGCTTGTACTTGCCTATAAGGGACAAGTCCAAATTCTTTGGGATGTTATTTGCTACCTGTCTCACTGCAGTCTTGCATTATCAACAGTTATTATGATAAAAATAAGTTTTAAAAGACTTAATTTACAGAACAGTTTGTTTACGTTTTATTTTTGTGTCATTAGTTTATGTTTTAGTGGTAACTTAAGACACACTGTGAATAGAAAATTATAACAGCATCATCAATTATGACTAAGCTGTTCATGTGTTTAGAAATGGATTCAAGAAGTTTACCTCAAGAGTGAAGCTCAGGAGGTCTATTTCTTGAATCTTTTTTGGTGGATTGGACAGCAGATCATAAATCTTTGTTATTATTTTAACTATCCAAATATACTGCAAGACTAAAAAGGTGTAGGACTGCAAAGTGTCTAACACTCACTTTGTGCTGCAACATAAGCAGCAGCCAGAAGCAAATGCATTTCATATCAAACATGCCATATCAACCATGTCATATCAAACATGCCATATCAACCATGTCATATCAAATATGGCATATCAAGCAATAGCTTTAAAAATGCTCCCCCGTACTTTGGTAGTCTGTGTGACAGATGGAAGTGTGTTACACGTTTCAACATTGCCTACAAGTTCCTAATGTTGTTCTGTTGTGATAGCCATCTATGGAGTAGGGTGACCTATACTGATAACAAGGTTAACATGTATGAATCTCATTATAGCAAGTTTTTTCCCTTTGATTTTGGCTGTATTCAGCTGACTTCATTTATTACATAACGATTATTTCTATGATTATTTTTGCATTCCCAGACTGTTGTCTGTTACCTAACAACTGCTCTTTGAAATCTCATCAGGTCATCATTATGGTTATTGTGACGATACATGCAAATGTGATGACAAGACACTGATGAATATTTTCATAGACAGAAACAAAATTTAACTCTACATTCCGCTTTTCAGCCCAAAGCATATACACTTGCTAGCTAAGGTGAATGTTAGGCAATAAACCAATGTAAGGCAGACATTTCACTTTCATTAAAGGTGTGAAAAGTACTACGGCAGTAGCATCATGATTCACCTGTGACAGTTGTCTTCTTTCAGCTGGGACTCAGTGTTGTGTTGTCATATATCCTTATATTACTGTATGTTTGGCTTATGGATGGATAGGGGAATGCAGAAATAGGATTTAATAAAAAAAAAATACTCTGTTGTTTTGATGGCATAAACTCAACAGTACCTTATATTTATTTGTTGTGTATATTTATTAGTGCATTTGGATGTACTGGAGTCATACTGCTAACAGAATGCAGACTCACAGGTGAGAGACATAATAAACTAAGAAATACAGCAGTAGAAAATGTAGACGATTGCAAAAATCTGTTAACTCAGCACTGAAGCAGGAGATACAGTAGCATTTTGGCAATAAATGCAATACTACAGTGCCATCAGATATACAGAATATACAATATGTGCAGTGGACAGAAGAATGTTTCATCACAGCTCAGTTCTTCCAAAGTAAAGTCAGAATGACAGGTTGTTTGAATGAATGAATGGCTAACAGATTTAGTTCAAATTTCTTAACCAGGTAGTCTCACTGAGGCCACACCTCCTTTTTCACGAGAAACAAGATGAGTTATAATTTCCACATAACGCATGAAAAAAATACAAGTACGTAAGTATTAGTAGAACAGTTTTCAATATAATTAGGACATAAACAGGCAATTATACAGACAATAAATATATGACATAGGTCATTATGTACTGCCATAGAGGGTTGAAAAAGGGCACAATATCTTTAACACAAGATGGGGCATCCATAATCAGGTAATATTCTGGTCAGCTACCTGTCTGGTGATATAAGCATGCAACTTTGTTCAACATCTCAGCACACAGAAGATGATGAGTAACCCACTTATGGTATGTACACGACAGTGGCAACCAAAAGATGACCATTAAAACATAACATAAAAACAGGTTTCTGCCCTATACTGTTGCAGCTATCAGGATAATTTAACATGCTGCTGTGTGGTCAGCAGAATGAAGGTAGAGGTCAGCAGTTAGGGTCTGCATGTTGTTCTACCATTAAGTTTTATTTTTCCTTATATGCAAAGTGCAGACCCTTTTGATAAGATTATCATTATTTATTTATTTATCTTTCTGTGTCTTGCTACATGTAACAGTGTTTCAAGTCAGTGTCTACTTATATGTCCTTCCACACTTCAGGTTGCTTAAGCTTGTGTTCTCTCATACCCTGAGCTTTATATCTCTTCCTTGTTAACTTCTCTATTAACTTAATCCAGTGTTTTATAGTTACATTCTTTCTTGCCTTGGCATTTAGGTCATTCAAGCTTTGTACAACCTGCTTCTTGATATTGTGACTGACACCATAATCAGAAAGAAAGATTACCATAATGTATTGTTAAGGTATTTCCCTGCCTGGGTCATGTCGAAATAACTAACAACATGAATTGCTGATTAAGAAACAAAGTATAAGATATGATATTAAATGCCTCACTGAATTACAGAAAGAGAATGCCCATGCACAGGACTCTGTTTAACATAATCTGAACAAGGCCTGATGGATGGCCCATGACTGCACCGTGTTTAGCCCAGAGTCCATATTGAAAGTCATTTAGTAGATTATTACTGTAGATGTAGGATGTCACTTGTGGATACACAATCTTTTCAAGCAGCTTTACAAATGGGTCCATTACAAAGAAGGGTCAGTAATTGCTGACTAAATTATTTTGTACTTTGTTAGAAGTATTGCTGATATGAGTTATTTTCCAAAGCTATAGGGTTGATACCTTTAATTAAGAAATGTCTTTTGAGTAGCCAAAGCAGGGCTGCAATTGGCGAGCTGCCATCTCCGGATATCCAACTGGGAGGTCATCTGTTCTAATTATTTCATGTCCTTTCAATGGCCAGTAATAGATGAAGCTAGATGAGTGAAACTGAGGAATGACTAAAATCTGAGTTTTATCAACAAAACATAACCCTCGGCATGGTCTGAAGTTTAAATTGGCGCACCAATATGGAGTACACTGCAGCTAAACTCCTATTACTTTCCACCAATACACAACAAACAAAAATGACAGGCACAAATTCACATCAAAGGAGTGAAAATGGAGCTTGGTCAAATCTAAAAGGAAATAGTGGGGTCAACTGTTCTGACCACCAAGGGTAACGGTATTTCTCACTTACATCACATAATTATGTTAGCAGCTCTCTGAATTACTGCATACTTCTTTAGTCAGTTGCAAAGAATGAGCAAGTCACTTGCAAATGATATAGTTATTGGGAACTGCAGTAATGTCATTTGTTCAAAACACAAATGTGCCCCCTCCCACACATACACACACGAGCATGATGCTTATGGTGTATGTCATCCAATATAAGGAACTCCTTGCCAGATATTATATGATGTTTACACTAAGTGGTGGACAGCTCCATGATGTAGTCATGCTTCATTTTAAAAGCAGTTCTTTCACATGAGACGTACAGTTCTAGAGATGACCTAAAGTGCTCATTTGCTTCCTGTGTACTCTGAATCACATGCAGTTTTGCTCAGATGCACTACTCCAGTGTGCTAACAAGCAGGTATTCAGCCTCACCCAGATGGTAAAAGTGATGCTAAAGTGTTAAGAGAGACGTGTGTTAAGCATATAGCCTTTCTTAACTCCTGAAAAAATACACAAGTCCAATGCAAATATCAGAATTGTACTACAAATATAATAGTTCAGCATAAATAAGAGACAAATATTCTCTGGGAAAAGAGTAAGTGAAATGTGGTTATAAAATTATTGTGTTTTGGGGGAGTAGGCTGGCACCACTGCCACTAAATATTATGTCATGGTGATAACATTGATACCAAATGTGATGATATGGTGATACCACTGCCCCCAGTCTCACCACAGTCTCTGTGAGCCAGTATCTTCCAGTGACAATGTGTCAACAGTGATTGCCTTTCACACAAATTATTATTTTCATACATACACACAATTCCTATGGATGGCCTTCAAAATTCTTCAATTCCCAAAAGCATTCTTTCTGGCATGGTAGTACTACCATCAGTCTCAGTTTAGGGACACAGACCCCGAATTACCTATTTACAAGCCAGAGCCAAGCCAGATATGAGATCATACCCGTTTAATATCTCGTTAACTGGTAATAGGCTTAAGCAGTCTAATGGGAGATGTGTACCATACAACTTTTTAACAATAGTATAGATAATTATTCTCTTCTCAGATAAATAACAGTGTATACATATAATACATAAATGTCAGCCATAAGAACATAAAGATAATAAGTGAATGTTGCTTAAATAATAACGATAATAAAGAAAAATTTGCAAATACAGATTAAAAAAGACATAGGTTGACAGATATACGAGTAGCAAAATAAAATCAAGGCACTAAAAACAAAATGAATACAGAAAAAAACAAGCCTTAGATACCTAACTTTCCTGATTAGAGCTTACTATAAAAGTACTAACCTTAATCATTATAAATTAATAATTAGTACTTACAGATGCTTCCACCACAAACAACACAGTACCAACATCTAGCATAACCTCCTTCACAGCATACTGTACACAGTCATATAATGTGTTTTCCCCTGCCCCAGTGTTGATCACATGACATCACCTGCCTGAAACTAGAGGAGAACAAGTAGTAAAACCAGTTTGTACCTGTCATAGTAAAATAGACTTGCCCGTACCCATGAAAGTCTGTTTTCTTCCCCTTGAATCCATTGATATGCAAGCCAATTACTCTCCTCAGTCATTATAACATTTACATCCACACAAAAAGACAGTTCCTGGCCTATCATCTTTGTTAAATAACAAGAGGAGACAGAAAGTCTGAAGGTCAAACATGCTTCAAAATACAGTTCCTTTTTTTTTTTTTTAATTTTTTTGGACCCCCTCAGATCTCTTTGATACTAACCTGGCCCTACAGTGCCTACCCCCTGGACTTGTTCCAGTGTTATTGGGGACAGTCATAATTAAAGGTGCCCAGTGGCCTCGGTCATCTGAGCTTCTGTCCAGTGAGCTGGTCTTATTTTAAATGCCCTACCCACTTTTTCCTTTTCCATCCTCCACATTCACTGGTTACATCCAAGGGTAACTCCCCTCTTTAGACCTATTTTCCTTTTAGGGAGCTTCACCAGTGAGCACCCTCTGCCCAGTAGGACAGGTCCATCCCTCCCTGCTGCTCTGTCAGTTGCTGAAACCCAGGTTGGCTGGGCTGTACTTAGGGCTTTATCCACCTACACCACTGTCCCCTCTTCTTTGATATTCATAAGCACAAAAGTGAAAAATGTGTCTAGTCATGAGAACAACACTCTAATTGTAGATGAACAAGTGAGCGGAGAAAGAAAAAATTGTGTTACATTTTTAACTGTTTAATTTAGCCTGACATTACTCCTCACTTCATGATTTTATTCCCTTCAATCTAGCATTACCCTGGCTTCACAGCTCCCCCTCAAGAACTTCAAGCAAGTCTGCTGGAGATAGGCCTCAAGAAATAAAGCTTGAGACAAGGGTGCAATCTATTGGTCAATTACTCCATACGTTTTCTAGGTAAACCATCTGCATTACTATTTGCCCTACCTCTTCTATACTGGATAATCATTTTATAGGATAGCAAGGAAAACTCCACATATGAAGTTTTCCAGTCTGTTCACTTCCTCGGTCTAGCCATTTTAAAGGATCGTTGCCTGTGACAACTGTGAACTTTCTGCCATACAGGCAGGGTTGTAGTTTTTGCAAAGTTTAGAAAATAGAAAGACACTTATTCTTAGTGGTTGCTTAAGACTCCACCCTGGGTTGAAAAATCTGGCTGAGGTATGCAACACAGTGCTTTTTTCCTCTGATTAGACCTAAGTACAGGAATCACTCTATAGTTAGAAGCATCTACCTCTATGATGAATAACTGACTATAGTCAAGACTGGCTATTACAAATGACCCACAAATATCATCCTTGAATTTTTGAAATGTCTGTTCATAGGATGGTGTCCAGACAACTTTACCTGGTCTATTTTTCCTGGTAGGGGCTGTATACCGAGGAACACATTTCCTATAGTACCCTGCTGCCCTTAAGAATGCTCATATCTGTTTCTTGGTAGTAGGCATGGGCCATGCCTAAATAGCTTCAGCCTTCATGGATTCTGGCCTAATCCTTCCACTACCCACTCTGTAATCCAGACAAGACACCTCTGGCATGCCCATCTGACACACGGTAGCCTTGATATTCAGCCCTGCCATTTGCAGTCTGACCTACACCTCTGTGTTATATTGCACATGTTCTACTCTGGACTAGATGTAGATGGAACCAGTCTCCCTGACTGCAGGTATCTAGGGCATCTGCCAGTAACTGCTGGTCAAGTAAATAGTAAGTTACTTACTCCTCTCCCACCCCCACCCAGCTGCTATAAGGCTTTATCTGCCCTGTGCATGGGGTAAACATCTGACTCTGTGACTGTTTGTTTTCCTGTATTCTACACAGTCCTGGGTGCTGCTTTATTTCTTTGGAACCAGCAACACTGGTAAAACATAAAGGTTGTTGTATTCCTCAATTGCTTCCAGTTCCATTATGTTCTTCAGTTCCTCTTTCTGAGTTTTCCTGACTCTTTCAGGCACTATGTAAGGAGTTTATTTGATGGGTCACTGGGATCCGCCAATTAATGGGAAAACCCTAGCCTACCAGTAAACATATCCCTAAATTTCTGAAATACTGTTCAAATTTCTTGAGTCTGCCTTAAGGGTTTGTTGTGAGAAGACAGATACCCCATCCTCCACGGTGTCAGAATGAGCAACATCAAGGAGGTCTACCTCCTCATCTTCCACTGACTCCTGCAACTCACTGCAGATACTATCATGTCCTCCATATCATGATAACAAGATAGAGTTTATGCTTTGGAATCCTGCCTTGAAGCTCTACCATGTAGTTGATACCATCATCATCAACAACCCCCTTTATCACATTTTCTACATGGGGTTAGGGAATCAAGTCAATTGTTGCCATCTCTCCCTATTCATTGTCACTCTCCTACCTTCTTTAACAGCCATGCCTGACTAGCACAGGTCTTCTCTCACACAATCCATTCACCTTTCTGATGGACACCCTCATTTCCTCTTGCCTTCTTCCTGTCACAAATCTTCTTTACCAGATTTCTTCATCTTTCCTGCACATGTGCCTGAACCAGCATAAACTGCTGTCTTTAACCTTTTGTGCAACTGGCGCTACTTTGGCTTCTGTTCTTATAACCTCATTCCTTCACTCATCTTTTTTACACAGGTGAAAGGATCTTCCTTGTCTATTTACAGCTTGTTGTTTCTCACATGTTTAAGTACTATCACTTATTGCCCTACAAAATATTATCTGGTTCTGGCTGCCCTGTCATGTCAGCTCTTCTGTCACTGTTGTGGCTTGGCTCGGTGCTCTATGGCTCTCTCTATGAGCTCCCTAATCCTATTCCTGAGGTTTAGGACAAACTCCATGACATAGCCCTTGTTGGAATCATAATAATCCTCCCACTCATCACAAAGGGCCACCCTTAAAATCTGACCATACAGTAACTGAAAGGGTGAACAATATAAATTCCTGGGGCATCTCCCTGTATGCAAGACATGATGGGCAGATACTTGTCCCTCTCCCTATTGCAGTGGTTTGCAAATGATGTCAACATGATCTTCAGTGTAGAGTTGAACCCTTCCACCAGCCCGTTTTTCTGTGGATGGTGTGGGATAGTCCTTAGGTTCTTTATCCCACAGTGCTTCCACAAGCATCCCATCAGGTCTGACACATAGTCAGCACCTCTATGCATAAATATTTCCTTGGAAAACCAACCCTTCTGAAAATGTCTAGCAAAGCATTTGCTACCTTTTCTAATTCAGTGAAAGACAGAGACACTTCTTATGGGTACTTAGTGACATAATCCACTTCCAGGATATATTTCTCTCTGTAGTACTTGGTGTACTCTGAGATCTCACAAAATCCATAACTACTCCCTGAAATGGTTCCTCAAAAACAGACAAAGGCATCAAAGGTGCATTGCTTTGCCTCCAACCTTTTCAAACTTCTAGCACTGCTCACAGATCCTGTGGCACCTTTTTATATCCTTTTGTAAATCTAAGCCAATAAATATTCCACATAAGGCATATTTTCATATACTTTAATATAAAATGTAAAAGGAATATCATGGGTAATCACCAGTAATATGAGTCAGTAGGCCATGGGTACTACTAATTTCTGTGTTACTTCACCCTGTAGGCCTCCTTCAGGGGTTAATTCCCTGTACAACACACTTTTGTCACAGTACATGGAGTCCTTATGCCCTTGAGTATCTGGACCCTCATTGGCTACCAACCACAATTTCTAAAAAGTATGGTCTGAGAGCTGAGCCTTCCTTATCTCTTTAGTGGTTACCCTTCCCAGCTCCCTTCTGAAGGAAATCTGGTACCATCTGCCTTTTGGCTGACTGCTATCACTAGCCTCTCCCCTAGAAATATCACCTTCGAAGGGAAACCAAGTACCTTTCTTACTGCCGTGGCTCATATCCCAAATCACTGCTACTGATCAGCTTCACCTTAGATGTAGCCACATTACCAGCCACAGATGGAGATGAGGGCACTGACTGGGCCCCCCACTGCTTTCCCCATCAGATTGCCTCCATGCTTGTCTGCATGTACAGCATGCACACAAGGTATTGAATCCTAAAGTAATTCCCTGTTAGACATTATCAGGAATGTCCTCAAGTGCAACAAGCTGCATAATACCATGCCCCTCCCTTCACAGGCCAGACAGGCTCTGGACAAATGTACCTGAAAAGGGTTCCCACCTAAGGCTGTACCTGCAGTGGACTGCTCTGGCAAGTAACGCTCCTGTTTGGCCACTGCAGTTTTGACTATGGTTACGTCTGAGACAATGTCTCCCTTGGCAGTGGCTTTCTTCCCTTCTTCCCTTCTACCAGGGTAGAATACAGACTCTGCTGCCTCTAAACATCCCACCACTGTCATAAATGGTAGTCTTATTTGCTACTGCCTGAAGTCTTTGCCTCCTCTCTGCCTTAGTGAATGTCAGGATTGTACGTGGCGCATTTGGTTACATTTGAAAAATCTAAACCCAAAACCTAGGTGTGTACATGCACGTGCAGCTTTCCTGCTGTCCTGTGTAACCTGTTGGAATGGCTTAGGTTGTCCCAGTGGGTTCCCCTATACAAATATGCAGTGATGGGTCCCTCCTATGCAGTGGCAACCTGCTAGTTAGGTAAAGGTCCTCTTTCATCTCCATCTCCTCAGCAGTGTTGTACTACCAGTCAGCCAATCAAATCCTCATGTTCTCAGGCTTACTGCTGAGGGCTTGAACCATGAGAAAAAAATTGCAAGCACTTTAAATGTGTTGGCTTGACATCCATTCAACCATCTATGAAAATAAGTTTCTATTTATGCTATATATCCAATCAAATTTACTTTTGTCATTTGGGAGAAAGGTAGCTCTAAACTATAACCATATATGAAATGTCAGGACCAACTTTAGCATGTTCTGTGATGCTGAGACTGAACAGCTAACCTACACATACTAAGTCCAAGATGCAAGTTTCTCAGAATATTTCCTTTTCTCCTGGGTAATGTCAGAGTTAGAATACATAAGTTTTGGGCCTGTGGGGATACATAACCCTATATTGGAGCTTGTCCCTCAAAAAAAAAAAGCTTTTTTGGAGGGGGCATGTCAGCACTCATTGTTACAAGTGACTATATTATTACAAGCAGAAAAAAAAGTTCAGCTTTGGCAAAATTTAAGCAATCAACATCACTGATTTTACACACTGTGTGCATTGCTTTACCTGTGAGTAAGGGAGCTAAAAATTTCACCAATGCCATTGATCATTTTGGTAATGAGTACATACCCTGCCAGTGGCCCTTTTAAAATAATTAAAATCATTCTCCCATTCCTTATATTGAAGGAAAAGTTTTATAATGACCTGGAATTCTTGGGTGTGATTTCCTCTTCCCATGACTCACATGCATCAGTACAGGATAATCATCTCCTTTTTATGCTGTCCTGCTTTCCTCTCTACTATGCTTGTGCCTGTTATCTTGAAACCTCCAACAGTTGCATCTGCTGAGCTGCCTTGAGTTCCATATGGTTCATTTCAAGTCCCAATCTCTATAATTCCAGGTAGGTTTTCAAGTCCTCTTGAGATGTAAATGACTATCTTTTGTCTGCCTTCTGCATATTCTTTTTTGCTGCACTATGTCTAAATCTGACATAATCTCCTCTCTGGATATAGTCTATTGGATTTCTCTTGCTTGGCATACCTTATAGGCTGTGCCTCAGGCATTTAGTGTAGATATCAGAAGAACTCATTTTCAGTCAGGTCCTAAACTAAGGTAGATTTTACCTTGTGGTAGTCAGGGTTAGCACACAAGCCTTTGGTAAGAAAACTATTTTACGATGATCATTGTTCTCACCACTGGGCATCAAATATGGCACTGACCTCCCACCACTGCAACCAAATGTGATGTTCAGCTGGCACCTTCAGCACCAAAGATGATGGTATGATGACACTTCTACTACTAATATAATACACATAGTGCAAGATATCTCCAACTGACCTGCCTCTGGCCTGCACCAATGAGGTCTGAACTCCACCACTGCCAACCAATGGTACAGCCATATCAAGACAGTACACACAAGTCTGTTTCAATAGCCAGTTTATAAAGTTAAACCTGGCTCTAGCAGCATAAAGACAATATCCACTGATGTTCTGGCTATGAGCTTTCAACCTCCACACTCATACTGGACTGCAGACAATAAATGTAGCCACAAGAGTTTAAAGGTTAATAGGTAAACCTTACATAGATATTAAAGAAAATATTTCAAATACTGATTAAAATATATGTAAGTTGGCACACACACACACACACACACACACACACACACACACACACACACACACACACACACACACACACACACACACACACACACACACACACACACACACACACACACACACACACACAAAGAAATCAAACAAAATGCAATAAATATAGGCATCCAAATAAAGTGCAGAACCAACAGTCCTCTAACATCCAGGCTGCACACGATAGAGTAATAACAAACAGTGAAAGCAAACAGCAGGACCACCACAGCTGATAACACAAAAATGTTTAATACATGACAAGTGCTTTTGCATTGTAAACAATGCTTCATCAGATCTGAAAATGCTTGTCTTGTATTAAACTCTTTTATGCTATCAGCTGTGGTGGTCTTACTGCTTGTTATTGCTGTTTGTTATTAATAAATATATGCAGAATGCTTACAGAACAACCTGACCTCCAGATATCTAAGTTCCTTGACTATAGCTTACTACAGAAATACTACTAATTAATAATTAATTCTCACAAATCACTCCACTACAAACAAAACAGCTTCAGCATAGGTTCATAGGTTCATAGGTTCATTTTAAGGGTCGAATAAAAACTAGCCTATCATTATAGCATTGTTCCTCTTGAATCCCATGTGGGCTAGGTATTTTCTTTGCCTCTCATTCTTTTGTACATTGCTCGCCTGCCCTTGGGTCTGAGTACCTTATCAGGTCCATCCATTGGTCCCATCCATTGGTCAAGATTCCCAAAGCACTCTCTGCAGGGCCTCGATCTCACATCCATCCTCCTGTGTTTATTCATTTCTCAGTGATCTAGGGAGTCTCCATGGTGCTCTATATATAACTCTAAGTTTACTTTTCTCCCGCCTTTGTCTTATCTGGGAGGTGAGTTTTTTGAGGTGAAGCATCAGGAATGAGTCTCCCCAATCTAGTGGTTCTATGGCCTTATATGCTCAGCACAGTGTCAGGCACAAGCACCTGTTGACTTTGAGAAGTGAGAGCTTTTTCTTTCCTGAGCAGCTTTCAAGACTTTTTGAGAGACTTTTTTTCCTTTCCTTTTTCTTCTTTCATTCAAGCTGCAGCTGCCTGTCTGGTCAGGTGAGTTCATTTGGGGCATTGGGCATTGTACTCAATCACTGATGAGATGAGAGGATGGATGATGGGGATCCTGGATGATCTAGACCTTCATCCTTTCATGGCTTTTAAAGAAGGTTTTCCTAACTACTTTAGCAACATGAGTTTACAACTTTTAAAGGCTACAAGGCTACTGGGTCCCTGGATCCCCCATGACTTTTGATGACTTTTTGTCAGTGTTTTTCCCTAGATGTTTGATAATAACCTTTTTTTGTTTTTATGTTAATTTTGGGCATAACTTTTTGGCGTTGCTTGCTTGGGCCCTTTGGGCTGGCACCAGTTATGTTTTTCTGTGAGGCCCTTCTGGCAGATGATATGTCATCATGTGTTTTTCTTTCACTATGGCTGTCAGCTTTGTGTCAGCCAAAACCCCTCCTGTTTTTGCTCAGTTGCCTAAGGTAGATGACTAAAAAGACAGACCCAGGACTGACTTTTGTCTGTGACTTTGACACTGACACTTTGACTCTGACTTGATTCTGTGGGTTCTGACAACCAGCCAGCTTTGCAATCTTCACCCTTATACCCCTACACCTCATCTTGTGATGTATGGGTTTCTTCATTATATTCGTTTTTCGATGTTACCTGTGTGGGTATTGTGTCAAGGCCCTGCGGTGTCGAGGAGGTTGGGACTGCCTACCTTGTCCTCTCGCCTTTGCCTTCAAGTTTAAGAAAAACTGTCTAAGAAAGTCAAAGCAAAATCTGGTAAGTCCAAAAGTCTTGAAAGTCAAACAAGTTCTCCAAAATTATGAGTTCCATTATGATCAGTATGATCCTCTCCATGGCTATGATTTGGCTGGCTTAATTAATAATGGGCAGCTAACCAGGGTCTGTGGGTCAGCCTCTGTGGAAATGAAGTGGAAGTCGGTGGGACCGCCAGGCGGCCACTCCTTCCTGAGGTGAAGATGAGGATGAAGATAAGATTAAAACTGTGGGTTTAATTCTAACTGTGGGTTTAATTGAGTTACACGGGGAGCACACAGCCGGGTCCCATGGATCCCATGTTTTTTTGTGTTGAGTGAGGGCAGTTCTCACCTGGGCGCTGGAGATGTTTGGGGGGCTACAATCCTCTGGAATAGATATCTCTCCTTTTGGGGGGGAGGGGGGGGAGAAGTTTGCACTGAACCTGTCAGCATAATATCTTGGATAGCATGGTATACACAGATGTATACAGATGTTCCTCATGCCACTAGTGTTTATCACATGGCACCATCTTCCTAACACTGAATGAAATCCAATAGACTTACCAGTACACATCCAGGCCTGTTTCCTTCCCTTTGAATCTTGCCTAAACCTAATGACATGCAAGGCATTATATTCATCAGCCATTACAGCAATTGCATCTCAGCAGAAAGATACTTCTTGGTCATTCATCTTTTTTGCAACATTAGGAAGAGGAGATAGCAAGTCTGGAGCTCCAATACATTTCAAAAGACATTCCCTGTCTTTTGATATTCAGAAGGACAAAAATCACACATTTGCCTAGCAATGAGAACAATATGATTACAGATTAACAAGAAAGGTGAAAGCAAAAATATGTTACATTTTAACTGTTTCATTTAACCTGGCATTACTCCTCGCTCACAATTCTGTTCCATTTAGCCTGGCATTACCCCTGGCTTCATGTACTGTAAACAGAAACATGGGGCATCGTAACGGATAATCTTGAAATAATCTCAGTAGAATTATCTTCTCTAAACTAAAGCTAAATTGAACAGTTTTATTAACTTTCAAAGTTTTTAGATCTTTGCTTTCTTCAGCTAAATCAAACTAATCGCTGTTTCCAAGGCAGAATTTTTTTTTTAGAATGTTTTGGATTTAGGCTTCTGAAAAGATTTATCAAAGCAAAATCAAGCACTTTTAAGTACATAGAAACCATTAATAGTTTTGTGCTTTATATAGCAGAATTAAGCAAAGAAAGAACAAGTAAATGGCTAGCATTTCCTTCTTTTTACACTTTTTGTTTTTCATGTCTCATCACCTATAGCCTTTCGTGGCTAAATATAATCAATAACAATAACAATATATGCCTTTTGGCTGACTGCTATCATTTGCCTCTCCCCTAGAAATATCACCTTCGAAGGGAAACCAAGTACCTTTCTTACTGCCGTGGCTCATATCCCAAATCACTGCTACTGATCAGCTTCACCTTAGAAGTAGCCACATTACCAGCCACAGATGGAGGTGAGGGCACTGACTGGGCCCCCCACTGCTTTCCCCATCAGATTGCCTCCATGCTTGTCTGCATGTACAGCATGCACACAAGGTATTGCATCCTAAAGTAATTCCCTGTTAGACATGATCAGGAATGTCCTCAAGTGCAACAAGCTGCATAATACCATGCCCCTCCCTTCCCAGGCCAGACAGGCTCTGGACAAATGTACCTGAAAAGGGTTCCCACCTAAGGCTGTACCTGCAGTGGACTACCCAGGCAAGTAACGCTCCTGTTTGGCCACTGCAGTTTTGACTATGGTTACGTCTGAGACAATGTCTCCCTTGGCAGTGGCTTTCTTCCCTTCTTCCCTTCTACCAGGGTAGAATACAGACTCTGCTGTCGCTAAACATCCCACCACTGTCATAAATGGTAGTCTTATTTGCTACTGCCTGAAGTCTTTGCCTCCTCTCTGCCTTAGTGAATGTCAGGATTGTACGTGGCGCATTTGGTTACATTTGAAAAATCTAAACCCAAAACCTAGGTGTGTACATGCACATGCAGCTTTCCTGCTGTCCTGTGTAACCTGTTGGAATGGCTTAGGTTGTCCCAGTGGGTTCCCCTATACAAATATGCAGTGATGGGTCCCTCCTATGCAGTGGCAACCTGCTAGTTAGGTAAAGGTCCTCTTTCATCTCCATCTCCTCAGCAGTGTTGTACTACCAGTCAGCCAATCAAATCCTCATGTTCTCAGGCTTACTGCTGAGGGCTTGAACCATGAGAAAAAAATTGCAAGCACTTTAAATGTGTTGGCTTGACATCCATTCAACCATCTATGAAAATAAGTTTCTATTTATGCTATATATCCAATCAAATTTACTTTTGTCATTTGGGAGAAAGGTAGCTCTAAACTATAACCATATATGAAATGTCAGGACCAACTTTAGCAAGTTCTGTAATGCTGAGACTGAACAGCCGAAAATACAGACCTACACATACTAAGTCCAAGTGCAAGTTTCTTAGAATATTCCCTTTTCTCCTGGGTAATGTTAGAGTTAGAGTACATAAGTTTTGGGCCTATGGGGATACATAACCCTATATTGGAGCATGTCCCTCAGAAAAAACAATTAGCTTTTTTTTGGGGGGGGGTTCATGTCAGCACTCATTGTTACAAGTGACTATATTATTACAAGCAGAAAAAAAAAAGTTCAACTTTGGCAAAATTTAAGCAATCAACATCACCGGTTTTACACACTGTGTGCATTACTTTACCTGTGAGTAAGGGAGCTAAAAATCTCACCAATGCCATTGATCATTTTACCTTGTAGTAGTCAGGGTTAGCACACAAGCCTTTAGTAACAAAACTATTTTAGCATGCTCATTGTTCCCACCATTACCACCAAATTTGATGTTCGGCTGGCACCTTCAGCACTAAAGATGATGGCATGGTGACAATTCTGCCACCAATATAATACACATAGGGCAAGATGTCTCCAACTGACCTGCCTTTGTCTGGCACCAATGAGGTCTGAACTCCACCACTGCCAACCAACAGTAAAGTCATACAAGACAGTACACACATGTCCGTTTCAATCCCCAATTTACAAAGTTAAATCTGGCCCTAGCAGCATAAAGACAATATCCACTGATGTTCTGACTATGGGCTTTCAACCTCCACACCCATACTGGACTGCACACAATAAATGTAGCCAAAAGAGTTTAAAGGTTAATAGGTAAACCTTACATAGATAATAAAGAAAATATTTCAAATACAGATTAAAATATATGTAAGTTGGCACACACACACACACACACACGCACACACGCACACATGCACACACGCACACACACACACACATGCTTTTGCATTGTAAACAATGCTTCATCAGATCTGAAAATGCTTGTCTTGTATTGAACTCTTTTATGCTATCAGCTGTGGTGGTCTTGCTGCTTGTTATTGCTGTTTGTTATTAATAAATATATGCAGGATGCTTACAGAACAACATGACCTCCAGATATCTAAGTTCCTTGACTATAGCTTACTACAGAAGTACTATTAATTAATAATTAATTCTCATAAATCACTCCACTACAAACAAAGCAGCTTCAGCATGTGGCATAATATCTTGCATAGCATGGTATACACAGATGTATACAGATGTTCCTCATGCCGCTAGTGTTTATCACATGACATCATCTTCTTAACACTGAATGAAATCAATAGACTTACCAGTACGAAACAAACAACAGATACCAGCACTTATTAAACAACCAATAAATACAAAAAAAGTGCTTGGGCTCGCTGGTAGTGATCGGAGGAATTTATTAACACCAAAATCCACTAAAATAAAGTGCTCAAACTGTAGAGCCGTACAAAATGAAACATGAACGCTCTTCTAAATTCACCAAATGCTGCGTTTTCGTCAGTATGACTTCATCAGACACTCTAACTTCTTAATACACATATTTAAATACTAAACAGTTTAATTAATTGCATTTCACTGGTTCTGCAAACCATATCAATTAATTCAAACACACCAATCATGTTCTTACATTCATTAATATTAATTTCCCTCATTGAATATACTTTATTCCTCTAAATAAAAACTCTTTGTATGTTAAAATATATGTTTAAAAATGCAACTTTAAATAGTAATATGAATACTGTTAAAATACTTTTTATATAAATACACATAATAATTAAATATAAACATTGCATATTATAAAATCCTCAGATTATTGTTTTCATGAATTTTCATGAACTCCTCACTCACAATTCTGTTCCATTTAGCCTGGCATTACCCCTGGCTTCATGTACTGTAAACAGAAACATGGGACATCATAACTGATAATCTTGAAAGAATCTCAACAGAATTATCTTCTGTAAATTAAAGTTAAACTGAACAGTTTAATTATAAGACAAAATCTTTCAAAGTTTTATCTCTGCTTTCTTCAGCTAATTCAAACTAATTGCTGTTTCCAAGGCAGAATTTGCTTTTTAGAATGTTTGGGGTTTAGGCTTCTTAAAAAATGTATCAAAGCAAAATCAAGCACTGCTAAATACATAGAAACCATTAATAGTTTTGTGCTTTATATAGCAGAATTAAGCAAAGAAAGAACAAATAAATGGCTAGCATTTCCTTTTTCCACTTTTTGTTTTTCATGTCTCATCACCTATAGCCTTTTATGGATAAATATAATCAATAACAATAACAATATTGAAGTAAATATATGTATGAGTGCATTTCCCAGATTATGCTTGAATGCTGAATACTGAAGTTAATTTTGAAAACTGTATTTTCACAGATTGCTTTATAAACCCTGCAGGATACAGGAAAAAGCTGATTATAGGCTAACTTATTTATCCTTTATGTTTGGATGTTTCTAGTAGTGAAGGCACTAGGCAGAGCAACGTCAGTATTAGACAAATTAATTATGAAAGTCAACAAATGTAGTATTTTCAGCAGGTTACTTTCTGTACTTTTAACTAATTAAATTAATTTGGAAAAGCACATTGCAATGACAAGCTGGAAACAAATATTTATAACAATTTATGCTGAAGATGTGTTGTTATCACAGTTCCATCAAATGTGATGTTATGAAAGTGGTTAATTAAACTAACAGAAATCACAAAATGGTCAAATGCAGTTAGTGAGACTTGTGATTTCCACTCATTGTAGGTATAGTGGTACCAGTAATCTGTCATTAATTTCTATAACATAAAGATGAAACTATAGAGTTTAGTGTGAGGAAGTTTGTGAAGTGTAGAATTCTCATTTTTTTAATATGTTGTCGCGTTCGATTCTCAGCTAGAGCTTCTTCTGTGTGGAGGCATGTGTGAATGGGTGTGCCTTCGTTGAAGGTTGTGCATCAGGGCTGGGCTGGTAACTTTGCACTAAAAATCCACTACCAAACATTAGCGGACCGGAGTTCTGCTGTGGCGACCCCTAAACCCCTAGGCCGAAAGACACAACAACAAAATATTATACTAAATTATACAGTGCACATATTATGATTTACAAATACAGCATCTTGACAATGTACAAGATAACAAACCTTTTTCAAGATCAGAAAATAACATAAACACAACACCAAATATCATGCTTTAATTTGCATAAATGTACATCACATTATATATTATAACATTAATAAACAAAGATGAGGTAACCTCGAAACGTTAAAGGTGAGGTAAAGGTGAGGTAGGTTTGTATCCTACAGCTGTGAGACTTATTAATACGGACACCAACCATAATACCTGATACACTGAAGCCTTTTTTTTTTTATTTAATCCTGCTTTTCTGAGTAATTACCGCCAGCATTACTATTATGCAATATGACGGCTATACTGAGTCACTTCTTAAGTTAACAAGTGCAATATAGTAACTAAACAGCTGCAATTCACTAGTCTCTATTTATTCTCTATCTTAACAGTGTAGGAGTTTGGTGGTGGGTATTTATTTATTATTTATCACTGGATAATGGGTGGAAAAAACAACAAAAACTGCAGCAGAAACACAGCGAGTGGATAAAACAAGCCAAGACTTTAATAAAAAATAATGAGCGCTTTCGCAAAATCACGTTCGCTTCTTCAGATCATACTCAACAACTAAAACACCATGAGCTAAATACAAAGATACTATTCCCTAGGCCACCCCAACCTCTTTGTGTTTTTGGTGTGTTTTTTGTTGTTTTTTTCCACTGAATTTTTAGAACCAAGCAGTTTATTGCAGAGGATTTACTTTTTTTTTTTTGGCTGCTGATAGCAATTGGTCTTCCTCTGTGTGTATGGCTGAAGGTGTACCTGTAGAATTGGATTATGTTCCTCATACTAAATTGAACTGCTTGGATACCAACAGACTTAAGAATTTCCTCAAACTGGAAGGTAATCCATTACTCCTTGAACATCATTTAAATTAGGAACTTGAGATGGATGTAATAGAAAAAAAATGCAGCTTTTTTAACAGATAAACTACGGACTTTGGAGAATGAGTTATACACTTGGAGACATAATGCACCTTTAAGGAAATCCCGAGGGTCTTGCATGTGTTCACCATGCCCACTTTTGGGGAAGCCTATCCTGACTTACTGGTTAAATGGCAACAAATTCACTTAGACACAAGTTATGCATATATGAAGTTAATGCTTGATTTTTTCGCTCCTTTAGAAAGTGAACTGAGCCAAAAAATCATTAACCAACAACTTGACATCTATAACATTTCTAGTGGAAATCAGGCAGAGCTTCGTATAGGGGAGATCATAGATCAAGTTTCCCTATATGAACATAAACTACTTATGCAGAAATGAAAGAGGCTGCAGAGAGACATTAATGACTTTAATAATAACCGTGTTTCTATGTGGCCAAGAGAACATCGTACTACTTACGTCTCTAATAATCATCAGCAACAGCATGACTCTAATGAAAGTAGTAAGTTAGCTATGCAGGTAACTAGGCAGCTTAATGCCTGTGGAACAGCTTTAGCACCTCCCAGTATGAATAGGGAGGGACGGACACCAACTTTTATCAGCTACTTCTGATACCAGGGAGGGATCGTTGCACTACAGAGAAATGCATCTGTCTACAGTACTCCACTTGATGAACATGGATTAAGCACTACAGGGAGTGTTATTCCTTCAGGTAATGAGCAAAAGCCTGAGCCTGTGGTACAAAGGAAAACTATTCCTTCAAATGCTCAGCAGCCACTTTTTCAACTCCTCCTCCCCTTTCACAAGAGATGGAAGAGTTCTACTGAAGTACAAGAGTCATGAGGCAGAATGAAATGGAAACAGCAAATCCAGGAAGGAAACATGCAGACACTCAAGAAAATGTGGACTCAGGTTGTATGAACCTGGTATGGAATATTTCCTCTAGACAGTTAACTGAAGTGGAGGTTAGTGTTTTAAATAGAGGATTTTCATTCATACCAGCTTAATGAGTTGATGTCTCTGAGGTTATGTTAGATTTGCGAATGGTTACAAGGAATGTTGCATTAAAACTAATGTTTGGTGACAGTAATAATGAATGGACAATGCTGCTGTGTTTAAGAAACCTAGCCAGTATATACCACAGAGCCACCCTGTCTTAGATGTATTTACTAGGTTATGTGAAGATGACCTGTATAAGCTATTGGGAAATGGGAAGCTGAGCTCCTGCCAGTAGAAGGTTGCATAGCACCAGATCCCTTCAATTCTATTATGTGGCAATGAATTACATCTCACATCTATACCTCATTATGATAAACAATGCCTTATTTCTGAGGCTTAAAAATACCCAGTTAAACTGTTCCACATTGAAAGGGTTTGTTGCACATTCTATGTTCAGACATTTTTAACAAATATCCACAGAAAATAAAATTGAATAACAATAATTCATCAGTTTTACTGAGCTGTGAACCTCCTACTTAAAGTTGTTGGAAAATGTTCCACATTGTGTCTACCTGTTAAATATTATGAGAGCCGCTGTCCATATTTTGGAGATGGAAGGTTGTGAACAATATAATGAACTCCAGTTCACTGTCAGGAAAACTTACTGTGAATTGTTTACATATCACAGTCAGTCATGACAGTGGGCCACTACCATGATTAACTTCAGCAGTGTACTGAACATGGCATGCATGATGCATATACACGTATGAGGATTATATTCTTAAATACTTGAGACAAAACAAAAATCAGGAAATCAAGGACCTTTTTTTGTATTTAACACTGATATTACTCATTTAGAAGGGTAGAAGACTAATGCAATTTGTACAAAATGATCCTTCTAAAAAAAAAGTGTGAAACTGTAGTGTCTAGGATTATTCCTTGACTGTAATTTTCACTGTTCTGTCAGAAAAGCACATATTTTTGGAATGAGATTGTTATATGCAGATCTGCTAGTATTGGCCCAATAGTCACACCACCTGCAAGACTTAATAGATATAGTTAGGTGTTTGGTTAGACTCAGTCAGCCACTTAAACTACAGAGAAAAATGATTCTAGGTGAAATATTGAGGAAAATCAGTGTGTGCTACAGACACACTCATTGCTTAACAGTCAAAGTAAGACTCACAATCGGCAAACATATATTCGTTGTAACCTTGCACTGTCCAGGTAATGCATATGTACACCAAAAACACTTCATAAGGTCAGTTTTTAACTATGCAAAGGGCAGACTGGTTAAATATTTTTGCAAAACAGCATTAACTTCTGAGGTCCAGTGATCAGACTGCCCATACACTAAGTAGGTACACATTTATGCTAGCACTGGAGGACAGAGCATTTAGTAGAAAGGATGCTTCAGCAAATTGGAATAGTTAATATCAGAAACTAAAAAACACCTGACAAAGCCCTACAAATGTCAGTGTTACAAAGATAGTAACAGGTCTCCATTTCTCCCACAGCTCTGAAGCAAACTTTCACTAAATGTCAAGCAAAGGAACACCCTTGCCATCTTCATGGAAAACTTAGATAATTGGATGGGTGGTCTGAGATTCTCCCAGCTGTTTTGTCTTGTCTTGCCCTCTTTGAGGCTAGAAAAAGGAAATTCACCCCGGGATCACGTCAGTCACCCTGCTAGACAGAGGTCCAGGAAAGTAAATAGTGTGGGAAGAAATAGCCAGGGAATTGTTGTGGCTAGGCTTAGTACCAACCTATGAACCTATGAACCAGAGGGAACTTTTGCATATTTTTTTTTTGGCTAGTCTTGTAATGGTCTGCAGATTGATAACCTAGTACTTACCTATGAACCCATGAACCTATTTACAGAATGACTATTTGTATATTGGAAGAAAAATTAACTGTACTTTATATCTGCATTATTGTTAAAGTCTACATATTAGAAGGTTGTTGCTGCTATAATAATCCTTCTGTTCTGTTTATCACTGTTAAAATATACCTTTCCATGGTATATGCACTTTAAATTTATGTGCCCCTTACTTAGTTTAAAACTGAGAAGGGTCTCCAAATCAGTTGGATTATATAGTTAACAGATAAAGAAATATAAATATATAAATAAAATAAATAAATAAATAAATAAGCAGGCAAGCAATTCTAAGGCAAAGGCAGATGCAAGATAATTATTACACTTTTGCTCTTGTGAGCAGACTAGCAACATAGTCTTGTTTCCCCTAAATCAGAAACTGTAACCACCAAGAAAAAAGAAAATAAAAGACTGTAGTAGGGACCACAAATCTGGTATTTCAGAAGTGTTTTTTTTCTTTTATGCTTTTTGAAACAGTACGAAACACAGGGTGTCCCAGATGACACGTGTGTTCTATTTTGCATATCCTACATCTATTTATGTATCTTTGTCTTAATAGGATAAGACCCACTAGACTGGATTACTACTCTTCCAATGAATAATCTTGCTAAGTCTTGCTAAGTGACTGCTTTTTAATAACAGTATGCATGTAAGTGGAGACATGGAAATAAAACCCAGAACTGCAAAACAAAGACAGTTGTGGAAACATACCCAAAACACTCTTGAGTCATAATTCCTTGTGGAGAATGAAAATCATTACAGGGAGGGGAGTGCAACAGGTGTAGATACTGAGAAAGAGCTAATGAGATATATGTCACTGCAGAGGCAGGGTAGATGATCTCACAATATCCACTGTAGGGCCCTGCTGGCTACATATATTCAGCAGTTATAAGAGAAAATGTTGATAGTTTCTCCTCCTTACTTCAGCTTCACCACTCTGGCACAGTTTGATAGCGCCTGTTCATCTACTTTACTCCTCAAACATGAGTCTTTTTGAGCCTGTGAATGACATGAGAAAATTCCAATCAATAAAGGAATAGTTCAGGAGCCTGCCCCATTATATGGTGGTCCAAGGAAAAGACAACTATGAGATGAGCTGACAGATCCAACTGAACCCTACAAGCCAACCTGCTTCCTCCTGAACTGTAATATTGTATCTTCCAAAGCAATATATAAGTAGTCTCAGTTTAGATCAAAGAAGTGACATCATAACTCCACCCATTCCAACAGCCAGTGAACCAGCATGATAAACTGCACTAAGAAACAGGACCAGAAAAGAGCTACATCTGATGTCTGCCAAACCACTGAATGAGTTAAGGTGAACTGCGACTGAGGTAACAAGTTGTAGAAAACAAAATGTATCTTAAATGCAACAGAAACAGGATGTTAACATAACAGATAAAATAGTAAGTCATTACACAATAAAAGTGTGTAGTTTGACTAGAAAATTATTGGATACCTAAAATCCTTTAGTTATCTAGATGATGAAGTACAAAAATGAATAAAATACCAACCAACTATTCATATGTTTATTTTTTATTTAATTTTTGTTATTATTGCTGTTTTTAATTTTATTTTAATGAATAGGAAGTTCATGGAAAATATGATTTATGGGGGGGCATGGCTAGGATGCTGAACTGATAGCTGCACTTCATTTCAGCTCTCTTGCCTCATTGCTATTCCTGATAGGAATTTTACAAAACAATATTTAATTTGAAGAAATATTTAATACTAACATATTTTTAACAACTTTGAGCATCTACAGGAGAATTTTCATTGTCAGAACTTTAATAATTCCTGTCAAATTAATTACTGGCAAATCAGCACCAATATCAGCTTTACAATATGAGTCATCTTAGGAATTCATACCAAGACTCTTCTGTCAAAAATGATCTACAATCTCTTATAACAAATATACAGGAACTCACAATTAAAATTGACAAGATGTACAATAAAATAGATTGTTTTAAAGAAAAGTGCTCACAACAACTAGAACAACTTCAGGAAATGTTTACTCAGCAGAAAGGACAGATATCACTTATTGAACAGTCACTAAATGACATTGACACCAGAGTCCAAATAGAAGAACAACAAACTGAATTCTTATTACAACAGAATACATATTTACTAGAAAAGATTGATGATATGGAAAATCTAACAAGAAGAAATGATATCCGAATATATGGTCTACCAGAAAAATCTGAAGGGGACAATATGATAAACTTTCTTACCACCTGGATACCAAATGTAGTAAAATTACCTGAAGCTCTTTCATATGGTATAGAACATGCACATAGATCACTAGCAACACCTGGAAATACTTCTTCTCCAAATAAGAACAACCGAGGTCCATAATTGCGAGACTTTTTTCTACACAAGATAAAGATCTGATATTAAGAAATGCTTGGGCAAATTCTCCCATCAAATACAATGATACATTAATCAGATTTGACAACGATTCCTCTATAAAGGTGGTTTCAAAAAGAAAGGAATTTCTACCAATAATAAAAGCCTTGAAGAAGAAACAATTCAAAACCCATCTTTTATTTCCAGCAAGACTGAGAATTTTCCTACCAAATGGAATAAAATCTTTGAAACAGTAGAGTCAGCAATAAAATACCTTACCAACAATAACATCCTAACACAAGAAGAATCTATGGACTGGGAAATTAGTACTCCAAAGAGAAATGTTGAAGTAAACAACTGGAAGACTGTTGAACAAAAGAAAAAAAAAACTAAAGGACAAATAATCTTATATGCTTTATATTCTGTAAAAATTTAAATAATAATACAAACAAAAGAAAACTTCTTTATGTCTTCAACTCAATCTAAAACAGGTACTGTTTTCTATTATACTTTAAATGTTAAAGTTAATATAAATTTAAGTACATTTAAAGCAATCACTCAAGTATATTAAGCATAATTTAAATATTACTTAATTTTTTATTATTTATCCTTCTAATATATTCATTTTCTTAAACAGATTAATCAACACATAGCAAGGTTCTCAATATTTTTATGTTTTTCTTCTCTCTTACATATAAAGTCTTCATTAACATATAATGTTCTATGTAGTTCATAGTTGTATTCCTTATTAGATATAATAAGTCCTGTTGTAAATTTTGTTATCAGTTATATCTCTGACTACATATTTTTCTAAAAGACAAAAGTGTTCTTGTTTGGGTAAACAGCAGAGATGGGAGGGAATGTGTCATGATTAATATGAAGTTTTTCAGTTTGGCAATATCATAAGACTAATTTAAATAGTCTTAAAACTGTTTTGTTTTGGTTCATTTGTCTATGTTGATGTAGAGTAAGGCAGAATTTGCTCTCCGTGGTGTTTTGTGGCTTCAAGCCGAATATGATGTGGTTCTGGACATCCAGAGTTTAGTGACAGTTCTGCCGATGTTTAAATGTCCTGTTATGTTCTGCCCTGTGATAGTGTATATCATAGTATGCTTGAAATGCATTTTCTGTAATGTGAAATCTATAGAGCAGGCTAGAGCAGTCACATGAATAGTAGTCAATCTTGCCAGAATTAAAAAAAAAAAAAAAATCAACACATACCCTTTCCCGCTTGGTTCTCAAGACAGCCTTACAGTCACGAATGGTAGTAGAAGCACAAGCTCTGTATATTGTTGACGTTTTTCATGTTTTTGCTTATGTGTGTCATCCCCTGGCTTTATCTAACTGACGCTCATCCAGGAAGCATGCTCATTTCATTTTTTAAAATAACATGACCATTATTCATATACCTATGACCACAAGACATTCCTCGGTGCTTTTCCGTTGTTGGGGCAACAATATAGTTGTGGCACCGAAAATTGTCAGGAACCACATTGCTTTTATGTATTTCATGTTTATATTAACTACTTTCCACCTTATTTTACAAACGCAGAGATGAACTAATTTCTTAACTGCACAAAGAACAGTATTTTGAGAGAAGTATGCAGTTTTAAAACAAACGCAGAGATATATATATTAGTAAGACAATACATTTTTAAACTACAATCTCGATCTTCATAAATTAGTGTTTCCTTAAGCCTTTCTTGAATTGTCCATGTTCTGGATGACACTAATATTGCATTCTCTCTGCATACTTTCATTTTAAACTCCACCCTCACTCACCACCCAGATTGTGTATTCATAGTATACATGTTCCTTTGTCCTCTATTTTTTAATGTATATATGATAACGTTTTATGACAAAAAAGTTGCACTAGGTGTATATGCATACAAGAACACCTGAGGGAGACTCAATTCATTCTGCTGCTGTAAGATGCTGTAAATGTTTTACTTCACCAATATAGAGAATTTAAGCAATCTTCACTGACGCTAGATATGGGGATGAATAATGGGTTTATTAAATGAGCCTGAGAAGCAAATCCAAAGCTGATGACTTTCTGTGTAGCTCATTTTACACAGAAAAGCAACAGAAATGTAATGTCACTCAGCAGAAAGGAACTTAATGTTGGCTTGTATATGAAATAACAAAAAAGTAAATTTCACTGGTTACCAATGAATAATATATACATCTTTATTTATTTATTTGTGTTTTGTTAATTAATAACAAATAAGGTTTTAGTTAGTTATGTATATATGTATGCATCTATATTTGTATATTTATATTGCTTTTTTGACAGTGAAAGTCTAAATGGATAGAACCCCCCCCTTTTTCAATGGAAAAAAAAAACTATGATTTGACTATCACTGATTGTTGGAGTCTGCCAGGTATTTTCTTCTGATGGCCAGTTTAGCAAATTCAGTTTAGTTACAGGCATTGAATGGATGATTCTACTTCCATATGTCCCAAGCATTCAAAAAATAAATTCTCATGCTAATAACATGACTATAAAATGTTGTATTTGCCTTTCACCCAAGATGCTCTGGTGACACATGGAACATCCTTTTCTCCAGACATGATATTTGTTAAGCACAGTATATGAATTGCACAGTATATATCTGGAAATTCAGCACTGGTATTCAAATCCTGGGGACTACTTCTCCCTTTTATATGTTCAACATACTCTCCTTACCTGATGGTGATGTGGTTAAATCCAAAAGATGAAAATATAATGGGGGCATTGCAGGCTTTTGTTATGAGCTCATTCCATCCCAGCCATACTAATTCTTCCATAAAGCTAAATAACTCATAACCGTGTTATCATTCCTCTTCCTCCAGTTTTAGGACATTAATTAAACCTTGCTTAATTGATTTTGTAGTCAGAGACTCATTTATCTGTCAATTGTTCAGATTTTCACAGAGTGTATAATTCTATATATATTTTTTTTGTAAAAAATATTGTTGAACATGAGAAAATGTTTATTAATACTCTAAACTATTTTGAAATTATATTACCTTAGTCTAAATGTTTTGTACCTTTTTGAAACCTGATTAGAAACAAGTATTACTGAATTACAATAATATAAAGAGAAAAAGAATATACTTATATATTTTAGCTGATTATATTATTTTCATATATTATTTAAGTGTCTTTATTTAAAACTAAGAGGATAAAAGAAACTGATCCAAACATTATTTGTGAGGGTAGAAAGTTTGTTTGGTTAGCTTCACTAACCAAACAAAGAGGTATATTATCTCATAGTGATAGGGAATGGTTTTTAAGGTTAAAAATTACAAGTTCAGAAGTTTTATTTGTTTTTAATTATCACTTTGGTGTCAGTCAGAAACATGCAAAAACTATACAGTAAAAACATTTTTATTTATTTATTTTATTTATTTATTTAACATTTGTTGACTGGGAAAGTCCGACTAGGTTCCACAGAGCGTGTTTTCAGCGGAGGCCCGGGGAGAATGCTCTAGATGCATGTCTTTGGAAATTCTTCATCCAAGATAGAATAAAAAATAAACAATATTTACATAAAATCACATATAAAACAAACTCAAAACTAGGAAATTAAATGTTTATCCATAAATGTTAATGGTCTGAATAATAGTAATAAAAGAAGAAGCCTATTCAAATACATAAATTTACATAAACCACAAGTAGTCTTTTTACAAGAGACACACTAATTAGATAGAGATATAAACAACTTAAATATCAATAATTACACAGTATTAATAAGTTCTCAATATAAAACAAAAAAAAGAGGAGTAGCTATACTACTTCGCAGTACAACTATAACACCTAAAATAATTACTACTCATCAAGATACATCATGTATGTTTTGTCTAGCTTCAATAGAGTTAAATAAGAGAATCTGTACTTTAGTAAATCTATACTGGATTCCAGGACTAGTATTAAGAACAGTTAAACAGCACTTTGAAGAGATAATTCATCTAACTAAGGGTAGCCTGATATTGGCAGGAGACTTCAACTGCATAATAAATGAAAAAGATACAGATTCTAAATCTAAAAGAAGAAAACAACCTATCTCCAAGGCTCTTTTAAAATTTATAGATACACTATATTTAAAAGATATAAATGAATTTGCAGAACCAGACTCACTAATCTTTTCATTTTATTCTCATAGATATAGAACTAACTCTAGAATACATAGAATATATGTCGCCAATGACCTTATAACAAAAACTGACAAAGTCAAAATTATAAATTGTCCCTTATCTGATCATAATGCCATAGTCTTTGAGATAAAAATTACTCCTTTTCATTCAAATGCTATTACTAGGATACCTTCCTATATCACAAAATTGACAGAATTTAAAGAATTTTATGAAGAAACAATCAAAAACTTTCTAGAAATAAACTACACAGAGGATATTTCAGAAACATATGTCTGGGATTCATATGGGAAAATATTATCCTGGTACATAAATAAAAGGAAGTCATGGAATAAAGATATGCTAGACTTACAAAACAAAGCAGATGAATTGAAACTGGAAATACAAAAGGGCAATGCTACTCAAGTTCAAGAACTTACACAAATCAATAAGAAGTATGCAGAATTGTTACATCATAAGATTATGATTAACTTAGAAAAGATAAAAATAAACTCTTACTCTACTAATCCAGCACACCTGAGACACTTAACTAATAGAACAAAAAAAAAATAATCAAATCTAAACAAATAAAATAAATATTTATTCCTAATACTATCAAAAGAGTTACGGATCTAAATTATATTTTAGAAGCATTCAGACTTCAATTTAACTTTGATAATTCCCTAAACACCCAAGATACACCTACCAAGGATATAAAAAAGACTTAGAAAATAATATTCATATTAAATTAACACAACAACAAATAGACATTATAAAGAAACCAATCGATATAACAGAATTAAAATCAAAAATTAAAAAGCTCAAGACAAATAAAGCACCTGGCCCAGACAATATGCTACCAGAAATGTATAAATTAATACCCAATCAAGCCATACCCTTACTATTAAAAGTATATGATATAGCCCAAAAAGATTTGAACATACCACCCTCTTGGAAATATTCATTGATATCTCCAATTATCAAACCAGATAAAGATGAGAAGCAGTGCTCTTCATATAGGCCAATATCATTACTCAATATAGACTATAAGATGTTTATGGCTATATATGCAGATAGGATCAAACACTTTCTTCCTTTCTTAATTCACAAAGATCAAACAGCTTTTATTAAAGGAAGAAACACTTTAGATAATATTAAAAGAATACTAACATTAATAGACTATAGCAAACATAGAGTCCTAGATTTAAATGTAATCTCATTAGATATTAATAAAGCTTTTGATTCTGTTAACTGGAACTTTCTTTCACTAGTTTTAAAAGAATATAAATTTTCTTCTAACTTTAATAACCTTATCCAAATACTATATGAAAAATCTACTGCATATGTTAAACTAGGATCACATAGATCAGGCCCTATAACAATCAAAAAGGGAACTAAACAAGGTTGCCCTTTATCACTATTGTTATTTGCATTACTCATAGAACCCTTTGCAAATCAAATCAGATCAAGCAATAACATAAAGGGCATATGTATTAATACAATGTTAAACTTTAAAATCCAACTCTTTGCTGATGACATACTTTTAACTCTCTCAGATGCCAATGAGTCTTTGAATGCTCTATTTAACTCCATGAATAAATTTCAAAATATTTCAGGCCTAAAATTTAATGAAAACAAAACTAAAATTATGCCATGTAACTGTAAAAAAATATATATATAAACAAAAGATTTTCCAAATATATAGTAACAGAAAATAAATTATTATACCTGGGAATAAATCTACTCAATGAATTAACAGATTCTCTAATATTTAACTATAATAAAATACAAGACAAAATAGAACAAACAATTGGTTACTGGAATAAACATCTTTTCAACAGCAGACAGATTATATCTAATTAAAGCAATCATATTTCCCAAAATATTATACTTTATACAAAACTTTTTATTGCCACCTCCCAAATATATTATTCAAAGATACAATTAACTAATTTTAAATTTTCTATGGTTTCCAAATAAACCCCATATAGCCTTAAATAAGCATTTACCAGATTGGGAAGATGGTGGAATTAATTTACTGGATATTGATTTATATATTACCTCATCTGTTATTAAAAATATAACACTATGGTTAAATAATTCATACACACCTATATGGAAAAAAGCGCACAAGCAGATTTACATAGAATTTAATTACAGTCATATACAAGACAATTTAACTGTAATATCATCACCCCTTATATGTATGTTAAAAGATTATTTTTTTAGGGAAAAAGAATAATATCAATAAATTGCCATCAAACTATATAGGCTCTACACTATAGGTGTTCAAAACATATATAAACAAAATACCAAATATTAATTCTTGGATTTTTCTTATTTTCCCTATAGCTTTTACACCCACTATTCTAGACACATCCCAAATCTCTAAAATGAATATACTCAAGAAAGAATCATTACTCTTTTGGCATCAACTTATAGAGAAAGGGAAAATACTAACAAATGAACAGATAACTTACAATTATAATATAAATAAAGACTACTGGTTGCTTTTACAAAATATAAGACATTTTCTTATAAATAAAGTAGAACAAATGCAACCTTCAGTTAGACATGAAGCTCCAAACCTCATTGAACAGCTTATTCTTATCATAAAACAACCTTATCAGGGTACAGGTTACCTATCTAATATCTATAAAATTGTAAAAAAACCAAAACATTATCATGAAAAATCATACTGGGATTATTATACTTTAATAAACAACCATCCTCCAATTTAAGAAGAAAAAAGTAATATTCTAAAATCTTCCAAATTTTCTACATTATCAAAATACTGGCAATTATTCATTTGGAGATATCTACACAGAAGTTTCTATACACCACATAGGCTAGCCAAAATGTTTTCTAGTGAAGATCAATGTTGGAGATGCCAAATCAAGATAAAAGCAGATTGGCAGCATGTTTTTTATGAATTTATATGTCTCAATGTGTACTGGAAGTCTATTAACTATTTTTTCAGACTGTTTATAATGATAATTTTCAATTAACAAAGTCTATAATTTTATTCAATTTTCCTATTTCAAACTGTGTACCAAAAAAAGACACTAAAATCCTATGGTCACTATTGGCAATTTCATGTAAAATCATAGCTATACACTGAAAAAATGAGTCTTCTCCTACATTCAAGGAATTTAAGAATTTAACATCAACAGTTGCTCACATGGAAATATTAACAGTGAAGAACAGAACTAAAAGATCTACTTCATAATATTACTCTTGGATGAAAGTACTGGAAATACTCAAAAAGATCGACGAAGATATATCATCTTATGTTTCTAACTTTATATAATATAGAATTTCAATGTTATTTGCATAGAAACCAATGTAAATAGTTATATAATGGTTTGAAGTTAGTAATGTTTTAGAATTGTAAATATGTTATTTATCTATATTTCATGTAATGTTTCTTAAGACATCTTATTTTTAATAATAAAAAAATATTTAGTGAAAAAGAAAGATGATTTATCCTGTCAGTATTACTCTATTGGCTTGGCGTAGGCTAACTGATTATAGACTGTTTTCTGTCAGTGTGCATTATGGAAACAGACAGCTTTGGGTTTATAGGTTTTTTGCCATCTAATTGTATCTCAGGCTGTGACTTTTGATGACCCAGCTATTTTGCATGATGTTTTGTGTGACATTCACACTGTGAGATGCTATCATGGATAATATTTTGAATTAGTTTCGGACCACTTTCTGATGACAGATTAATGACACAGATCTTTTCAGCAGTGTGAGTACTGCACTTGCAAAGCTTATCTTCTTGGGGATAATTGCTATAGTCCTGTATTCTGTAAGACTAGAGTAGATGGACTACAAAGACTCTGAAATACTAGCTGAAGAAGTGTTGCATCCATTTAGCATGGTAGCATTGTTGCATTAAACATGTCATTATAATGCATACTGTTCTATAAAAGGAGTCATTCAGATGCACACTTCAGAATATTGTCTAAGGCCCTTATCTGTCAGCAGATTGTTTAGGTTTTTGTTTAGTTACCAGACTGAGCAAATGTGTTGTGCTTGTATACATCCAGACCAGAACAAAACATTATTCACAGTGAGAAAGTATTCTGCTTAGTAGATTGAAATTGCAGTCCAGCAACAGTGCAGATAAAGTATGAATGATGCAACCTGAATAAAACAGGAGGAGTTCAAAATGTAAAATAAGAGCATAGGAGAAAGAACAAAGAGGAGGGGTGAACATATCTAATGCATAAGGGACAACTATGGAAGGATGTGGTTGTAAACATAATGAAGAATAACAGCAGAGCTAGAAGAATATTTAGAAATAGAGAGGAGACAGGAGAAGGAACAAAAAAAAAAAAAAAAGCAGTACAGGTTCAATGAAATATTATCCTCAGATTTTGGGGAAAAGACTTTATGGAAGGAATGGAGCAAGAGACCTGGGCAGACAATAGCAGGCAGAGGTGGAGAAGAGAATGGTATAAACAAGACTCAACAACACATGCAGTATTCATGGGGGGGTGTCACATTAATACAAAAACTTAGATCATGACCTGACAGGGACAAAGTTTAAGACACCTACAACTATACTGATTATATTTAATTGAAATCTGAATGATTTTCTTGTTAAAAGACAAAAACATGCAAATGAATGGGAATGGAAACAGGGATACAAGTGATCATGTAGAAAGAGAGATCATAAATGTGCATATTTATATTTAATGAGGGGAATGGTATCAATGGAAGTAGACCAGACATGAATATAGCTTTGATCTAACTAAATACGTACAAAATATATTTAAATAGCAAGAATTATGCTGTTATAGAACTGTTTTATATATACAGTCCAGAACTCCTGAAATTTGGGGTGCAGGTCATTCATACAGCATACTAGGATAAAAGGTAAGATAAAATAAAATGACATATTAAAAGGAACAGAATCCTGAGATTTAAAGTCAAAGATTTGCTGAATAATGGAGAGGAACTTGCTGAGATGGCTGTAGAGCTCTGGTTGACTTTGACTAATAAGGGGAGAAGGGATGGTAAAAAGGAGATTATTAAAATGTGGGAAGGAAAAATTCAATTATAAAGAGTTGGGAGGCAACTGTTTAAAGAGCACTGAGATGCAATAAAGAAAAAAAGGTTAGAAATAGAGAGGCTTCTCTAAATGGGAGACAAAAGCAATACAGTAGAGCAGGAAAATGATTCATCAGCCAAGTAAAAGGTGGGACAGGCAATTTAAGTGACACAGACCCACTAAAATCAATATAAAGCAAGATGAACAAGTGAAGAAAGGCATGAGCTGTACAGAAAGAAGAGACACAAGAATATAAGAATGGAAAGGAAATAAAACCTGCTTTGACAGGGAGATTCATAGCAACAGCAGTTTATAACCACTGATCATAATTATTTGTTACCCAAGGGGAGTAGGGATGTGATATGGGTACATTTCCTTTTCAACAAAGTTGGAGAATTTGAGCCATGATGAGGATGAGGGATGAGTGGAGAATGTTACATGAATGAACAAGGAAGGGGAGATCTCAGTGAGTGCATGGTTTCTGAGCGGCATCTCATCTGATAAAAACAACAGAATGATAAAAATGCTGGAGGGAGAAAAGGGAGACACAGGGTTAAATCATGATGCAAAAATGAAGATAAAAGAGGTTGACAAGCTAAGAACAAGAACATACGCATTGTAGAACTGAGGCAGAAATGAAAGAAAGGAAAGGAGTAGCTAAAGGTTGTAGAGAAAATGTTAGAGCAACTGCAAAGAAGCATATCAATGGAGAAATTGAGAGTTAAACTATGATGCATGATAAATTAGAGGACAGTATGGATGACAGGTATATATATAGATATATATATATATATATATATATATATATATATATATACATACACAACACACAAACACGTGTGTGCACACACACACACACACACACACACACACACACACACACACACACACACACACACACACACACACACACACACAAAAAATGAGGATGGCAATGGCTTCTTTCTAATTTTTTGTCAGAGCATAATTAGTACAGTGACTCTGTGGTTATGATCTCTGTATCATATTCACAAGGTCAGTAATTAATTCCTAATATATATTCCCTGTCTTTGTGAAGTTTGCATGATCTTCATGTGTTTTTGTTGGTTTTCCTTATATACTCAAGTTCCCTCCAACCTTGTAAAACATGTTGGTGGATTGGCTGATTTAAACTGTCCATGTGTGTGTGTGTGTGTGTGTGTGTGTGTGTGTGTGTGTGTGTGTGTGTGTGTGTATGTGTGTGTGTATATACCTGTTGGTATGTGTGAAGAAAATGAAAACACTGTCATCTGTGTTACCATTTCTGGCGGGAGATTTGTGTATAATCTCAGATTAACTTGTATTGTATGCCAGCATGTCTGACTGTGGAAATGTAAATACGTTTTTAAAATGTTGAGTATCAACCCTGCTTATACAAAATGTTTAAAGAATCTGTCAGTGTTTTGATACATTTTTAATGATACATGTTTGTGAGGGAGATTCTAAAGTACAAACTGTGGGGAATCAGCTGAACAGTAGGTGATGTCATTAGAATGTTTCTGGTTCCTAGGTGATTATCTGAACAGCTGATTGACAGGAAAAATACATTTTAAAACAAATAAGACAGTTGAGACTGTTAAGCTGGGAAGTCTGTGTAGAGCAGCAGGTAGTTGAGAGTCATAGTAAGTTCAGTGCTGTGCAGAAGATACCCAGAAAAAGGACTAAACAAAACCTGTATGCCTACCTTTGTCTTGCTGTTATGTTTTAGATTAGATCAGGGACAGTATTCTCTAGTTAAATTAGGAAAGTTTAAGTTTTTTTTGCTAGAGTTTTTCTAAAATGATGGACTTCTATCCTACAGTTTAATTTTATATTTCTGGTGATTGAATTCTGGTGTTTATTTAAAATTATTGATTTACATTCTTCTAATCATTTTCTTATTATTAAATGTTTTTTTTTCTTGTTTTACATTGAGGCTGGACAATCAGTGTGTTCTTTAGAGATTAGAGAGTGCTTATATCTGTCTGATACTCCCCAGGTAACCTAGAATGCCTGGGTGCATCTGATCATAGCTATCATTTATTTTGATATGTAATTTTTAATAATTGATCACACTTTGAAAGGTGCGTAGACCCGTCTGACTCTGGTGGCAGCATTTACCATTTGTATTGGGGGGGGGCACCACTGGAAACTGTGTCAGGCTTCCCATAAGTGTTAGTGTGTGAGATTTAAATTTATTTTGTGTGAGTGAGCCAGAAGTCTTAAACTGGAACACATTGCTCTGAAGTGTATGACAAGGGATTACATTTGAGGTGGGCAGAGGTATATAGTCCAGTCCCATGAAGTTGAGCATGTTCTTGTTGTGCTCTTAAGGGAAATTGTGGAATTTTACTCATGTGCTCTGTGCTCTGGTGTTTTCTGTGACATTCCCACACTGGAGTCAGTGGGGAAGATTAAGTCTCCTCGATTACTGACCCAGGTTGTAAGTGGGAGATGTCACATTATTGTTGGCAGCCCAGTGGGATATTACCAGACGTCACGTTTTATTGTTGGCAGCTTAGTGGGCTTTTAATTTGAATTCAGTAGCCTGTGAGTAGTTGTAATTAAGGTGTGCATGCTTGAAAGCCACAAGGTAAACATTCAGAATTTCAATCCACCAAAGTTTTATTTATTTTTTTAGTTAGATAGTCAGGGATAGTAGGCAAGTATGTCAGCAGAAGATTTTAGCAAGCTGGCAAAGACCCATTAGGCTAAGGAATGTAAAGCCAGAGGATTGGTGCATGTCAACCTGACCAAGAAAGCAGTGATTTCAACCTTGGTTGCAGCCACTGCTCAGACCATCCATTCAGATGATATCCAGTTTGGTGATGGTGATGTATAGCCTCCTGAGATGGGACAGTCTATATTTTCTTCAGAGGACCTGAGAATCCATCTGGAGTTGGAGAGACTACACCTGGAAGCCCAACATCTGGAGGCTGAGGAGCAAATGTGATGTATAGAGACTGAGGAAAAACTCCACCTAGAGACCCAACATCTGGAGACTGAGGAGAAACAGTGCTGATATGAACTGGAGGCTGAGAAGAAATGGTGTCAACATGAACTGGAGGCCAAATGTCTTGAACTGGAATCAGCAGGGAGACTGAGCCATTTAGAAGCTGAGGACAGTGAGATATAGCGCCAGAATGAAATGGAGCTTCCCCTTTGAGAGGGTCATGGAGGTAATAGGGAAGGAAATTACCAGATCCCAGAAGCTCTAATAGTCAGTAAACGTTTTCCTCAGTGCAGGGATGAGGATGACTTTGATAGTTTTATTCATATTTTTGAGAGAGTATGTCGACAATATAATGTTGACCGTGAGCTCTGGGTTCAGCTCCTGACTCCCTTACTGCATGGTAAAGCTGCTCAAGTGCTGGCAATGTTAAATGATGTAGATTGCTTGAATTATGACAAAGTGAAATATTGCTTGCTTAACTGTATCAAACGTACATCTGAGGCATATAGAAAAACATTTTGTGAACATAGACACAAGGCAGAAGAAAGTATACATGATTATATTGTTGAATTAAGTACTTACTTTCACAGATGGGTGAGTGGGTGTGAGGTCACCACTTCTGAAAAACTGGCAGATCTTTTGATGAGGGAACAAGCCCTCAGTAATTTGTCTGATGACATGAGAGTCTGGTTAGCAGACCCTGAGTGTAATTCTGCAGAGAAAGGAGTTGAGGAGAAAGAGAGATCTCTACTTGGCAAGCAGAGCACCACTGTATAAGTAAGGAATACCCAGTGCTGCACATGGACATAAGGGAACCGAAGGGGCAGTCTAAACCACTCCAAAAGAGTACACCAGTAATGGGGGGAAACTGCTAATCCAAGTGCACGATTAAGAATTAGATGTTTCAGGTGTAACTAGAGGGAACACATTGCAGCCAAATGTTCATCAAGGCAAGGTGAGAAACAGAAGGTGAGGGAGCCAGTAGTGTGGATGACAAACTGCCAGTGGTAAGTTGTTTAGAAACAACTGGGGTGGTAAATTATCACCAAAGTATATACCCTATCTTACTAGATGGTAAACAGGTAATTGCTAAGACGGACACAGTTTCTGATATAACCATTGTGAGGCCTCCAGTGGTTAGAGAAGAGCAGTACTTGCTTGGGCAGTCCACTTCAGTCAGATATTTGGGAGGGACCCCATTCCAAATACCTTTGGCTAGGGTTTATCTTGACTGGGAGTGTGGAAGAGGAAGGAAGCAAGGAGGTAGGTGTGTTTGAGGATATTCCTGAAGATGTCCTGATAGGGAATGACTTTGATGATGCAGTACCTTGTGTACATGCAGTGATATGCAGTCAGGCTTGGAGAAAGACATGTAGATCCAGTTGTCTGGGAGAGACCCAGAAAGATTTCATACTTGAAGCTGGGACTGACATGGTGGCTGTTTCAGAGAAGGTGCTATCTGGTAGCAGTAAGTGTAAATGTGAGCCACAGCTGTTTGTGGGTACTGATGTTCTCTTGGACAAAGTGACTGCAAGGATGGAGGTGAGTGGTGATACCCAGAGTGACAGCGAGGCTTCCTACTGAAGGGGAGCTGGGGAAGGTCACAAAGGTAGAGTTGAGACAGGCTCAACTTACAGATCCTACATTACAAAGCTTGAGGGAGATGGTTAAGGAAGCACCTGAGACTTAAAGAAGAGGGGACTGTATACTGGAACAAAGGCTTGTTGTATAGAGTGGACTCCTGGAGGTGGGCTAGAAGGTGAAGTAATATGGCAGTTGGTAGTGCCTAGAGCTTACCGTCTGCCACTTTTAGCAATAGCACATGACATTCCTTTCTCAGGTTATATGGGCATAAGATGTGCTAAGAGACATATTATGCAAAATTTCTATTGGCCCAGGACTGCAAGGGATGTGGTAGGATATTGTAGGACTTGTGAACAGTGCCAAAAAGTTGGTAAAGCTGGGTAGAAGGCTAAGGCACGGTTAATGCCTTTGCCTGTTATCGAAGAGCCATTTCAGAGAGTGGCCCTGAATACTGTGGGACCCCTGAGTACTCCACGTTCTACAGAAAAGAAATATATTTTGGTAGTAGTAGACTATGCTAACAGGTATCCTAAGATGTTGGCTCTATCATCTATCGAGGCAGAGGGGGTGGCAAATGCTTTGTTAGAAATCTTCAGCAGAGTAGGTTTTCCATAGAAAATACTGACTGACCGAGGTGTCAGCTTCATGTCAGACCTGCAATTTGTCTGTGGAAGTGTTGTGAGGTGAAACATCTAAAGACCACCCTCTACCATCCCCAGACTAATGGTCTTGTGGAGAGGTTAAACTCTACATTGAAAGCTATGCTACAGGCATTTGCATATCAATATGTTAGGGAGGACTTGGACAGATTAAGTAGAGGAGGATTAACCATTAAACCCAGTAAGTGTCAAATGGATATGGCAGAGGTCACTTACCTAGGACACAGAGTGGGAAGTGGGAAAATTTGGCCAGAACCTGTCAAGGTGGAAACTATTCAAGCATGGCCAGTTCCTGTTACTACAAAACAAGTGAGAGCATTTCTAGGGACAGCAGTGTACTATAAGAAATGCCTGCCCAATTACAGTATCATAGCTGCACCCCTTACTGACCTAACTAGGAAGAATAAACTGATCAAGTTAGCGCAGGTCGCAGATCATGAACAGGCAGCCCAGATTACAATAAAGAATTTATTTTACAGGTAGATGCTTCAAACTATGGGGTAGGGGCTGTACTTAGCCAAGTTTCCACAGAAGGAGAAAAGCACTCAGTGGTATATCTGAGCTGTAGACTCCAACCGAGATAATAGTATTATACAGCCATGGATAAAGAGTGTTTGGCCATAGTGTGGGCATTACAAAAGCTGCATCTCTGTCTTTATGGGAGAAAATTCACTGTACTCAGAGATCATAACCCTTTAACATGGCTTAATAAGGTCAGTAATCAAAATGTCAAGTTACTGAGGCAGAGGCTAGGATTGCAAGCATATGATATGACCATACAACATCACATTGGGGTTAATAATTCCAATGCGAATGGATTGTCTAGAAAAGGAGTGGCTTAATATTCCCAGGTAGACCCGTTTTTCTCAAGAGTCGGTTTTCAAGAGTCACTTCAAATGCTTGAGTCATAGGGGGGAGAAATGTGAAGAAAATTAAAACACTGTCATCTGTGTTAGCACGTCTGGCAGGAGATTTGTGTGTATTCTTAGATTAACTTGCATTGTTCATAGGTTCATAGGTAGGTACTAGGCTATCGGCCCAAGGGCCTATGTAAACCTAGCCAACAAGGTTCCCTGGCTTACGCCACCCAAGAAAGTTATTTTCCTGTGCCACTGTCGAGCAGAGACACAGAAGTGATCCCCTGGGTGTATTTCTTATTTCCCATGCACTCATCAAGATTTTTCTCGAAGAGTGCTAATGAAGAACTTTGCTTGACATAGATGGGTAGCCTGTTCCAGAGTATAGGACGTTTCTGGGACAGGAATCTATCCCTCCAGCATGTCCTGTTTATTGTGGAAAAATAAGGTTGCTGTTTATTGTATGCCAGCATGTCTAATTGTAAAAATATAAATACGTTTTTTAAAATGTTGAGTATCTCCCTGCCTATACAAATTGTTTAAAGAATTTGTCAGTGTTTTGATACAATTCTAATTACCCATGTTTGTTAGGGAGATTCTAAAGTACAAACTGTGGGGAGTCATCTGAACAGTAGGTGATGTCATTAGAATGTTTCTGGTTGCTAGGTGATTATTTGAACAGGTGATTGAAAGAAAAATGAACTTTTTAAACCGCTGACAGATTGTTTTTAAAATAAGACAGTTGGGACTGTTAAGCTGGGCAGTTTGTGAAGAGCAGCAGTTAGCTAAGAGTCACAGTAAGTTGCAGTGCTGTGCAGAAGATATCCAGAAAAGGACTCAGCAAAAACTGTAAGCCTACCTTTGCCTTGCTGTTATGTTTTAGATTAGATCAGGGACAGTATTCTCTAGTCAGATTAGGAAAGTTTAGTTATTTAGATAGAGTTTTTCTAAAATGATGGACTTCTATCCTACATTTTAATTTTATATTTCTGGTGATTGAATTCTGGTGATTATTGAAAGTTATTGATTTATATTCTTATTATCATTTTACTTATTTTTAATTTTTTTTTTTCATTTCTTGACATTGTGGCTGGACAATCAGTGTATTCTTTACAGATTAGAGTGCTTATACCTGTTTGATACTCCACAGGTCACCTCGAATGCCTGGGTGCTTCTGTTCATGGTTATCATTTATTGTGAAGGGAGTGTAGACCTGTCTGACTCTCGTGGCAGCATTTACCATTTGTATTTTTGAGGGGACACAACTGAAAATCTGTGTCAGGCTTCTCATAAGTGTTAGAGTGTGTGAGATTTAAATTTATTTTGAGCATGAGTAAGTCGATGGTCTTAAGCTGGAACACATTGCTCTGAAATGTATGATAAGCGATTACATTTAGGGTCGACAGAGGTATATAGTCCAACCCCATAAAATTGAGCCTGTTCCTGTTGTGCTCTTAAGGGAAACTGTGGAATTTTACTCTTGTGTGCTCTGTGCTCTGGTGTTTTCCATGATGCTCCCACACTGGAGTTAGTGGTGAGGACTGGACTGAGGCTCCTTAATTATTGACCCAGGTTTTAAGTGGGGGATATCAAATTATTGTTGGCAGTACAATGGTATAGTAGCCAGACATGACAGCATGTACATCTCTCTCTCTCTCTCTCTCTATATATATATATATATATATATATATATATATGTGTGTGTGTGTATATGTATATGTACACATATACATATATATTAATATATCACTGAAAGTTAAGCATTACATAGTTAAGTTCAGGATGCAGTGCTTTCCAGTGTGTCTTACATTTGACATAATGTGCTATTACTAAGTCTCTAGGTGTTGATAAGAGCATAGGTATAGGTCAATGACTACAGAATTCAATAATATTTATATATGCATGTGTGTGTGTGTGTGTGTGTGTGTGTGTGTGTGTGTGTGTGTGTGTGTGTGTGTGTGTGTGTGTGTGTGTGTGTGTGTGTGTGTGTGAAAATTTGCACACAAGTAGTTGACCAGAAACTGTCAATAAATAACTTAAATGAAACCAAAACTGTTCGGGTCTCAGTCAACATACCAACATATAAATATAGCAATCAACAAACAGATAGACCCCAGAAAAGCCCGTCTTCATTGTGTAATACCTTAAAAGCTCCTTTGGAGGAGGCTCGTGCTATATATGCAAACCAGCCCTTAAGGCCATTCAAATATTCCAAATCCAAGGCTTATCTTTTAAAGTATTTTGCATTTAAGCCTTAAAAGCCAAACACCACTAGCTAGGCATGACATATTTTGCCCTTTTTATGGGTTCATCAGTACAGCAAAAGTGGTTAATTTGGCCATTCTTTGAGAAATATTTGCTTATAAAGGAACATGATGTGATTGGAAAATATTCTGAACAACATCAAAACAAAGGGTAAAATTTACACAGAGAAAAGTCAAAAAGCTAACAGCAAATAGAAAGACACCAGGAAAAAATTAATTTTACACTGTGTAATACCAAACACCTTTGAAGGAATTCCATGGTATATATGCAAATGAGCCTTCAAAGACATTCAGATGTTCCTACTCTTACGTCTTCTGAATTTTACCTGACTACGTTTTTATTCTTTTAGTCTTTCACATTCATCCCACTAGCTATAGGCATGCTATGTTTCACCCTTTTTATGGGCTCATCATAAATAAGTGTCCAGTTTGCCAATTTTCTGAAAAATCTGAGCTTATAAAGGAACTTGATATTCTTAACATTAGAGTGATTGCAAAATATCTCAAACAGCAATCAAGACAAAGAGTAAAAAGGTCACACAGAAAAGCCAAGAGGCTAAAATCCTTCAGTTGCTCATGACAGAGAAAACTAACAACTTTTAGTTGCCAGTTATAAGGATCCAGTTCATTGATAGAGAGACTGCTTCTGTTTCACCGACTTAGCCTTAATTCTGTTTACTCTCTGTTGTAATGCACCCGAGCTGGTAGCATCACTGGTGCATTCTCAGACGTAACTTGCTGCAAGGAAATCTTCAACCACTGAACAGAAAAAAATCACAGGAAAATAAAAGCATTTTGAGTTATTTCATTCATTGTTGTACATGTTTCCACCTGTGTAACACTGGGTACATAATTGTGAGCTGATGTTTTTAATAGTTCCTCCAGTCACCCCCAGTCCATAACACTTATAGTTCAGTATCTTCCTGCATGCCCAGTGTCTTTTGGCATTGGTATCCTTTCCTGAGGCATACAGGCAATGTGTAGCATATCCTTACCAGGCTGATATTATCTAGATGGGTAATACACGGAGAAATGGAAAACCCTTATGCAAATTCATCCATCATAACTATGAGCATTGCCATGCATTTTTATGTACATATATCTACACATTCCAATAGTGTCTTAGAATTACACATCCATTATTTTTAATATTTCATGGCATAGAGGACCATCACCAAACAACTTACAAAATTCATCTAACTTATTACAAATAAAACTGATTGTCATAGGATTTTACTATAAACATGACATGTATTCACCCCCACATACCTCAAACATATCAAGACACAAAAAATGTTTTTATAGTTATTCCTGCTGATACCCCACATGACAATTCCATATTTTAAGTAATGTGATTGGAGGATTTTGCTCGTGAAAAAAACAGCTAGAACTTGCAGATATACTCATTTCCACAACACTAATCAACATATTTAATGTTAATCTAAATCACAACTAACACAGTGCATTTTCTTGGTACAGTACACAAGCCATCACAAGTATCAATAGTTACCATATGAAAAATAATTCAATCTAATAAGGCTTAGTATTACTACAGCACAGATCCTTCAAGGAACCTCCTCATGAAATAGGCAAAACACAGAACATCTGCAAAAATATTACATTTACAGTATAAAAGATAATCGGTGTGCTATCATTACGTCAGATGACATTTCTGCGTGTGGCTTTTCCTTCATCTTGTTTTCATGATTTATAATTAGTTACATTTCGCGGGGCATGCCATGCTTTCCTTTTCTGATGGAAATAAACTAAAGAAGGTTCAGCTTTCTAAATGTATTTTTCCTGCACAGGATTAAGTTTATATGTCCATAGACAGATTAAAACCAAAAATGCTTCTGACATGCATGCACTTCCTGAGGATGTTCATGAGATATTCAGGCAACAGCTTGCATCCTTATTCTTACAAAGGGCCCCGCTTATATAATATTAGAGTGAGGGTGCCTGTTGAATCAAAACCACTGAAAGATAATGTTCGATTTTGTAAAACCCTGAAGTGTTGGTGTATGTAGCAGTCTATACACTGGTTCTACCTCTAAATACTTAAGATAAAACAATGTTTTTATGGTAGCTGAATGGTTGTTCAGCAGGTAATCTCACCTTGACAGTATAACTCTTTTAAGTTCCAAATAATTTGTTCAGCTCAACTAACAGCTTCAGTTACTATTCCTGATTATTTGTAATAAAACAGTTCAGCAGATAGGCTTCATATTCTGCATTCATAGTGCTGGATTCTCAGAAGGCTATCAGTAATATATACAAATTTCATTTCTGTTCTCTTGAGTATTTTCAGTTCCCTCAGTAGCATATAAACCATATCAAAATTTTGATTTTTAATTCAGAGGCTGAGATTCAGAAAGGCTTAGCATGATGAGGAAGCCTTAGCTTGGAAGTTTTCTCCATCACACTAAGCCCTCCTAATTCAGTGTCTGCTCTCCCACTGAGGCACTGAGGTTTTTGCTCTCACGTGGTTCTTAGCATGGAAGGTGGATTTGTTGGCAGAGCTGCGCACTACTGCAGCACTCCACTGGGGTGGCTAATGTTAATTAGTCATACGCTGTCCCTAAACAATGTTCATGGCTCCCAATAGCTTAACGAAATTATTCAGAGAATTGCTTGGCCAAGTAAAATTCTACTCTTGGAGGAAAAGTAACTGTAGTAAAGATAAAGCAGTCACTCATTCATTCCCATGGGAGTACTCACAATGCAGGTAACTAAAATTATTAATGAAAAGTGTGTGTGTGTGTGTGTGTGTGTGTCTGTCCATGTGTGTGTGTGTGTGTGTGTGTGTGTGTGTGTGTGTGTGTGTGTGTGTGTGTGCGTGCGTGTGTGTGTCTGTTCATGTGTGTGTGTTTGTGTGTGTGTGTGTGTGTGTGTGTGCGTGTGTCCGTCTGTGCGTGTGTGCGCCTGTGCGTGTGCATGTGTGTGTGTGTGTGTATTTGTGTGTGTGTATACATGTGTGTGTACACGTGCCTGTGTGTGTGTGTGTGTGTGTGTGTGTGTGTGTGTGTGTGTGTGTGTATGTGCTTAGTGGTGGTCTTTGCTAATGCAAAGCATGGGCTACAATGGAGAGCACTAGCGCATTCAAGTTTGACAGCACTGGTGTGTTCTTCACAGAGGGCGGCCACAGTGGTGCAACGCTTAGCATTGCTGCCTCACAGCAAAAGGTTCCCTGGTTTGATCTTTGGCTGGGGTACTTTGTGTGTGGAGTCTGCATGTCCTCCCTGTGGTCACGTGGGTTTCCTCCGGGTGTTTCGGTTTCCTCCCACATCCTAAAGACACATGCTGTAGGTAGATTGGATACTCTAAATTGGGCCTAGGCATGAATGCGTGCATGTGTCTGCCTTCCATGGAAGGTTGGGTGCCGGGCTGGCAACTCAACACCATAAAAACTCCACTGCCAATCATGAGCAGACAGGTGATCCAATGTGGTGACCTCAAACCGGGAAAAGCTGAAAGAAGAAGAAGGTGTGTTCTTCACAGACATGCTAATAAGCTGATAATGAAGTCTTTCTCATTGCACCATTCATGTCTCTGAATTGCAATTTCTCACTGTCACACTAATTTACTAACCAACACTGGACAATTGATAGTCTGCATATTTCTGAATCCTAGGGTGAGACTTATTTGCATGTTAATGGAATATATTATAAGATTCTTGAATTTTAATGGTATGATGCAAGGCTGTCCAGAGTTCCTCTCAAGTTTAACTTTAGCTATATAGCCATTTTAGCTTTAATACTAGTAGAAAAGCAGGTTTTTAAATCCATCCAGTTTCTTCTCCTAATAAATGTTTCACTTATGCTAATGACTTACTATAGGGCATGGGTCATGCCTCAGATTAATTAATTTCTGCTATATTTATATGATTTTTTTCAATAATAACAGATAGTAAAGTAGGTGGTAGTTTCAGTACTGAGTGATGCAATTTCTGGCAATAGCTGCTTCTGTTGACAAATCCTTCATTCATACTTCACCACTGCATTTTTAATTAGTGTGTAAGAAGCAACATATGCATATGGCCCTTATAATATATAATTGATGGAATAACAACTCTTTGCATTAATAATTTTTGTTAATAACAGCTGTGTTTACAAAAAAAAATTCATAATGCTTAGCTCTAACAGGAAGCTTAATTTATTTCAATATGCAATGTGATCATATTTCATTTTTTTCACAGAAAAGTAAGTTGGGAAAATAAAATAACTATATGTAAAAAATATAATTATTTTCTTCCCCAGGACAGAATTATGTCACCAAGAAAGTGGTGTCATAGGTTTAGAATATTCAAAATTTACTATGAATTTGGATATTTGTACATATTTTCTCTTGTATGGAGGTGATTGCATCTGGCCCCTATTACCTAAGAGCAGTACTCAAAATATGTGAAAGAAAGATTTTTGACACCGGGCAAAACACTCAACATATACATGAAAGTAACATCCTTTAAGTTTGTTATTACAAATGATCCCACCTTCAGAAACTACTCTGACAGATAGTAGATTCTGCTAAGACCTGAATTTGAATTAATTCACCTGCTATTACCGAAAAACGATTTGCTTCATTTATAAATGGAATGAATTTAAGATCGCATATTGTAAGGTTTCACATATGAAAAGATGCAGGTGCATCATTTTTGTGGTCATTATATCCAGTGTAAACAAGTGTAGTCTTAAGTAATTTGTTTCTGTATTAACACCTGTCATACAAGAGGTAAAGCAGTTTATGATTTATGACAGTACAAGCACTTTATATTTAGTTATATGCGGTTGCAATGCTTTTTATGTGGGTAATACTTTAAGGACTTCGAATGCATGTATCACTGAAAATTTGTATGACGTAAAAACAAAGAAGACATTAGAAACAGGCTGCATAAACATATTTGAATAAACTAACTTCTTATTTCAAGTTTAAGTCCACTGAGAATGCAGTCAAGTACAAAATGTGGGGATACATATTTCAAGTAAATATTTTTGAAGAATTTTGTACTTATTTTCATTTTTGGACTGGACGGGTGGACTGGCTTGAGGACACATTTCAATTATGACTTAGGCCACAGACAACAATAATGATTTTCATCCAAATATTAGAGACCAACTGACAGTGCTATTTGCAAATATATTGTAAAATGTAGACATTTTAATTGTGTGTAGTGCGCTTTCTTAAATAATTTGCTTATATGTAGCCACCAAAGCATCTAAAATAGCAAAGACTTTCATTCCTTCTCAAAGCGGTGCTTATCACAGGAAAGTCTAAGTTTTCTATGCCCTAATACCCGATTAGCCTTTATTTAACTTGACTGGCTTCCTCCGATTCTTGTATTTCCTTCCATGACTGTATTATTAACTTCCTTTCAGATATACCCCTCTCGTTTTCTGACCAGTTCATGCTTATTCCTAGGTGTTATCATTTAATCTCTGTCATGTGATGCTCAAAAGATGTCAATAAGCTCAGCAAACCTATTTAGAAGGGCACCAAGCATTGGTTAAAAGCATCTATGAGCTGCCTCTATCCATTAGTTGTAAAGGGGGAATCATGGGATACATTTCTTATTTCCCAGCCATACAGCTAAGCTGTGCTTGAATTTGAATAGTGATGAGCTTTGTTTTCCATGAATGGACAGTCTGTTCAGGAGCAATGGTATCCTCTGCGAAATATACCTGTCCTTTTAAACCATTCTGTTCATGTTGCAGAAAAGATTTAGATTTCTATACTGAGTATTTCTGATGCCATTTGACTCATGATGTGTAGTAGGCCCATCAGTACTGGGGGGCTGCCTTGTATGCCAGACACAGGTCACCTCTTTGTAGTCTGTAAGAGACCAAGTAAAGCAACAAGGCTTTGAGGTGGCCAGTGTAAAGTATCTCTGGGGGCATTCCAGCTGTTACATGTGTCTGGACAGATAAATATCAATGGGGCTATTACTCAATGATTGGCCTTATGAGGGATGGGTAAAGGGGTACAGTGAAATCCCTGGACCTAGAAGCAATCCCTTTGTTATTGAGCTGTACAGCATAGAAGGATTACTTCTCCACAGTGCACACATGTTGGTTGAAAGATTGGTCGCTGTCCACATCTGTTCCCAAATCCCAAACAGCTGGGTCATCTCTTCAGATGTATTGTCAATGTGGCAGTTGTTTGGAGCTGGTGACTTCCCAAAGGATATAGCAATGCATTTTTTGGCATTTAGCTTTAAACCTTAATTTTGGTACCGGTTATTTGTTTTGGACTAACTTTCCAGCAGGATGGCTAAGACTATTGTGGATTCAATAACTGTACATCCCGTAAAGTCATCTGCAAACTTAGTTAGACAGAGCCTTTTATTATTGGCTGTAACTTTCAAGAATTAGATGCCAAACAGAAGAGGTCCCATCACCAAATCCCTGAGTCAATCCACTGGTGACAGGTCTTTAAGTGGGGGTAGCTTCCTATATTTTGATCTCCTGCATTCTATATGTGAGCCAAATGTCAACATGGCAGTTGGCACAGAGGTTTGTTCCTAGTTTAGTAAGGGTTTCTACTATGCCTGAGTGTGGGATAGTGTCAAATGAATTGCTCATGTCCACATCAAAGCAGATGGTATGTACCATTTTGCCTTCATTCATTGCTTTGGTAACTTTTTCAAAAATGTCAACCAGGCTGAATAAACATGACCTGCCTTTGATGAATTCAAACAGAGATGGGTCCAGTGTTTAAAGGTTCTTTATGTCTTTCTTGATTAATTCCATGATAATTCTTTCCATGGCTTTGTATACCTATCTAAGCTTTGGGTGCAGTAGGCATGAGTCCATGCAGCCAGAAGAATGACTCTGTCCTACTCAAAACAAACCCCTGCCTAATTTTGAGAATACTTTCATATGGGATATTCTAGCACCATATAGACAACACAATGGGAGTGTCCCAAACTGTATAAATTTTTGTAGAATGTCCAGATTTTTGCCTCATATTTTTGATCTGCTCTTCATAAAATTTGTGATTTTCTGGAAAATCACTGGGATGACCTGAGGTCTTAAGTCACTAAATAATGATATATATTTCTATTTCAGACTTCATATTCTCCAGAAAAATGTATTCTAAGACAAATCCTGCTACTCTAGCAGCTTTCTATGTTTATTAGAACAATATTTAAAATCTGTCTCTATTTTTGGGCCTTTATTCCACCATTATGTCAGACTTTGTCCAAATTTGTTTGTGCTAAGAGGTTGAGAGGTATGCCTGAACATGTTCCTTGACTGTCATGTGCCATCTGGTTGGGAACTGCTTAAGATCTCATCAGTGTTAGTTAGTGGAGTGCTATGCAGTCATGGAACACTTCTCTGGGGTTGCACAACTCTCTCGCATAACAGTGCCTATTAATTTCACTCCCATCACAATAACATCCCCATTCCTTCTGGAAGATGATAGGTACATCAATCGGAAAGTTTTGCATTCATTCAATTGCTAAATTGTGGCCCAGGTTCATGAAAGCCTACAGTAGATGTACACTAAGTGCACACCATTCTGAGTGAATAGTCAACACAAGCATAACTCCTACCTTCTTCCTCCTAATTTTAGTTTCCCTACTTATTTTCTTACAACCTTAAATAATGAGGTGGATTCATAAAGGTTACCACAATGTGTATAGTATATCTACACTCCGTGTAATTCTTCTGAAGGAACAGATAACACAAACAATGTGTTAAGGATGTTCTTGAACACAGATCATGTAAATAAAGTGTAGTGTACATGGATCTGGCCATGTGTCTACAGCAGATAGATAAACCCTACAGGTTACAACATCATTCCCTGACAATGTGCTTAATAGTTTTACCTGGAAAACATGTGCCTTACAGAATACGTTTATCCTACATAGTATCCCAGAGGGACACCTGATAGGTGAGTACAGAAACTACATGAAAGTAATATGAATACAGTGTTCCAAGGAAAAGGACAACATCATTGACCTAGGCCTACATCTAAGCTTTGCAGGACATAGCAGTTGCACCCTGAAATCCTGTCTGATGCCTATATGCATTTCTCAATCATTTACAGAGGAAGCCTGTAACATAGCACATAGAGAGCATGAATGAAACCAAGGAAATGCTTGGGTTATTGAGATTCTACTTCAGGTGCCTGTGCACATTGAGATATCATTTGCAAAAAATACCTAAGATAACATCCTATATGGCTATTATGTGTACAATCTTGCACACCATGAAAGCAACAATGCATTGTGACCTCATAGTCCAGTATACAGGAGGCCTGCACCATGTATTCTAATTACCTCATCCTAACCAGACACAGAATAATGAGAAATATAGCACCAGAAGACCAAAAAGGAGTAACACCAGCTTCCAAGAGCACACATGTGCGCATGATATGACAATGCATTAACAGTAAGGTAACATCTGCTACAAAAGTATATGCTATAGCATGCAACAGGTGCAATAGGCACACAGAGGAATACAATGGTCAAATTGTAAAATTGATACACTAGTATCAGCCAAGGGCAAACCCTTTTGCAATCCTGCAATTCTTGAAGTGGGGGGGGCAGCAAACCTACCACTCCCCTGAACTTATATTTATAACAACTCTGAGATGATCATACCACAAAGATAAAGAAATATTTTGAGAAATGGAAACCTTGGTCTTAATATATTTCACATTTTCAGTCATTTAGTGCTGTTTACTCACATTAATAAACCTTGGAATGCTCAGACATGCACAGACCTAACTACACACAGTACTTGTACCCACAAACACACACACACACACACACACACACACACACACACACACACACAGACACGCGCATATGCAAATATAAATATACACACAGATACACACCCTGTCATACACTCGATAGCATCACTTACCTACTTCATCAGTCTGAGCATGATGAAGCTTTTTCCTTTCATCCTGCTTAGATCACCATCCATTTAAATGTATAGGTCATAACTCACAACCTCTAAACACAAGAAATCTGGACAAAGTCAAAAACGATGGGGGGGGGGGTCAGGGGCCCTAAAGTAAGGATAATGTTTAAAAATTGTTCTTATAAACTTTGAAAGTTGCTAGAATGACAGGTTGTGTATTAGCATGCAGTTTTTGAGGGGAATGAAGTCTGAAACTCAAATGTCTGCCATTAATTTGTCAGAAAAATACAACATTTATGAAGAACAGATGAAAAAACAGGTTAAAAATCTGGACATTTTGTAAAAATCTGGACAGTTGAGAGGTATGTGCAGGTAAACAGCAGAACAAACAAGTATACACTTAAACATTTCCTTCATGCTTTGGTGGTGATTCTTGTACCATGAATACGCCATTAGCACTATGCAAGTGTCGACTGAGCAGCCCACAAGGCTGCATAAGAGACCTCATTAGCATAGGCTCCACCCACTGACTACAGTAGATACATGCAATACTGAAACTTTCACTGCACTTTGGTGCTAAACTTTTCTATGGAGCTATGAGAGTTATTATACATCACCACAACCTTCAGAAATATGCAAAACAGCTCACTCCCCTCTGAGCACTATGCAAGTTAACTATGAATACCACCCCAATATCTAATTGTCGACCCTCATTTAGCAAATATCGTTTCAGTGATTACAGTAAATACTTGCCCTACAGCACAATGGACCAACAGCTATGCAAATTGAACCCATCCAAGTGGGGGGGCTTCACCCCCACCCCCCAACTATATATACCAACTCCGAGATTGTACTACAGTGTAGAAAAGGGCATAGTTGTGCTGTTGGGCAAGTATTTACTTGCCCTCGGTAAATTCAGAGAATTGCTGAAACAAGTTTTGCTGAATGAGGGTTGACAATCTGGTGTTCCTGCAATTGCATTGCAATGAACTGATATAGACCCTTTTATTGTTATAATGTGCATCTGCATAGCTGCAATTTTTTGTGTGATTATGCACTTGTCCATGTGTGTGTGTGTGTGTGTGTGTGTGTGTGTGTGTGTGTGTGTGTGTATCTGTGCCTGTGTGCGTGCGCGTGTGTGTTTGTATCTGTGCGTGTGTGCATGTGCACACGCGTGTGTGTGTGTGCGCATGCGTGTGTGTGTTTGTGTGTGTGTGTGTTTGTATCTGTGCATGTGCGCGCGTGTGTGTGCGCATGCGTGTGTGTGTGTGTGTGTGTGTGTGTGTGTGTGTGTGTGTGTGTGTGTGTGTGTGTGTGTGTATGTGCGTGTGAGTGTAGTTCCACACTGCTCTGTGGGGCATCACAGTCTGTACAGGGGTGCCATGATAGTGACTAGTCTGTAATGAAAGATTCTGGGATACCTCTTCTGCACTCCTTTTTACAGGATTGTATACAACAGCCCTTATAACTGCAGTGGTGGAGCTGCGGTAGCATTGTCGCCTCACAGTAAGATGTTGTCCTGTTCGATTCTCAGCTAGAGCATCTTCTGTGTGGAGACATGCGTGAATGGGTGTACCTTCATTGAAGGTTGTGCGTCAGGGCTGGCAACTCGGCATGTGAAAAATCTACTGCCAATCATTAGCGGACCGGAGTTCCGCTGTCGCGACCCCTAACCGGGAAAAAGACAAAAGAAACGCAGTATACAACAGCCCTTATGATATGAAAGCACTAGATAACAGTGCTGCCTTACATTGTGTTATGAGTTAAATACTGGATTTGGTTAGCTAAGTTACATCCCACTGTAAATGGTTTGTGTTTGATATTTTAACAGTTGTTGCTTATATTTCAGTGTCTATATATAATCACACATTGCCACATTTACCTATTTTGTTGCAGACAGGGAAGACAGGATTGATCATTCACCCACATACATGCAACACCTTCACTGTCTCACATATCTGAGTGGTGTGCTGCATGATACATGCTACTTTAAACCCCTCTATCCAGTCAGGCTGTGTTTTGTGCTATAACCTGACCTCACTGTATGTCTGTGTCACTTTTTGTACCCTCGTGGTCAAATTGCACTAGAGAGACTGAGGTCTTAAGACAGGACACAGGAGCATTGGACATGTGACCTCCTTGACAGGAGCAGAGTCTATAGAATTTGACTGCTGTGGTGCACATTAATGGTATGGCCAATCACCACAAGAATTGCATGGTGCAATGATGGAGGTCTTTGAGTACTGTCTGACCAATGGGCTGAGTCAGATAGAAAACACAGTATTATAAATCTTCAAAGTGCTGCAGCCATGTACCCTATCAACCTGACTTTGTAAGGTGTACTACCATTAAACATCTGGCCCCATAAACCTGCCAGCAGTCTACCTGTGTATATCTTATAGTGGTGCATATATGCATCTTGGTGTACAACAACTAAATATTTGCCCCAGACAAATATGTCAGCATTCTACCTGTCTACATCTTCCAGTAGTGCACATATGCTTGTTGTGCTATTAACTGTCTGCCCATCCTTTCCACACATCACTGATTACTGGATGCGCATGCTATTTGTGTTCATTTGTTGGCTGGACTCACCATATTTACCCATTCTGTTACCTGCTATTTGATTGGTTATAATGTGTATACACAGAGCAACTATACATATACACATTTATGGTACCTGACAACACTGATGTGGCTAGGAGAGGGTGATTTTTATATATGAATCTCATTTTGGATACAGCCAGTTTGATCACATGTGTAATGCACATGGTACATGTGTCAGTGAAAAACTTACCTACATGCCCTGGTGTGCATGCATAGGCAGCATGATAGATTCCTGCCATTACAGGTGTGCATTGCACTTACAAGCTCATGTAATGAAAATATCGTATGGTAGTGCTTCGCATGGTAGTGTGTGTGTGTGTGTGTGTGTGTGTGTGTGTGTGTGTGTGCGTGTGTGTGCGTGTGTGTGCGTGTGTGTGTGTGTGCGTGTGTGCATGTGTGCGTGTGTGCGTGTGTGTGTGTGTGTTTGTGGGTCTGTGTCCATGGCTCCCAGTTATAATTCCAAGACATGCAATTGTGAGTCATGGAATTCCAAAAAACAGTAAAACTAAAGGACAACAGTCAATATTGACAAATGCTGTTCTCCTTTAAAGTTAATTTTGCAGGATGCCAAACTCCCTTGAATGCCTAAATCTGGGGGATTGCACTTTCTACATCCTTACTACTTATACAATACTAACTTCAAGATGATCATACCTGGGAGAAATGGGTAAAACTCCTAGATATATGACTTTTGAACTTAATATATGTAAGTTCCCATTTTTGCACATTTTGTTTCATTGTTATGGGAGTCACACCTACAAGTTTTGGAATTTGCAAGTGTCATTATGTATCTTCATTTGACATATTCAGATGACAGTAAGAAATGAATCTCTGCTGTGTAACCTTTCCTGGTGGTTACTGGACTTTGACTGCAGTCAGTCACATATGACATGTGCATTATGGCTACACTCAAACACATGTTCAGGTAAACATATCCATTCTAGGCTTGCTGTACACATGCATGATCATTGCTTTTTTTTCTACACTCTGGGTTGAATCCCATTATAGTTTGTTGATCCATTCTCCCCTTACCAATGTCCATCCTATGTCTGAATGTGTACCTTAATTGTTTACAAGCCATATGTGTCATGTATTCACTATTTTTGCATTATTCAATAGGTCTGCTTTATTTATTTATTTATTTAAATTTGTTGACCGGGAGTGTCCGACTGGAGGTAGGTCCATTTTCAGCGGAGGCCCAGGGAGAAAAGCTCCACAGTAAAATAAACAGACAGTAGTTACATTGGATTACATAGAGATTAATGATTTAACATAGCAATTACTTACAACATATTTACAGACGAAGAACATAGTACATCAGAAGACAACTAGAATCTTTATTTGTGAAGTGCATAACAGACATTAACAAATGTTACAATGAGAAGTTCCTGCTGTATAATAAGTACTAGGCTTATGAGTATCTGAGCTTGCTATAATCAAGGTAGTTAGTGGAGTGGAAAGAAAGGTAGTGGTTGGATGGGGTGGATGATATTAGAGTGGGAGTTGCAAGGGAATAGCCAGCATGTTTATAGGCGCGCTTTTAGTAAAGTTTTGAAGTGGGTGCATGATGGTACAGAGGTAATTGTGGGTGGGAGTGAGTTCCATAATTTGGCTATGGCGCAAGAGAATAGTCCTTCACCAGCAGAGTTATTGGCTTTAGTGATCTGCACGTGATTTTTGTTGCTGGATCTTAGTGGTCTGGTGGTGCGATAGGGTTGGAGTAGATTCTGGAGGGATGGGACATTTAGTGGATGGTTTACTAGTTTGTGGGCGAGTGAGAGTTGATCCCACTGAAGGAAGTGAGGGAGTTCAAGCCAGCTCAGTTCAGCAAGTGAGAGACAGTGGTGACTACAGTAGGATGCCCCTGTGGCGAATTTGGCGATTTTGTTGTAGCAGGTCTCTAGCTTGTTTAGATCGCATTGCCTTAGGTTGGTATATATTGGAGAGGCATAAAGTAGGGTGGAGATAAGGTGGGAATTTGCTATTGAAATCTTTGCTGCTTTGGTGAGAAATTGCTTATCTCTGTATAATGCTCCTAGTTTTTTGTGGACTTTTTTTAGGGTCATGAATATGTGAATGTCAAATTTTAGTTTATTGTCTATTTCCACTCGTAGCAATTTGGTGTGTTCAGTTGGGTATATAGTGGTGTTGTCTTTTGCTGTGATGTTAAAGTGAGAGTTGTTTGAGTATGTTTGGTGGGTTGGAAGATGAGTAGTTTAGCTTTGTTTGGGTTCAGTATTAATTGGGCATCGGATAACCATGTTTCAACAGAGGAAAAGGCTTCCTGTGTGACTTTTTGCAGTTTTGGTAGGGACTGGGCTGAGCAGATGATGGTTGAGTCATCTGCGTATTGTATGAGTGTGCCATGTTTGGTGGCAGAGGCTAGACTATTGGTGTAAACAGAGAAGAGTAGGCGTCCAAGGATGGATCCTTGGGGAACCCCTATGGAGACAGGTAGTTGGGGAGATATGTCATTCTGCCATACAACGGATTGTCGGTGGTCAGACAGGTAACCCTGAAACCAGTTGGTGACTGATTGTGAGAAGGATAGGTTATTGAGGACAGAGATAAGTTGTTTGTGTGGGACCATGTAAAATGCTTTAGATAGGTCTAGGAAAGTAGCAGAGGAGAGATAGCCATTGTTTTTATGCTGAAGGATAGTGTTAGTAAAGGAGAGTAAGGCAGTGGTGGTGCTATGGTTTGGTCGGAAACCATGCTGAGTACTGGAAAGGAGGTTGTTAGTAAGGAGGTAGTCTGAGACCTGAGAGTGTATGCATCTCTCTAGTATTTTGGAGAGTAGAGAGAGAATATCTATGGGGAGGTAATTGGTTAGTTCTGCGGCGGTTCCGCCTTTGTGGAGGGAAATTATATGTGATACTTTCCACAGTGTGGGAACATAACTTTCTGACAGAGATCGGTTAATCAAGATGGATACTGGGTAGGCCAGAGCATCAGCTGCGATTTGTAGGTGTTCACTTGGAGGTTGTCTGCTGCTAATTTGGTGGGTTTAAGTTTAGTTAAGAGTTTTTTTTTTTGTTGGAGGTAGGTACAGGAGAAAAAGAGAAGGCAGTGGGGAGATTACTAGTTGAAGGTGTGGGTTGGACGGGAGGGGGGTGTGTTGTTTAGCTAGTGATAGTATGGTTTGGGTGAAGTGTGTGTTGAATGAGGTAGCAATATTTTCTGAGGAGTGAGGGATGTTAGGAGGAGGGGTACTGACTTTACCTGGGTGGAGGATGGAGTTTATGGAGGACCAGAATTGTTTGGGGCTGTGTTGTGAGGAGTCTAGGGCAGACTGGTAGTATTGGAATTTGTCCTGTTTTATTAGCTTTTGACTCTATTGCGTAGTTCTAGGAATTTCTGTCTAGCTGAGGGGGTTTTGGTTTTGCGCCAGTGCTCCCAGGCTTTATCCCTGGTTTTCATTTCTGACTTAGTGGTTTTCTGTAGCCATGGGGAAGGTTGTGCTTTGGTTCTGGAAAATCTTATGGGGGCATGGTAATTAAGGATTTTCAGGAAGGTAGTATTAAAAAATTCAACTGCGTCATCTAGACTGAGGTACTTTAGAGAATGCCAGTTACATTCTTTGAGGGATGAGATGAATGTGAGTGGGTTAAAGTTTAGTTTTTTACGTATTTGACGGTAGATGACAGGTTTAGCTTGGTATAGGTATTTTTTGAGTAGGAATGTTGGGGATTGATCACTGAGGCTATCTGATAAGCAGCCTGTTATATATGACTGGGGGCTCTTACTGACTAGTATCCAATCCAGGGTAGTGTCCTTGCTGGAGTTTTTATTTATCCTGGTTGGTGACTGGACTAGTTGGGTGAAGCCATGAAGGTGTACATGATGGGTTGGATTGTTGCCAGAACAGGATTGCCAGTCAATATTGAAATCACCTAATATGATAGTTTCTTGGTGGAGATGGTGGGTAGACCAGCTGAGGAGGTTTTCTAGTGGAGGGATGTTTTGGCCAGGTGGGAAGTAGCATCCAATTATGTTGATGGTTTTGTTTTGGTTAATTTTGAGGTTGGTATATATTATTTCTTCATTGCCTATTTGTGGAGCTGATGATTTTAAGATCTAGATGTTTAGATGCTGTTTGAATATTATAGCTACACCACCTCCTTTTTTGTTTAGCTGGTCTACTCTTAGTATGCCATAACCTGTAGGGACTATTTGCTCACTGGTAATGTGAGGTTTTAGCCAGGTTTCTGTCAGGATGACTATATCTGGGGAGTACAAGTCTATGGTGGCATGGAGGTCATGGACTTTGCTGGATATACTTCTAATATTTAGGCTTAGTAGAAAGAAGTCACTTGGCTTTCTATTGACTGTAATATGGGAGAAGTTGTGGTTTCTAGTCTGATTATGAGGATTGGGGTTGGAGATGGTAGGGCCAGGGTTGGGGTGGATGTCTCCACTTAGGGCTAGTTTTGATATGCATGAGATTATTAGTTTTCTCAGTTTTTGAATGTGTTGGTTTATAAGGGAAACTTTATGATTGTGCTCTGTGGGTAATAAGTATGGTGGGAGGGTTACTATGTTAAGTTGTAGGGATGCTTTATGTTTGAGTAATATAGTTGGTAGAATATGTGTGGGGTGCATAGGGATGGTTCTTGAGCTGGTGGGAGGGGAGCTGAGTGTGGGTGAGACATGAGTGGTGGTGGGAGTAGTAGTACAGTGGTAGTGGTTGAGTGGGGGAATGATGGAACTTTGGTAGGATGTAAGATATGCAAGGAGAGTGCATGCAGTGAGCATAGGAAAGGTATGCTTGTACATGTTAGTTGAGGAGGTGTGATAGTAGTGGGAAGATGGAGGAGGTAGTGTTGGGTTAGCACTGTGGTAGGCTATTGGAAAGATGGGAGGGGTTTGAGTGCAATAAAGGTGGGACCACTGGGGGCAGGAGGGAATAGGGGGCAGGGTGGGGAGTGAAGCGGGTAGAGACCCTGTTAGTTGCTCGTATGAGGGGGCTGGAAACAATCACAAAGCAAAGACAAGTATGTGTTAAGAAACAATCACAATTGACCAAGGACTGCTCTGAAACTGTAAGTCATTTCTTAATTTCTCAGGTGGAAAAACAGGATAACCTTGTATCAGTAGGCTACTGTGGTCATAGTTTAAATTAACAAACACACAGTATTGATCAGTTATGGATACTATTCGCTAACGGAAAGGAATAAGAGAAAGTGGAAGATGTGTGTGTGTGTGTGTGTGTGTGTGTGTGTGTGTGTGTGTGTGTGTGTGTGTGTGTGTGGTGGGGGGGGGGTTGCTTACAAGCCAAAGCAGAGTGCTCTCCAGGGGAAAATGAATATTGGCTCAAACAGGTAGACACATACTCAGAGTTAACTGTAGCTGTTTGCAGACAGTTCAGACCCAGACTGCACTTTTCTTACAAGAATGTTAAAGGTGGTACTGCATTTGAATACTTAAGAGTGGTGTTAGGTTCAAAGTTAACTGTAGCTGTTTGCAGACAGTTCAGACCCGGACTGCGCTTTTCTTACAAGAATGTTAAAGGTGGTACCGCAGTTGAATACTTAAGAGTGGTGTTAGGTTCAAAGTTAACTGTAGCTGTTTGCAGACAGTTCAGACCCGAACTGCGCTTTTCTTACAAGAATGTTAAAGGTGGTACCGCAGTTGAATACTTAAGAGTGGTGTTAAGTTGGAGAGACACTGAGCCTTCATGGGGCCTGTAGCAGAGTGGACTGTCACTTTGTGCTTTGTTCTTCCATCCCTGGCTGATCAAAGTATCTCTCCTCTATCTTATTTTTTGATTCCCTTATCCATCCATGCTATATAAGAAAATGAAACCTCACCCCACAAAATTACAGTAGGCTTCCCTATCATGATAGCAATCTCTTGGACATTCCTCTCTTCCATTCCTCTTTAATTTCCTCATGTTACTAACCCACCCCTTCTCCTCATTCTTCTGGCCTCAATTTTGGTTTTGGCTATGCATTACTTTGTGTGTCCCCTGCATCTGTACTGGAGGACACATGACAGTTTTTTTCCCTGTAAATCTGTTTAGCTGAATTGGTTTGTGCCCCCCAATACACTATGAGTCACAATGCTTTCTTGGCCATCTTAATGCTTGCATCATAGCAACACCTCTCAGAGACTTTTTTACCTTGTCACATGTGCTCATGTAAGGCAAAGTTTGTTTTATACCATGGCATATATTCTATTTTATGTCTATGTGCTATATAAAGATGTTGTCTTTTAGTTTGACTGTATCTTTTTTTGGGGGGGGAGGGTAGGGGCGTGACTTTCAGTGCTCTTTGTTCAGTCTAGTTAGCCTGCAGAAACTCTATAATTGCAACCTGCTCATCTTATTATGTATTAATAATTGTTTACCACCCCGGTTATGTTGTTTATATCAAACAGGGCTGTCACAAATCTTTTCCAACCTTTTGGATTTCAAACTATTACATAAATAAAGGAATTTAAATGGGTCAAGTGTTGTGAAGCATTACAGTATAATAGTTGTTATCCTAAAATAGAAGACATCTGAGTCTAACCCCATAACCTTTACTTCAAAGTTGCATATAAAAACTGTTTCATTATTTTCACAAAATTATAGAACAGATGTTATATAGGCTTACTAATGGACTCTATAAAGGAAATCTAAGCAGTACATTATTGCAAAAAAAAAAGTTTAATTTAAGAACTGACAGAAAAAGTATAGGTACAGTAATGTTTAACTTATTTGTATATGCAGTAAAGAGAAGCAAAACTATAACACTTTGGAATGAATCAATCATTATTAAAGCAAATGACATTCTTCTTGTATTTGTAAAAACTTCACAAAACTATGATCCCTTAGTTACTCAACATCTTTGAGGAATAATACCATGAAATTGTTCTCATATCTTCATAGTAATAACATTTTATTTTAATAGTTATTGAATTTAAAGCTCCAAAATATTGATACATTAAAAAAATAATATAATCATGCATTAAGTGATAGTCTCTATATTATATTTCTCTTTAAAATGGGAAACCATCTGTATTATTTGAACAAAATGAATAGACGGCTCTGTTTGAGAACTGACCGAGGTACAGTCTCCAAGTGACAACTTTAGAATATGATTACTGACACAGGAAGTAGAATATAAATCCTGAGTGTTTTTATACTTATTCGTTAAGACAAGAAATGCAAACATACTTAGGTAAAAAAAAGAGAACCACATGTCTTGATATCACATTGCTTGTTTACTATAAAGGAACAAGTTCAAATATAGAAGCCATTGGCAGAAAACACTGAATAACAATAAGATCAGAGTCAAGAAAAAGATTTGCTTTTAGAGCTCTAACATATCTGTAAACCGTTCAGCAGTCATAATGCAAATAATCTCAGAGAACAAAGAGAATAAGATCTCATAATGTTACTGTGCTTGTTTACTGTAAAGATATAACTAGTGCTGAGGCATATGCCCTTAATAACAATACTGGAGTTAGATCAAAGCTTAGTTGTCAGATATACTGAATTTTGAAGCAATGTAATAGTTAAGAATAGTATCACAGAATAAGGTGACGTTGTGTTACCTTGTTTGTTTACTGTAAATATACAACCAGCTGTAAGGCATGTGTCCTTATGCAGGAAAAAATCATAGCAAGGAGGCATATTACTGTTTACACTTTTAATCCATTCAGAAATCATTCAGTAGTGGTAAGAGAAATACTCTTAGCGTCAAAGATGTTACAGTTACCTTGCTTATTTATTAATGCAATTCAATAGTCTTTCTTTTTTGTCTATGCCTGTGAGACCATTCATGTTCCAAAATAATATGGTATAATAATGATGTAATAATCATGATATAATCATTTATGATAAGAAGTTACTATCTCTACCTATTACATATATGACAGCTTTTTTAAATGTCTGGTTCCAGCTTTTGTATTATATACACCCACTAATGTTTGTCAGGTTGATCTTTTATATAACTATTTCTTGTCATATCCATTTGAACCTATGTCACATTTTACAAGACTTTTCTTTCAATGAAAACCCTCAAGCAAAAAACAAATATACCCCCAGAACACCCCTATAACCTATTAACTTCAAACAGACATACAAAACACTGTACATCTTCAAATAATGAAGTTTAATCATTGTGATAACTTTGCTTATTTATTATATCTATCACCATCCAAAAAGTTTAGCAGTACCTTCAGGATAAGATTAGATTTGCCAATTTATGCCAATGTGGTTAAAATAAAACTTGTTAATCATTTCCCTTTGCAATGAATTCAGTAATACCTTTTTGTTAGAGTCTGTATTAATTATAAATCTGAGATGAAATTGTCTTTCTGCTTATAAACTGAAAATGAAGGAAAGTATAATAATGACAAACAGACTTTAACTCTGCACTTAGGATACTACTTAACTTAGCAAACTGAGAATTTCAGCACTATCTAAGGCTTTAGTAAACTTTATTGGCTGCTCATACATTTGATATGAAGTCATTAACTAATAGAATATATATTTCAAATGATTTACTTCATGAAGTAGAAAAGGTAAAGGTGACAGCATATCCTTTATCAGCCTGCAATATAATTACTTAGCACTAATGATCAATTCCAAAAAATCACCTTCTTTAAATACACTCCCAACTTCTGCAACAAAATTATTAGATTTTAAAGAGTGGTTTCTAACAGAAATATAATAGATTTCTGACTTTAATAATAATGGTAAAGTTGCTGATGTGATCCAATAGAAGTTAATGAAAAGCATATGTATATGGCAAAGTCACAAAGTGATATTATGCAAGAAGAAGCAATGGGATAAATGCTTAATTGGAATTGCATATATATATATATATATATATATATATATATATATATATATATATATATGGGTCCCTATGACTTTGTCGAAATTTCATTTCACCTAAACTTCATTTCATCTAAAGTTCATTACATCGACAAGCATTTTAGGTGGGGGGCTTCACCCCCACACCCCCCCCAATGTGGGGGGCTGTGCCCTCCACCCCCCCTAACTATCTATATCAACTCCAGGGTCGCACAACATTGGGGAAGGGGGCAAATGCTTGTCGATGTAATGAACTTTAGACGAAATGAAGTTTAGGTGAAATGAAATTTCGACGAAGTCATAGGGACCCATATATATATATATATATATATATATATATAAATAAATAAATATATATATATATATATATATATATATATATATATATATATATATATATATATAAAATAATAATAAAGTGAAAATACACAAAGGTGAAAAAGGTGTATCATCATAAATGAAAACTGGATACAGTGTTTCAAAAGACTATACATGGTATTAGAAAACATCAGATTATAGTCTTATTCTATAAATCCTAAAGGCTTATATAAATTATTGCATCGATCCAATATGATAACAAGAACTAATCACATCAACACTATATCTATACCTAACAATAACATGAAATATGGGGGGGAGGCTTTTCCATACAAAAAAAACAATAAAAATTAATTTTCCACCCTTCTGTATTTTGGGCTTTTTTTGTCCTTTTAGTTCATTGGCTTTCAGGAGGTTGGTGATCCATAGTAGAATCTTATTAAAATTCATTTTCATATGTTAAACTAAGATCTTTTATGTATTGGTCAATGAAGATAAGCAAGGGCATGTTGCTATCCTTTAAATCCCAAATTATTTGTTCTTGGTTTCTGAGCCTCCTTGCAATACATAAAGGTTAATGGCAAAGTGGGATTTAAAATAAATGATCAACATAGTTAAAAAATCCAGTTATTTGCAGACAATATACTGTTAACAGTAGGTTATATTTATTTTTCATTAACATACCTCTCAGCTTTTACCTCTTGAGTGATAGACAAAGGAAAACATTAGCGAAAAGGCCTCAAATTATGGACACATTTTAAAATAAGAAACTATTAAAGTAAAACTTCTCAAAATGATTCCCTGTTTTTAGAGAGATGATGCAAAAGTTTGAGAAGAAATTAAAGTTTTCCATTCAAAATTTGGGCAGATAGTGGGTTTACTACAAAATATAAAAAGTCATCGCACTATTTTGAAACTATGCTGGCTGCATAGTTCAATTAGAAGTAAACTAACATCTTGCTAATTACCAAATAGTCCAATTATTTAATGGAAACTAATAATGAAGTTAAAAAAGATAGTAGACAGATTAAATATTCAAGGGTTACCCTTACATCTAGTTGTGAAGAAATATCAACAATATAGTATAAAAAAGTTTTTGGACAATATTAAAACAATAATAAATAAATGGAATAAGTTTTTTTTTTCATTTAATCTATTTATTATTGTTTTAATAAAATATGTTATTTTTTTCTTAGGAAGATAAGTTTATTTTTATTTAAGTTTGTTTTTTATTGAAGTGACGGTCTAACGAAAATTTTATAAATTATACAGGCAACCTTTTTAGTTCCTGCTAAAAACACATTTGTTTGAAGTTCTTATGGCACCCCAGCAAACCAGAATAGCTTTTGGACTTCATGTAAGAGAATTGAAAGAAGAAGGAATAGGATTTTCTGACACCAAAAGATATGATATAGCTGTAGGCATTAAAATAGTGGCTTTATCACTGAATTTGTATTATTCAGCCAGTTGGAAATATGTATGACACTATTTGGTTATATAAAACCATATATCACTACATAACATCACTAATTCAACTGACTTTACATAGACAGTATATTAAAGGTATTTAGAAATTTTATATCTAAGTATCTGGAAATAAAAGAATTATTCTTCAGTTATTCCCATTTACACCAGGATGAATATAAAGTCTGAATTTTCAAAAAAAAAGTTCAGCTTAAAAACAGAGATGTGATGTTTTTGAATCAAATGTTAAGAGAGACTAAAGTGCTTAACTTAGACTATTTAATTGTAAAATATGATTTCCCTAGATAAAACTGGCATGTAGTAGAAATCAAAAGACAATTTTAATCTCTAAAACTGACAATGTCTGATATAATTAGAAAAAATTGAGTATCTGCTCATTATTGCTTTTCTAAACACTCTAAAACAAATGTTGAAATAGAGAAAAACAGAGATCATATTTATCCAAAATATATAAATAATAAAGAAGTATACATTTGATATCAAAGATAACTGTAAGGATGAGATGCTCATCTTTAACTATAGTAGACAAAATAAGTATAATATTCTCATAAAACCTACATCATCTTTAATGGAAGGTACGCATTGTTGGAGATGTAAATCCTTACCCAGAGTATATTGGTAGCATATGGTTTATGACAGCAATGTTCTACAATGTTTTGCAGAAAAAAAAAATCAATGTTTCCAGCAAGTATTGTGGTCTGATAAATTTATATTTACTAAATAAACTTTGGTATTGTTAAAGGCTTCACTTCATGGATTTGTACCCAAGTCTCAGTTCCTGCTTCTCTGCAGCTTATTAATAATATACAGAGAAGTTATTGCAAAGAATTAGAAAACAAGGTTACACCTTCGGATTCGTATCACTTCACTGAAAGACCATTTCAGTGACACCCATTTCACCGAGACCAAATCACCAAAAGTTTATTTCACTGAAAGTTCATTTCACCTAAAACTCATTTCACTGACAAGTAGTACTCTAAGGCAAGTCAAAGGTATATGTCCTTTTCCCGCTGTAGTGAGATCCTGGTATTAGTATATATATAGTTATGGGGGTATGGGTGGCACAACTTCCCCATATTGGGGGATGTGGGGGGGCATAGCCCCACACTTGATTTGGTTTTTCTGTTGTCTGGTTTTGTTTTACATTATTTGGTAAAACCCAACTAGGAGCTACGCCCCCCCAAACCCCCCAATGTGGGGGACTGTGCCCCCCACACACCCCCTAACTATATATACTAACACCAGGATCACACTACAGTGGGGAAAAGGACATATACTTTTGACATGCCTTAGAGTACTACTTGTCAGTGAAATGAGTTTTAGGTGAAATGAGTTTTAGGTGAAATTAACTTTAGGTGATTTGGTCTCAGTGAAATGGGTGTCAGTGAAATGGTCTTTCAGTGAAGTGATACAAATCCATATATATATATATATATATATATATATATATATATATAAAATGTGTGTGTGTGTGTGTGTGTATAAATCTATGTCACTTGTATAAATAATTTGTTTTATTAGTACAATAAAAGCATTATAAAAAGAGAATCATGTGTTCTTTTTAATGGTTATATATAGCACAGAACACAGTTCACAATCTTAAAATGTGATAGACTGATGGGAAATCCTTTTGATTTGAACTAAGAATAATTGTCTTTGATGCCTTTTTTAAGCAAACTGCTTTTATTATTTTTATTAAGTTTGACTTTATGATTAATCATTTTACATTTATTTTGCATTGCATATTTTTTCTTTCTTTCATTTACATTGTGCCTGCTGTAACGATATCATGCTTAATTTCTTAAAATACTTGTGATTTGTTTCAGAACACTTTTAACTGCTTGTTTAGTTTATGTATATCTCAGCTGCATGTGCTTTGTTATTAATCAGGCTGGGTTATCTGATATTAGAGAAGTGCTTGCATTCGAATTTGCAGCACCTTATTTAAAATCTTACATTGTCAAAGCACAAGATGCCTTCCTTTTAAAAGAAGTACCCTTAGCAAATTAGCCAACAAAGGTGGGTAATTGCTATGGAAGTTTAACTTTTTTCTTACAGGTTCATAGATTCATATGGACTTACTGAGCTAGTTATCTGTTAGGATCTTATGAAGTAGAGTTGTCAGCTGTGCTACTGGGTGATGAGCAGCAGTGCATTAAATCATTGTATTTTTAATGTAGAATCAAAGGAGCACACCAACCAATAGCAAGATACCTGAATGTCAACTCTGTAGTAAGTAATGCCTAAAGATATCCTAGAAACATACTTCTGCCAACAGAAGGAACCAGTAAATGACGTATAGCAAAATCTCACTAATTTAGCCGTAAAATAATATAAGTAGTCTCACTGCATTCAATATTAAACAACTACAGAAAACGTCACTTAGCCTGATGAATGGCTTAAAAGGGGGTACTTCACAAAATTATACTTGCTGTTGACAACTAATAAATGAGGAGGTGGAGGGAATTATATGGAAAATTATCATAAAGAGCAGACAGAAACTCACAGACCAGGTTTAAGAACACAACAAAAACAGGGAGGATAAGATGGAAAGACACTTAGCTCTGTAGCTGACTGGCTTGAAACTGCCTTATTACAAACACAAGTCCTGAACTAACCTAGTGCATACTCACCACATCAAAAAGAAAATAGGGATTAATATCAACAGCTAGTCCACTTAATTGGCAAAATGCAATGCAAATATTTACTGGCATTACTAATAAAGGCTTAAAGACCTTAGCTAAAGCAGATATAAACTGTTAAAAATGAACTTAGAAACAGATCAAGAAATGAAAAATCTTAATTTCTCTTTGCTTTTAAACTTAATGGATTACACTTATTGATCTTACTTCATTAGCACATTCAAATGTACACAATTTTCCTTCACTGTTATGTGCTGGGTGGCTGGCATTAAGCTGAGATTTCCTTACATAAAACCTTAGTATCTTGTGTTTTGAATGTCGGGCTAGTATTTAAAGACTGAAAAGCAAATACATTCATGCCAGAATTTTTAGACTTATAGAACCTACACTTTATGTTCATTTCTTTGTTTTTTTTTTTATTTTGCAGATACTGAAATCTGACTCAAACTATTTGTCACAGTCTCTGGAAATAAGTATTCCTGGCTCTCTAGGAGTCTATATGATTGTTCATAAAAATAACAGGTAGAACATTTGTCTCTGCTGTGTTACACTGTTGTTTATGTTCTGCACAATCATCTTATATTTGGGTAAATAGATTGCTAGTAGTCAATTATGCAGACAATTCTATTGCACATACCTTTATATTGAACATGTTTATTGTTATTTTTATTTCCATTTGTTACTCCGAGAAGTTGACTGGTCCTGGGATGCTTTTCACCTGTAAGCTGACCAAAGATAACAAAATACACAGGGCAATCTACAGATATGAGTCCAGAATGTATACATAGTTTGAGTTAACATGCAAATATAATTGATTATATAAAAATGTGAGAATAATTACACATATTGTACAATACATAATGGCACTTTTTGAAGGGACTATAAAATGGTAAGAATATATGCAAACTAACAAAATGATGAGTCCAAAATGGAAAGGAAACTGGTTAAATATGTTCAATTAAAGGTGAAATACAAAATGTGAGCAAACTTGGGAAGTTTATGACATAAGAGAAAGAGAGAGAAAAAAATAATCTGGTAAAAATGATAATAGAGTGAAACAAAATAAAGCAATAAAAGCAAACAGGTGAGTGGTTAAAGACAGAATTGAAGAAAGGATTGACAGAATTGTATTGCTGATTAATGCAACAGTATAGTTAACCCAGATATTCAAAAGATTACATACAACTTTACCTTCTAGGTAGATAAAGAAGCTTTTTCTAAAGATTTATAGTGTGGAGAAATTTCTAATATCAAAAGAGCTAGAGTTCTAGACACCTGGACACATTTTAAGGAATCACCTTTCCAAGAAGACTGGACTGAATGATGTCCCATTTAGGGTAAGATACCCAGTTACATGAGACATAAGGGGCTTTACCAATACAAGACTACTGTTTGGGAAGAGTGTACAAATTTTTGAATTAGTAGCATGTAGCTAAAGGAAGCAAAGAGAACTGTGGCATGCTCAGCAATAGGGAGAGTGTCATCTATGTTGATGAATATACAGGAAAAAGCGTTTTTGTCAATGGAAGTCCTTGCTGAGTTTGAAAGAGCAATTAAAGGAAAGAACTGTTACAGTCTGCGGATTACTATATTCTTGGCTATAGATTGTATACTTTGGGGCAGAAAATATTGCTGAGTCTGTAGGCAATGTTTTAGGTGTTCAGAACTTTTATACTTATGAAGTCAGTGTACTTATAAAAAGAGATGGAGTAGAATTTGTGTTAACATCAAACTATGTATGTGTATATGCTTATAAAAAAGATTATCATTGCGTGGTTGGGTGATGTTTAAGGTTTAAGAGGAAAGAAAGAAAACTGTTGATAGATCCAAAGGACATTGATTTTTTTCAGTAGTTGATTGTAAGTTTATAGTTTGTGTCCAGGGGTCTATACATAAAACGGCAGCCTGTAAAACTGCCTCTGACAGTTACATTTGTTATTTCCTACAAGTGGTAGTACATAATCAGTATAGAAAAAAATATTTAGATGGAGAAACTGTGATTAGATGTTTGCTGAAAGGAATCAGAGAACTGAGTCCTGTGGGCACAAGAGAGAACAGAAGATAACTGGAACAGAGACAGAGTTATTAAGAATAGCCAAACAGTTAAACAAAGAACTAAAAACAAATGAATGTGCAAAACAAAACAGCCAGGAAGAGAAGCTTCACACTTTAATGCTCACAGATTTAGCACTTTCGTCCAAAAATATCAGACTTCACCAGATGAAGCCCGGTATTTTCGGAAGAAAGCACTAAATCTGTAACCATTAAAGTTTGGATCTTCTGTTCCTGGCTCTTTTTTTTAATACCCAAATAGTTCTTCTTGTAAGATAAGTTATGAAATCATAAGAATCATAAAAGTGCAAGGATAGTATTAGTTCCTTTTCAGGACTCAAACCCAAGATCTCTAGTGTACTGTGTTAGTGTCACTGCCACTGGGCCAGAATTAGTCTCACTGAAGAAAAAGAGCAATATTAGTTCTCATCTGCGACTCAGACCCAAGTCCTCCAGTATATACCATGCTGGTGTCAGCACCACTGGAACAAGAAGGGTCTCTGGACAGATAGGTGTTAAATTTTCCCTTTAGAGTCTTATTGTTTTAGCTAGGAAACCTCCCACATTGTGATCAAGGTCAAATTACAAACACACACACACACACACACACACACACACACACACACACACAGAAAATCCTCTTCTTCTTAGTCACTGTTTAAGTCATAGAAGTGAGAGTATAACATTATTTATTTATTATTTATTTTACATTTGTTGACCAGGGAAGTCCACTTAGGCAAAAAGGCCTCTTTTGAGTGGAGGTCTGGAGAGAAAAGCTCCAGTATATGCACTACAAACAAAATCTTTTAAGTAATATAATATCAACAGTGTCAGGCAGAATACAATTCAAATGCATGTTACAATGTCAAAATAGATAAGATCGTAACTATACATACAGTAAGGCTTCTTCTACTGATTATACAGTATACAGATAAGTTAAATAACTATTCAGTAGCTTAGATGTCACAATACAGAGTTATTTAGCAAGGGTGGAAAGCAAAAGCTTGCTTTATGAGATATAAATAAAATGAGTGGTAAAAGAGAGGCATAAATATAAGGTGGGGTGGGTGAAGACACAATGATAGTTGATAACAGACTAGAGGAGAGCAGAGGTGTAGTAGAAGAGGAGGAATAAAGCAGAGATGTTATATTTATCCTGGAGGTGTACAGCTACAGAGACAGGAAGTTGAGAGGGGTTTTCTTAGATGTGTTTTAAATACCTGTTGGTTTTCAAGAAGCCTGAGAGCATATGAGAGTTTATTCCAGAGGGTCATTACAGATGTTGAGTATAAAGAAGCTCCTGATACATTTTGGGCTTTAGTGACGGAGAGGTAAAGATTGTCTTTAGAATGAAGAGCTTTGGTAATGTGCTGGTTGTGATGCCCCTGCACTGGCCCAGTAATCAAGAAGCCTCATTCCTCACCACTGGCAATAGTGTCGGATGTACACAATGGGAAGATGACAAGCACACATACAGTAAAGTACAATTTCCCTTAAGAGCAAACAGAAATCACTGTCAGCCTGGAGCTAGTTTCTCAAATCTTTCTCCAGATCCCCAATAAGACTCCCCAATGGCACAGCTATAGGGTTAAGATCTCAGCTGAGGGGGTCAATCCAAGACTTCCAGCACCCTCTCTTTCCAACCAGTACTTTGTGACCCTACCCAAGTAGCTGACGTACACACACACATACACACACACACACACAAACACACACACACACACACACACACACACACACACACACACACACACACACACACACACACACACACACACACACACACACACACACGCACACACACCAGGGGCGGCTTGTGTTATAGAACTGCAGGACTGCAACCCTCCCACCTGTAAAAAGAAAAGAAAAAAAAACGGCAAACATAAAATCAAAACAGAAAAAAAAAAACTCACGAAAAAACCTCCATGCATGCTCACAGCACAGACTTCTGGGTTGCAGGGCAGAGATGCCTTTCTCCCTTATCCAGACTGCCTGTTAGGCAGTCTGGATAAGGGAAAAAGGCATCTCTGCCCTGCAACCTAGAAGTCTGTGCAGTTGTCGTCACCCGCACACAGAGAAGACTAGACTGCATCACCCGCAGGCTGGAGCCTTCACCCTATCACAGGAAACAGAAACCAGCCACCACCCAAAGTGGAATCCAAAGGTAAGCTGTGTGTGGAAAGCAGCCCTGAGGGAAACTGTACAGAGCCGGTAAGTGTAATTTTATTTAGCAGGGAAAGTGTAATATGTAATTTTATTCAGGTTAGCTTTAGCCATTGGTTTTTCTTATGCCGCCAATGTGTATTTTGGTTTCTTATGCTGCTGCCGATGTGGGTTTGGTTTTATTATGCTGCTGCCGATGTATACTTGGTTTTATTATGCTGCCGCCAATGTATATTTGGTTTTATTATGCTGCTGCCGTATATGTGTATTTGGTTTTATTATGCTGCTGCCACCAATGTGTAGTGTGTGTGTGTGTGTGTGTGTGTGTGTGTGTGTGTGTGTGTGTGTGTGTGTGTGTGTGTGACAGAGTTCGCCTTTCTGTCTGTCTGTCTGGTGGGAACTGCTGAAGAGGTCACACTAGCTCCATGTTTTGTTTTGTTTGATTTTTAAACAACATGAGGCAAACAACAAGAACTCCAGGGGAGATAGTCTTCAAAGAGAAGTTACAAAGTAACGTTGTATAAGAATCTGTTGTGAGTGCAGCAGTCTCAAGCCTCAGATAGCTGGTATTGAGTACATATTGTGAACCTTGTAATCTAAGGACTGTTGATAGTTGTAGAGCATTATGACTGTTCAGACTAAAGTTAGCCATTCATGGTGTGAGTCACCTAATACCTTTACTTATCTCTTTTTTTTCACTGTTATCGTTTACATTGTATATACTTTATGTATTTTATGTAAGTTCACTTCTTTAGTATGTAAACTGGTTTTCTTTGACCTCACTCTGTATCTGTATTGCCCAGAAAATAAAGAAAATTCTTCCTTGGGAATTATTATCTTATGTATTATATTATTTTTCTCTGCCACCAGTCTGCCCAAACAGTCTTTAATATATTGAATTATTTTACTACAACCATACTTTGCCACCTTGTGCTGTGTAGTGCTGTTACTTATCATTGGCTTAATTTTATCTGTGTAGACTGGCCATTTCTGTAAAGCCTCCATACTTCAGGCATTGTTGGTGCCAGTTCCTGATATCTCTTCCTCTCTGGCTTTATTTAACAGGTGTCTAATACTGATGGCTTTACTGCTGATTATTCTTCCAACGTTCCTCATAACATTACACTTTATCTCATTGAGATTCAGCTGCTAATGTTGCATTTGCTATGCTGGGCTACTTGCTTCCTGCTATCTTTTCTGAACGTTCATCCTTCTAAGTGGTCCTTGCTCCCTTTCCCCATTTTTCAGTAGTGTTAATTTTTTACAGTTAAATTTCCATTTTGTTACCAAGCAAAAACTTTGCCTTGATGCTAGATGAGGTTTGGGGAAGCCTGACAGCTATACAAAGTTTGTTTCAGCAGGTGCCATTTGTGAGAAGTAAAATCACAAAAAAAAAAAAAAACATTTTCAGCACTAATGGACTTTGCACTTTTCTCAAAGTTCTTTAACTATAAGTTGGTATATGTAGGTTTGGGGTACCGCCTTCACATGAGGAATGTAGGAGACTTGCCTCCATGCAAAAAATACATAGTTTTTTACATTCATGTAAGTAGTTTTTAGTGATTTTTGTTTTGTATAATCAGCATTCACTGAAATTACTTTTGGCATGTAGAGATACGAGCAAGGCTTGACTCTGCTGTATGCTCTGATAGCCAGCAATGTTGTTAATTATACACACTAGTACTCGTGGATTGCACTGTGTGCTTCTCCATATACATCCGTCTCTGCCTGTTGTTATATTTCTACCCACTATTCCATATTTATGTGAGGTACCACTGGAATCTTTTTTTATGTTTATTTTCTTGCCCTGTGTCTGCTATCACCCCCCCCCCCCCACCATAGCCAAGTGCATTTATTTCTCTTCACCAGGACAAGGGCCCGTTGTAGTGCAGATATCATCCAGGCAGCCATGAAGAATTTTTGTTTTCTTTGTTCTGCCCTAACTCCTCCCACAGCAGTTGACATATGAACATGCAGATACAAAAGCTTATACCTTCTCCAGTGAGTATGAGTGTTAATGCAAATGCTCCATTAAGGCTACATCCTGAATATTTCATGGCAGAGACAAGAACATGTATCCAGCCCATATACTGTGTGCTGTCACCTTTTTGCAGTGCTGCTAATCTAACCTAGGTTGTCTTAAGTCACAGATGAGGTTTTATCTACCTATTCCATGAAACTGACAGTCACTATTGTGTTGCTTTCCTTTGTTGAGTTGGGCAGTTTGCTCTGCCCTGGTGATTCACTTATTTATCTTGTTAATGTTGGTACCAGTCTTTTGCTCTAAGAGCATTGTAGCCCTTACATAAAGCTGAAGGTAAATGTACACCAGCTCGTTAATAGTGAACACCCCTCAGCGTCCTCTATCTGAACTCTCCTTCGTAGGAAGCCATGTCTTGGTGGACAGACACTGCACCTACTTTTTTGTTATTGCTTATTGAGGTACTTGACATCAGAATTTGCAAGTTGCACCTGAACTTCAGCTGATGTATCAATACTGAGATACTTCTTAAAAATTTTCATCTGTATTACTAAACCCATGTCACTTTGAACATTAGATTCAATTACAGATGTCCTACTAGGACTGCATTGCAATGTCAATCCCTGTGTTATAATGCAGGGTTTTAGTCTTTACCCTTTGTATTCCATTTTAGCCATTGCATCATATACAGCTAATCAGCTGGTGCTCTTCTCCCATTCCTTTTATCCGCTCACCAAAGATCTGCCCATTGTTCAACACTGGTAATGTTATGTCTGGTACTGGTACCTTGAGAACTGCTTTATACAGGTTTGTGCCTTCTTTGGTGTGCTGCATACCTCTGACTTGCTTTCCTATAAATTTAGCATCTAACCCCTATTTTTGCCATCCAACTCCAACCTCAACTAATCTCACCAGCCTTTCATGAACCTTCCAACTGTTTCCCTTCAGTACGACAAACCTGTTCCCTCTGAATCTTCTAATACCTTCATTCTAATTCTCCCCTTCTCATGCTTTTGTGGCTTGCTTATCCTTTACTATGTCCTCGTATGCATCTGGCACCAACATATGTATTGCTCCTACAGCCCTATCTTCTCAGCTTCACACAAGCAAACCATAACCTACATGCTCCCTTTCTGTATCTGTGGACATTTCTGATAAGGTTAACTACAAATGGTTACATGCTAGGACTCTACTTCCCAAATTCAACCAATTACTACCTCTCAATGTAAATATTTTTGTTCTACAGGCTTGGTCTCCTACTATGTTTCTACAGAGATATCCATCCCATTGTTGAACCTCATACTTGCTCAACCTCATCCCATTGATTATCCCAGGATTCGACCCCAACATAAGCCTGATTTGCCACTAATTTGCCAGAAAACCACAATTTTATGAAAAACGGAGCAAAAATGTGATGCAAAAATATAAAATTGCCACACAATACAGCTGGTAACCTGTCAAAGAAGAGAGACCTTTTTAATATTAGTACTGTTAACTTGAGCAACTGACATTAATGACTGAAGTTTGAAAAATAATCGCAGACATTTGAGTTTCAGATTTCATACCCTTCAGAAAATTCATACTAATGCAAGACCTACTACTATTCTGTTAAGTTTCTAAGTTTATAAGAGCAATATTTAAAAATTGTCCTTATTTTTGGGCCTGTATCCCACTTCTATGTGTAGTTTTGTCCAGATTTCTTGCTCTGAGGTTGAGAGGTATGAGTGTCAGAGCCATTACCATCAGCCAAAGGCATTTCAAATTGTGACATACTTGTTGCACTCCACTCCCCCATGTAGTGACTCTGGATGTGTCCAAGCAAGGCAAGGAGCAGTTATGCAGTGTAAGTGTGCAGAGTATTCCCCCATCCAAGGTAGACACAAGTAATGCAGTGGCTTTTCATCTGTCCTTGATTTTGCAGAATGTTCTAGTTTTCTGTCATATTTTTATACTGTTGATTTATGCTTCCTCAGAAAATGCATGCTGTTGCAGTGCCCTGTTGCTCTGTGTTTAAGTAGCAATGTTTTAATGACCATCTGGTAGGCTTGTCGGAGATAGTAAGATGCAAGTAAGCTTTAATAAGCATACTGTTAAAGAATTACCGACAATGAAAGCCTTTTTTGTTGTTGCCATGCAGAGAATATTTACATAACTAGATAACGTGTAAGCCTTAGGTATTGAAATGCATATGACAATGTTTGTAATAAAGGACAAGATTGCAGTATTTTAAGAAGCTCATTACATTTGTTGGAGACTTGCAGTCATCTTTGCAGGATTTACATGCAAACTAAACAGAATGCCAATCTATCATGTGTGGTCCATAACCTGTGCAGTAATCCTTTAAGGAATTTATCTTGAGCTTGTTTCTTGTTTGCTGTTCATGTTTTACTTTGATCATGTCTTCCCTATGAAACAAGTAGATTGTTGTCAGGCAGCAGGTCTTTTTGGATAAGAAACATTTTTACAAGTGGGGGTATCACAGAGATTGCTACTTTCAGCATGTTACTTGGTAATTTTATAAAGCTGAATATAAATTATAATTGGAATTGCACTACAAAGAAAAGTGGTTTGAGTTGAGTGCTGCTTGTTTTTTTTAATACTTGATTTTGACTGGCATTCCAGTAATCTATTTAAAAAGTAATTTATTTTTTCATGCCTCACAACGTGTTTCCATCTAGATATTAAGTAAGCTGTCATGTAGCCAATGCATTGAAATATTTTTTTCTTCCACACTTCATTTTGTCTTGATTGGACTCTCATAATGATGGTTTGGCACCCAGGGCAGCATATTTAATTAATGTTCCAGTTGTTGTGGTTTTGAGCATAGCTCCACCACTTTCTAGTTGGCCACACCCCATTCCCATTGGTCCCACCCATTCATCTGTCTTCTGCAGTCCCCCTTTAATTTGAAGTCACCAGCTGTGACTAACACACACACACACACACACACACACACACACACACACACACACACACACACACACACACACACACTTTGAGATTTGATTTATATACAATCTCACACACACACATACACACACGCACACACCTGAAAAAGGGTGGTACATGTTTACTAGCTATGCCCCCTTCTGCCCAGACTATAAGGTAGCTATCACTGCCACCAACCCCTACTTATCAACTACTATAATGGCCCTTACAAAGAGTTACCAGTTCTACTGTGTAATGTTACGATTATCCAAATGTTAAGTATAACCAAGACCAAGGCTATTTAGGAGTGCCCTGTACAGTGTCACCAAATACATATGCAAATACTCTAAGAGCTTAAATATCTCCAAACAAACCAGACACAATTAAAAGGTTTAAATATATTTAATAATAAATAATACAAGAACAAGGCAAAACTCAATAAACACAGCAACTGTGGAGTTCAGAATCACAGGAAATACATTGCAGGACAGTCTCAAATAAATATAGTAAACATGTAAACTGATCTTTACTATATTTCTATCTATATCTAAAATAAATTATTGTAGCCTAGAATTACTTACAGAGCAAGGCAGATGCAGAAGTGCTGAATGGATGTTTCTAGAGCAAAGACAAGATACAAAATGCACAGTCCTTCTCTGAGAGAGTTCTTAAATTAATATCACATATTACTACTGTGTTAGCCTGGATGACATCACGCTTTGTCACCTGCCTTCAGTTCCCAGGCTAACAGAAACTTAACAAAATGTAACATTTCTGTGTGAAAAATACATATCTCTCAGATGTTTGCTCAGAACTGGAAATTGTAAAACAATTAAACACTTTTACATTTGAAACCTAGCAATTATTTCTGTTTCAAGACAATAGGAAAACCTCTAGCTCTAGACATTGTGTCTGCTTACTGAGAGATAACACAGTCATAAAACACTTTGCTTTTCAACTTATTTTCTTGAAGTTTTGCAAGTTAACTCTGTATGTTCCAGCTTCTACTATTAAAACATACATTTGCACAGCTATATAGTTTATATACATTTCAGTTCTTTTCCAGTAGGGTACACTGTGGTTACATTCTTGAAGCTCAGTACATAACATACAATTCTCTTACATTTGTAAGACAAACATATGAATCATATTAATATTCACAAATGGCATATGATTATTTACAAAATTCCAGCTGGCTGTGCTGGCAGCATTACAATTCTCACCCCCCAAAAGCTCATGCTAGTTTTTCAAGTGCCCCTTGAAAAACACTGCTTGAGAGGGTTGAGCCTATTTGGGAATACTTTACCCCATTCCCAGTCTTGACAGCCCACCTGCATTGGCATTGCTAACCCCACTGCAGTGCAGCACTGTCATATCATATGCTTGCAACCCTAGGCTCCACCTTAGTAGCTTAGCATTTTGCTGGCTGGCTCAATGTATCCATGTTAAGGGATTGTGGTCTGTAACTACAGTGAATTTCCTTCCATGGAGATAAGGTTGAAGTTTCTGCAGTGCCCACACTATGGCTAGGAATTCCTTTTCTACAGCTGCATAGCATTCCTCCCTGGGTTGGAGCCTACACCTGAGATATACTACTGGATGAACTTCTCCCTCTGAGGAAACCTGGCTAAGTACAGCCTCCACCCCATGGTTTGAAGCATCCACCTGCACAACAAATTATTTGCTGTAATCTGGACTGGCTAACACAGGGGGTCCTCCCAAAGCTCCTTTAAGCTTCTGGAATGCCTGCTCACATGCTGGGGTCCACACTACCTTATCTGGCCTGTTTTTCCTTGTCAGGTCTATGAGGGGACCAGCTATAGTACTATAACTGGGGACAAACTTTCTGTAGTACCCTGCTGTCCCTAAGAATGCCCACACCTGCTTTTTGGTAACACATTCAGGTCATGCCTGAATGACTTCCACTTTGGCAGGTTCAAGCCTGATCTTAACACTCCACACTCTATGTCCCAGGTAGGGGACCTCTGCCATATACGCCTGAATTTTTTTGGGCTTAATGGTCAACCCTGCCATCTGTAGTCTGCCCAACACCTCCCTGACATGCTGAAGGTGCTCTTGTCAGGATTGGCTGTAGATGGCAATATCATCTAGGTAAGCAAGGCCAAAATCTTCTGTTCCTGCTAGAATATGACCTACCAGCCTCTGGAAAGTCACTGAGGTATTTTTCATCCCAAAGGGAACCTTTGTGAACTCATACAAGCCAAAAGGAGTCACAAAGGCTGACCTCTCTCTGGCATTGGGAGTCAAGGGCACCTTCCCGTAACTCTTGGTAAGATCAATGGTGGTAAGATACTTAGCCCCACCCAACTGCTCTAGGGCTTCATCTGTCCTAGGCACAGGGTAAACATCTGACTCTGTGTGACTATTTAATGTCCTGTAGTCCACACAGAACCTGGTGCTGCCATCCTTCTTTGGTACCAGCACCACTGGGGAGGCCCAGAGACTGCTGGACTCCTGAATTACCCCTAGTTACAAACTTTTCCTGTATCTCCTCCCTCAGAGTCTGTTTAACTCTCACAGGCACCCTATAAGGGGCCTGCTTAATAGGCCTTTTGGGTCCTGTATCCACATGGTGCTGCACCAGGTGGGTGTACCCTGGCTTCCCAGTGAACATGTCCCCAAACTCCTATAACACTACTTTGATTTCTCAAACATGGGTAGGGATAACTGCTGGAACATAGCTACCCATAATACTGAGGTGTCAGTTTGAGACTCACTGAAGAGATCAGTCACCAGATCCCCTTCAGACTCCTCCTGCAGTCCACTGCAAATACTCATCACAAGGGCCTCCTTATCATGGTAAGTTTTCATCATGTTAGCATGATACAATTTGTGCCCCTGTCTTCTGCCTAGCAGTTCTACCATGTAGTTAAAATCACTGATCTTCTTTACCACCTTGTAGAGTCCCTCCCAGGCTGCCTGCCATTTGTTGTGTCTGACAGGAATGAGAACCATTACCTGCTGCCCTACAGCATACTCTCTAGCTTGTGCATTCCTGTCATACCAGACCTTTTTCTGCCATTGGGCTTCTGCCAGGTTCTCATGGGTCAAGTCCATGAATTCACTGAGCCTTGCCCTGAGGTTTAGGACATATGCCACAACAGACTCCTTGTGGGTTTCACACTCACCATCCCACTCATCCTGAATCAAATCTAGAGGTCACCTCAACCTATGCCCATACAACAACTCAAAGATTGAAAAAACTGTGGATTCCTGGGGCACCTCTCTGCAAGCACACAACAGATGGGGCAGATATTTGTCCCAGTCCTGCTTAAACTGGTCTGCAAATGCCCATAACATCATCTTGAGTATAGAGTTTAACCTCTCAACAAGACCATTAGTCTGGGGATGGTAGGGGGTGGTCTTTAGCTGCTTTGCCCCACAGTACTTCCACAGACAAGCCAACAGGTCTGAAATAAAATTGGCACCTCTGTCAGGCAGTATTTCTTTTGGAAAACCTACCATACTGAAAATTTATAACAAAGCATTTGTCACCTTTTCTGTCTCAGTAGAGGACAGAGCAACTGCCTCAGGGTATCTGGTAGCATAATCTACTACCACTAGGATATACTTTTTTCCTGTGGAACTTGCGATACTCAGAGTCCCCACAATATCCATAGCTATCCTCTAAAATGGCTCTTAAATCACAGGCAAAAACATCAAAGGAGCTTTCACCTTGTCTCCTGCCTTGCCTACCTTTTGGCACTGCTCACAGGTCCTGCAGTACCCTGTTACATCTCTGGAAATCCCAAGTCAATAGAAGTTCTGCATAATACGTCTTTTTGTATGCTTTATGCCCATATGACCTGCAAGGGGAATATGATGGGCTATGGCTAGAAGTGACAGATGGTAGGCTCTGGGCACTACCGACTGTTGTATTCTCTCACCCTCTATCCCTCCCTCAGGGGTCAACTCTCTATACAGTAATCCTTTGTCCCAGTATACAGCTTCCCCTTCCCTTGAAAATCAGGTGCCATACTAGCTACCTCCCTCAGGCCTTGTAATGTAGGGTCTGAGAGCTGAGCATGTCTAAACTCTCTCTTTGTAACCCTTCCCAGCTCCCCTTCCACAATAAGTCTGGCATTCTCTGACAGCGGTCCCTGACTGTCAGCCTGGATACTTCTACTCACCTCTCCCCTTGCAGTCACCCTGTCCAAGGGAACATTAGTACCCACAAGCAGCTGTGGCTCACCTTCAGTCTCACTGTTACAGGGTAGCTCCCTCCCTGAAGTAACCACCTCACCAGTCCTGGCTGCAAGTGTGTGGTCTGTTTTGGTCTCCACCAGGCTACCAGACCCACATGCTTGTCTCCAAGCCTGACTGCATGTAACTGCATGGACACATGGTATTGCATTATCAAAATGATTCCCTATCAGGACATCTGCAGGGATATCCTCAAACACAGCTACTTGCTTGCTTCCTTTTCCACCCTCCCAGTCAAGGTAAATTGTAGCCAAAGGTATTTGGAATGGGGTCTCTCCTAAAGCCCTGACTGGAGTAAACTGCCCAAGCAAGTAGTGCTCCTCTGTAACTATCGCAGGCTTCACAATGGTAAGGTCAGAAGCTGTGTCTCTCTTTCCATTTCCTTTTCCCATTCACTAAGATAGGATATAACCTCTTGTGGTAGTTTGGTACCCTTGTTGTAACCTACTGTTGACATTTTGTCATTCATACTTACTGGCTCTCCTGCCTTTTGCTCCCCACCTCTGTGCTTCCATGGACGTCTATATGCTACATGGCCCCACTGGTTGCATTTAAAACATTTAACCCTTGGTCCTGGGCATGTACCTGGATTAGTGGCTTCCCCTGCTACTGGTGGACTCTGGTGAGTCAGTCTGGGCTGCCCACCATGGGTTCCCATAGACCCATGAGCAGCACTGGGTGTCCCTTTCCTGTGCAGTGATGCCCTGCTTGCTAGGTATAGCTCTCCCTTCTTCTCCAACTCATCTGCAGTAGTGCATTTTGTATCAGCTAACCAGATGCTCATGTCCTCAGGCAAAGTGCTAAGGGCTTATTCCCTCACCAAAAGGTCTGCCAGCCCTTCAGAAGTGGTGACCTGACATCCACTCACCCACCTGTGAAAATAAGCGCTTAGTTCAGCAACATATTCATGCACACTTTCATCTGCCTTGCCTCTTATGCTCACAAAACATTTTCCTATAAGCTTCAGGTGTTAACATATTCTAGTAAATAGTTCTTTACATTATAATTTAAACAATCAGTGTCAGACAGTTTAGAAATTACAGTTACAGCTTTACCATGGAGTAAGGTGGTCAGAAACTGTACCCAGAGCCCTTGGTCAACATTATACTGTTTACATACCCTCTCAAACATATGAATGAAACTATCAAAATTATCCCCCTCTGTAAGTTTTGGAAGAAATGTACTGACCTGTTTGCTTCTGGGGTTCAGTTACTCCCTTCCTCATTACCTCCATGGCTCTGGCAAAGTCTCCTTTTCATGTTGCCTCTGCCTCTCATTCTCCTCAGCCTGCAGATGTTGCAGTTTCTCATTTTCCTCAGCCTCCAGATGTCTCAGTCTCTCTGCTGGTTCTATTTCCAAATGCTTAGCCTCCAACTCAAGTGTCTTTAACTCCAGGTGGATTTTTAAGTCCTCTATGGAAAGGTTGAGTGGTCCATTTTCTGAGAGTTGTACATCCCCACGGCCAGTCTGATTGTCCTCCTGGTTGCTATTCTGTGATGCAGCTGTGACTAAAGATGCAATCATGTCTGCTTTAGTCAGGTTGGCATGCACCAGTCCTTTAGCCTGGCACATCTCAGCCAAATGGCCCCTTGTCAGCTTGCCATACTCCTCTGCTGACATGCTTGCATGCTCTCCCTGACTAATTAAGCTAACACAAAAAACAAAAGAATTGTGATATGAACTCTGAATGTTCACTGTATGGCTGATTTAGAGTACAGACACCTTCAAAGACCACTGTACACAGACTACAGGAATTCAGTATCCACACCACTTCAAGCCAATTAATATGTGATCATGGGATCATAGGAGGCTACTAGGCTATTGACCCTGAGGCCCTTATAAGCCAAGCCAAGAGTTTAGTCCATGTTTAGGAAAATCAGCACCTGATGCCCCTGTCCAGCAGGGACATGGGTGAAATCCCATGGGTATATTTTCTGTTTCCCATCCAGGTATCCAGGTTGCACTGGTAGTCTGGTTGAGTGGAGAGGGAGTCTATTCCATAGATCGGGGAGTCTCTGGGACACAAATCTGTCCAACCAACAAGTCTTGTTGATGTCACGGACCAGGTTGAGGAAATGCATGTGGGTTACTTGAGTGGAGCTTGACTTGTGGATATGCAGCAGTCCCATCAAGGTGGGGTCCATTATCATCTTGTATGCTAGACAGAAGTCACCTCTGAGGAGTCTGTATGAAACTGAGTAGAGGGATAGGGCTTTTAGCTTATCTGTGTATGGTAGATGTTTGAAGCCCTGGATTCTCCTGGTGAGGAACCTCTGTGGTCTCTCCAGCTGCTGCATGTGTTTGCAAGGTACATGGCAAAAGGGGCATTGTACTCAATAATGGGCCTTATAAGGAAAGAATACAGGGTTGTATGACATCCTTGTCCTTGGATGAGATACCCTTACTTATGAGGTGGGCCATGTAGAAGGCTTTCCGTACAACGTCAAAAGTCAGGTTGCTATCAACCTGGGTGTCCAAATCCCTCATGACTTGATTGAGTACTTAGGACATTGTAATTAATGTGATATTTTGTGGGGATATCACTCTCCCCAAAGGGGATGATGATGCATTTTTTGGTATTCAGCTTGAGGCCATGTTTCTGGCACCAGTCATTGTCTGAGGGAGACCCTATTGGAGGATGTCCACATCACTAGGAGAATTGATGACAGCACCCAGCTTGCAGTCATCTGCAAACTTTGTCAGCCATAGTCCACTGGTTTTAGCCTGCACCTCAGAAAAGTATATCCCAAATAACAGAGGCCCCAAGACAGAACCCTGGGGTATGCTGCTTTTCATGGGTCTACTGCTTGAGGAGGCTTCTCCGGTTTTAACTACTTGGGTTCTATCAGTGAGCCAGTTTGCTACACATCTGGTAACATATGGATTGATGCCTAGTTGAGAGAGTTTATCTGTTATGCCCGAGTGGGAAATAGTGTCAAAGGCTTTGGCCAGGTCAAGGTAGGCAGTGTGTACTATCGTCCCCTCATCCATGGCTTTGGTGACTATCTCAAAGAAGTCAACCAAATTTAGCAGACACAACCTCCCCATCATGAAGCCAAACTGTGTGGGATCAAGTGTTTGGAGGTTGCCAATGTCCTTGTTAATGAGATCTATGATAATCCATTCCATGGCCTTGCAGATCAGGCTAATTAGGCTGATGGGTCTATAATTTCCTGAATAAGTGGATGCTCCACCTTTGCGTAAAGGGATGACAGTGGCTGTCCTTCACTCGGCTGGGATGAAGCCAGTACTGAGACTTTGGTTAAATAGGGTGCCTAATGGTACTGCAAGTTCCTGCCTGAGTTCACATAGGATGCAGCCTGGGATGTTATTGGGTCCCATGGAGGCTCTATTATTTGCCTTTGTGAGAGCAGTGATGACCTGTTCCCTCAATATAAGGGGAAGGGGCAGGTACTGGGGATGTTCTGATTTACTTATGGGGGGGACAGAGGGGTAAAGTTTTTCCTGAATGTGTCAGCCAGCAAGTTTGCTATATATATGGCATTTGTATATGTGGTGTCCTTGATCACCAGTTCTGAACAGATTTGGGTGCTTTCTTTGAGGTTGTGGACATATGTGAAGAAGGCCTTATTATTGTCTCTAGTAGATGTGGCCAATTTGGACTCAAAGTTTGCTTTGGAGGATTTCACTAGTGCTCTTATTTGCCTGTTCAGGCTAAGGAGACACTGCTTCCAATTGGGAACCTGCTCCTTCTTGGTCTTGGACAGGAATTTTTTTCCTTTTTTTGTAGAGTTTATTTATTGCAGATGTCCACCAGACAGGTTTATTCTTCCTTGCAGAGGATGATCTAGTCCTGTCGGGTATTCCTGATTCCATGCATCTATATAAATGCTCGTATAGTGCTTTGGTGTAGTTTTGGATATCGGTGCCAGTTCCTACAGAGGGGGAGGGGGCTGTGAAGCTGTTTATACCATCCCTCAGGAGGTTGTAATCAGCTTTGAAGAAGTTTTTATGTTTGATCCTATATGGGTGGGGGAAGATGATGACTTAGAAAGTGACCACTTTGTGGTCGTATCTTACCAGGGAGGATGATACTATAGCGATGCTGCAGTGGTTACTCATGTTGGTTAATACCAAGTCCAAGATATTATCTCCTCTTCTGAAGGTATTGACTAGCTGATCCAAGTCATTTGCATTGACAAAATCAAGGAATCTCTGGGCATTTGTGTTCTGGCATGAGTAGTTCTTCCAGTCTGTTTGGGAAGTTAAAGTCACCCAGGATCAGGGTAAAGGGTTGAATCTTGATAGATCCGAACAGGTCCAAATAGGCAGATTGGGCATCTTGAGTCAGATTTGGGGGCTGGTAGCTAGCTATGATTTGAATAGGGGTCTTGTCAATGGTTAACTGCACCTGGAGTGTCTCCTGTGCGTCATACTGTTTGACCAGCCTGGAGGTGTGTATGTCTTTAATGTATATTGAAACTCCACCTTCTTTGGCTTTACTGCCCACAGTTTGGGGTCTGAATATATGATAGGATGAGTAACCAGGTAAGGCTGTGGTGTTCTCCACAGTTGAACCAGGTTTCTGTGACTGCACAGATGTCAGCATTTTCCAGGGCTAGGAATGCTTGCAATGAGTGCAGTTTCATGTTTAGACTCCTAGCATTTAGCAGCATGACCTTTAAACTGTGTTTTGTTGAAATATTTATGTTGGTAGATTTAACCTTATCACTTTTCCTAAAAAAGGCACTATAAGGAGGTAAGTGCCTTTTACCAGAAGCCTGAAGCCCAGGTGAGACAGATGCAGGCCATCTCTGGCAAAGCACTGTGGTCTGTCGATCGTATCTTCCCAGGCTGTCAGGTACTGGATCCCCCTGGAATGACACCAGAAACTAAGTCAGTTGTTAAAGTCAATAATTTTCTGTTTGTATTGAGGCATCATTCTGGGTGACAACAGAATGCTGCTTAAGGTTAGGGACATACCTGCTTGGGGCACATAATCAGCGAGTCATAGCAATACCTGCTGTTGAGAGACTTGAGTGTGTGTGATATGGTGGATTCTGGCACCTGACAGACAACTAACCGTGACTTTCTCCTTATCCAGCCTGGTGAGAGGCACATCTGTGTGTCCCAAAATGGAGTCTCCTATGACTAATATGTTGGGTTTATGGTTAAGCCTTAGTGGATGTGAGGCACAGGTGTGTGGACTATGCATGGTATGTGGTGTGGAGGGCTGTGGAGATCATGTGTGTTTTTGCCTCTGAGGTCTCCTTTGTTTGGGTATGTTTATTTGGAGGACCTCCGCATATGTAGGTGTGTGTTGTGTAGGTGTGGGTGGTGTTTGAGATGTAGTGATTGTGTTGACAGCCTTTATAGGGCCAGATATACTGGTTTGAGGGGGACATAGCTTGGACTCTAGATTCCTAATGTAATTGCATCTCTCACAGATTGTGTTCCTAGGTGGTAGTAGTAGATGGTTGTCCATGTGCATGAGGCAGTTGCTACACTGTCTCAGGATGCCCAGATCAACCAGAATGGCAGGAGAAATTGTAGGAAATTGTCCATCCATATTTGTCAGATTCTAAGGGAGAAAGGTCAGGGAGAGCTAAGGGGTGGGACTAATGCCCAAGTGCTTAAACCAAAACTAAGAGCTTAGAATAAAGAATAACAATTTAGACAGTCTATAAACAAGCAGTAGTAAATGCAACAGAAAAGATGCAGTTGAACACTTTAGAGAACAGGCAGCAAGTAGCAGGAAAAAGCAAAGCAAGATGAAGTAATAGAGTAGTAGGAAGAAACACAAATTAGAAAAATATAAGCAGCTGAATAAAGTGACTTTTTTATAAAGTAAGTGGTGCGGCTATCTCTCCACTGTCAATCAATTAATATGTGATGTGGATATCCCATCACTGCCAAGCAATTAGTATATGATGCCCCTGCACCAGCCCAGTTATCAAGTAGCCTCAATCCTCACCATTGGCAACAGTGAGGGACATACACAATGGGAAGATGACAAGTACACACACAGTAAAGTACAATTTCCCTTAAGAGCACACAGAGATCACAGTCGGTCTGGGGCTGGTTTCCCTCTCTTTCTTCAGATCACCAATAAGACTCCCCACTGGCACAGCTATAGGGTTATGATCTCAGCTGAGGGGTCAGGCCAAGACCTCCAGCATCCTCTCTGTCCAACCAGTGCTTCGTGTCCCTCTCAAGTAGCTGATACACACCCACACTTTGAGATTTGATTTATATACAAACACACACACACACACACACACACTCCTGGGGAAGGCTGGCACAGGTTTACTAGCTATGCCCCCTTCTGCCCAGACTATAACGTAGTTAGCAGCTACCATAAAGGCCCTTGCAAAGGGTAACCAATCTTACTGTGTAATGTTACTATTATCCAAATGGTAAATGTAACCAATACCAAGGCTATTTAGGGGTGACCTGTACCATGTCAACAAATACATATGCAAGTACTCTATGAGCTTAAATATCTCTAAACAAACTAGCCACAATTAAAAGGTTTAAATATATTTAATAATAAATAATAAAAGAACAAGACAATATTCAATTGGCACAGTAACTGCAGAGTTCAGATTCACAGGAAATATGTTAAAACAACATTGCAGGGCAGTCTCAAATAAATACAGAAAATATCTAAACTAATCTTTGCTATATTCCTATCTATATCTAAAAGAAATTATTGTACCCTAGACTTACTTACATAGCAAGGCAGATGCAGAAGTGCTGAATGGATGTTTCTAGATCCAAAACAAGATACAAAATGCCCAGTCCTCCTCTGAGAGAGTTCTTAAATTAATATCACATATTACTGCTGGGTTAATTTGAATGACATCACTCTTTGTCACCTGCCTTCAGTTCCCAGGCTAATAGAACCTTAACAAACTTTTACATTTCTGTGTGAAAAATACATATCTCTCACGTTTGCTCAGAACTGAAAGTCATAAAAGAAATAAACACTTTTACATTTGAATCCTACAAATTATTTCTGTTTCAAGACAATAGGAAAACCTCTAGCTCTAGTCATTGTGTCTGCTTACTGAGAGATAAAACAATTGTAAAACACTTTATTTTTCAACTTATTTTCTTGAAGTTTTTCAAGTTAACTCTGTATGTTCCAGATTCTACTATTAAAACATACATTTTCAGAGGTATATAGTTTATGTACATTTCTGTAATTTTCCAGTAGGGTACACTGTGGTTACATTCTTGAAGCTCAGTACATAACATACAATTCTCTTACATTTGTAAGACAAGCATATGAATCATATTAATATTCACAAATGACATATAATTATTTACAAAATTCCAGCTAGCTGGGCTGGCAGCATCACACTAGTGTTCAAGCATGCCTTTTGGTACCGGATACTTATCAGGGTATTATATTAGTATATGAGCTAGTAGTAGCTGACTATAGTGGAGGTGATGTGGAAGTTCAGTCCAATTTATTTGTCTACAGGCAGAACACAGCAAAGTGAGCTATTTTATTGTAGCATTGTTCCAGCTTTGTTTATGTACATGTTTGTAGGTTAGTAAAGAGTGGAGAGGCATACAGTTGGATAGGTAGGAAGCAGGCTTTATATATGGTTTCTTTAGTACTGTCTGCTAAGAATGGTTTTATTCTAAACAAAAAGCTGAGCTTTTGGTGGGTGCTTTTAATAATGGTTTTGAATTGTAGGTCAACTTTCATATTGCCATCAATGGTGACTCCTAAGAGTTTGGTGTTGGGGATCTTTTCAATCAGGGTGTTGTTTAATGATATGATTTTTAACAAGAGTTCTGCTTTGGGAAATGTTTTTGGAGTGAAAAGTAATAACTTCATTTTGGAGTGGTGAGGGGGTTAAGTGAGAGTTGTGAGTTGTCTAGCCAGGATTCTATGGACATAAAGGATTCTTGAGAAATTTCTTTAAGATTTTGTAAGTCACAGTTGAGAATCGAATGAGATTATCTCTCATTTGGTAGTCAAACCCAAGAGCTCTGGCATATCATTCTGGAGAGAATCCATTACTCAGGAGTTGGTTGAAGAGATAAGTAATATCTTAATCAAACACTGTCTCTAAATCAATGAATATACCCCTGTCAGTCACCCTTTAATGCTGTTTCTGTAAATACTATCAGTAGTCTGGGAATAGATTAATAACTGTATTATAATCTGGTTTAAAGTCATGACAGCGAGAGAAGATCATTTCAACTTTCTCAGTAAAGTCTAGAATTTGTTTACAAACAAGTATTTTAATATTTCAGCTAGTGAGGAGAGGTTAGTGATTTGTCTGAAATGTTCTAGGTGGGAGAAATTAATCATTTTCATGTTCTCTGTTGGAAGATACTTAGGGTGTGTTTGTTCTGTTTTTATTTATTTATTTGTTAATTGAGTAAATAAATTTTTTTCAGGGTCCTTGTCAGCCATTACCTAGACAAAACAATTGTTTAAATGAAAGTAAATACGAATAGGTTAAAATAACCACTCAACCAGCATCTTTTCTGAGGAGAGAGTAAAAGTAAAAAGGAATAGCCAGGGAAAACAGACATAAAGGCTGCAGACAAACTCCACTAGAATGGTGGTCCCAAATGATGTAAGGAAAAACATCATCTTAACCACCATTGTATATTTTCACTGATTACTAGTTTAATGCCTCAGTGTTTCATTTCAGTTCTGTTTTTTTGGAAATTTTACAAATATTGCACTACTGGTCATTAAGAGTAGTGAACATATAGTTAATGTGTTAGTGGAAGTATTAGACAAAATATGAACCTCTAAAGGTATGTCACCATTGTTTTAATGAAAATTGCAATTTTAAATGTAAACCCATGCATAAATAAATGAAAACTTTTCAATAAAATATAAAAGAAACCTGAAATGGTTAATATTTTGCTACATGTTAAAAACTGCCATCCTTATTCAGTTAAGAAGGACATGTGATGAGACTAGACAGAACTAAAGCAGAGCAAATAGGGTTGAGAAACAAGGTTATTTTATGAGAAGAATACAAAATTATCTTTTAGGAGTAGCCTAGTCATTTTTTAAACTATGAATGTGAAAAGCTGAATGAGAACATATAAGGGGAGAAATAGATTCACTGTTTAGTAAGAATAAGTAAAAGAGGAATAGACAAAAAGTTTTCAGCAAAATATAAGGTAGATGAGACTTGTTTCCTGGTATAGCTTATTAAGTAAGTAAATAAAAAACATTATTAGGAGTTGGGTGTTTAGTTGTGTAACAAATATGCAATATCAAAAGTGTTATTGCAACCATATTTCACTTACAAATGGACAAATAATTTGAAGGAAATCTTGCAACTTAGACCTACGAAACAGTCAGAATTCAGGTACTATTCCATTTAATAGTTTTTCATTTTGCAGCACTAATAAAATAATTATCTTTTTCAGTACAGACTTTGGTGAGAAGCTTTAATTTAATGAATATGCCACACATAAGAATCCAGCGTTGCTTACATATAGCATCATGCATATGTGAAGAATTATATAGTGGTAAAACATTGGGAAGCTTCCAAATGAGTATTAGAAAACTCCAGCTGAAATAAAAATAAAGATCCAGCACATACCAACATTTTGTTCAAACTTTTAAACCATATTAATGATGCTGATCAGGAAGTAAATTAAAACTTATAACAGTAAGTGACTGTGGTGGTAGTTTTAGAAATAATTTGTTACTAGTGGAAACCAAGTGACAGTTGGGCTTGGATGACACTAATATAATATGGCTTTATAGTCATATATACATTGTTTCATAGCTGAATAAGAGGGAGGTAAAATAGATATAATCTTAGAAAAAGTTTTCACGTATACTGTTGAAATTTATTTTTTTAACAATAAAGGAGGCTGTTGCTGTTAGATGTGTAAAAAATTGTGCTTTAAATATTTTAGCTGTGATCAGCCTTACACAATCAAGTGACAAATGCTGCATTCTTATTTAAATTAAATGAATGATTTTAATTACGTCTCATGAAGGATAAGCAGATAAGGAAGTCCAAAAGCTAGTATCTGTTTACTTATTGCTTTTTCTGATATAAGGGCTAGAATTCAGAAACAGATAATTCAAGGCATTAACAAAAATAGCAGAGTCAGTGTCATTGTTCAGGGTGGGGCCATTTCAGAGATACAGCATTGCTGAGCAAGCAGATGAAATTGCATGATTTGTATCAACATACTGATAATGAGCCCCACTGCTAATACAAATGATAGTAAATAATATGGCGGAGTGATTCATATATGTGTAACAAATTGTATGCTCAGCCGCTGTCATCAGTGAATTTGTACACCATGAATGCTCCATTAAAGAGGACAGAGACTTTATCATAATACTTGATGGAGCAGCCATAACAACCCAGCAGCACATGTAAGAGGCACGAAATGTCCATGATAGGGAGCGCCATCACCCTTAGCATCACAGAAGGCTCTGAATGTACCTAACATGCTATCAGTTTCAAGATAGGGTCATAGCAACTACTGGTAGACATGTGGTATCCTCACCTGGAATCTCATGGGTTGCATGGAGTACTTAGCCATCTGGACACTAAGCTATGCAGTGAGTCATGCCTACATTGCTATCAAGACCCCCACTGGTCAATATGGGCAACGGTAAGTACCTCAAGTGGAAGGGTTTCCATTCCATCCAGTGGCGTAACTACGAGAGGCGAAGTGAGGCAATTGCCTCAGGGTGCCAAGCGGCAGAGGGCACTTTGGGCAGGGCATTTAATTTAAAAAAATAGTTTTTTTTTTATTTTAGGGCGTTCTTCTTTAAGAAGTGTAGTCACGGGCCATGGGCGTGCTGACATCATCGCGCGCAGTGCAGCACTTATTTTTATGTTTGCGAGCGGGAACCAAAACGGATGGTTTAGAGGACTACTTGCGAGCGAGCGGTTCGGTTTAGTCGAGGACTACTTGCGAGTGGGAACTGAAACGGACGGATGGAAGATGTGATTTCAGAGTGAGTAATGTGTGGAAGATGAGATTTCAGAATGAGAGGTGTGTGTGTGGGATTTCAGAGTGAGAGGTGTGTAAGTGGGATTTCAGAGTGAGAGGTGTGTGTGTGTGGGATTTCAGAGTGAGAGGTGTGTGTGTGGGATTTTCAGAGTGAGAGGTGTGTGTGTGGGATTTTAGAGTGAGAGGTGTGTGTGTGTGGGATTTTAGAGTGAGAGGTGTGTGTGTGGGATTTCAGAGTGAGAGGTGTGTGTGTGGGATTTCAGAGTGGGGCAGAAGGGAGCCTTGAAGCCTAAACCAACACTGGAAGAGCCTACTACTGGCATTTTCAAGAGGACTGTCCACAACTAGATGTCTTTACGTGTAAGGATTACATCTCTACTAAGGACATCCATATAATTCCAATGGTATTAGGAGCAATTGGGTTTGTAGAAAAAGAATTTCAAGTCCTATTAAATTATGTCACCAGTATAGGTAAACCCATATGAACTACAGAAGGAGGCAATTTTGAGTATATTGCAGGTGTTGAAAATGGCACCATTGGCAAACATTTAAAAACTGAAACAAAACTGATTTCATGAACCTCACTGCCCTGAGCTGGAGATGGAGTCTGTCCTTGCCATGGTACTAACATACTCCACGTTTGGAAAATTAGAAAAAAGGAAAATGTTTGTTAAACTGTATTAAACATTGACATAATTAATGCACTTCATTCTTCTGAAAAGTTTCTGTAAGACAGTTGTCTACTGAAATTTAGAAAACATATTCCTGTTGCTGTTTGTAAGCACAGAGCTGCTTATAAAATGTTTGTGGGACTGCGCACAAGTTAAATTTAGGGATAGTTAGCTTTCCACTTCACACATTGGTTCATAGAGGTTATTTACAGGCACAGATTTCACTGCTAAGAGCTGTCTAATTTATTATTTGACTTGTTTAAAAGGAATAGTTCTTCTGTGTAGTTGTATTTTTTCTTGTTTAACTCTGTGAAAGTTCTGACAGTTCAAAGTGGTGGTTTTCATGTAGAATGCATGTATCAGTTAACTGGGTGAGTAGTTCAAGGGGAACTTGTAATTGCTTGGGCAGATTTAGTTGCATGGACTGAGCAGATGATTCATTGCTACTTGTAGCTGGTATTGTTGAGATATTATGTGAATGGTACTATGTATTCTTTTAGGCAATGTGCTTCGATGGCCTATGTGGCTGGCATGAAATGCTTGTGTTTGAGTACCATTTGTTTCAGGGGATTTTACTAGAGAAGTGTTATGCAGTCAACCCTTTCTGGCTTGTTGGTGGCTTTTGTGAGACATACCTTTTGAATATTGTAGTGATGAGCAATGTCTGTTCTTGGCTGTCATGTCAGGTTGTTGGTTCCCTGTTTCAAAGGCAACATTTGAATAATTGGTGCCAAATTGCTAGAATATGTAGCAGTTTGGAAGATTTGATGAAAAAATATATACTGTTAGTACATTTGGTGTAGACATTTTCTTTCCTTGGTAATCAACACAATGTGCCAAGAAACTGATAAGACTCTCTTGGCTCCAAAATAAAACACAACTGTAGTGTTCTCTTTTCCATTGTGAGTGCCTGATGTTTTGCCCACAACACTGTCTTCTTGAGTATGTTGAACAGTGGTGTAACTACGAGAGGTGAAGTGAAGCAATTGCATGTGTGGGATTTCAGAGTGAGAGAGGTATGTGTGTGGGATTTCAGAGTGAGAGGTGTGTGTGTGGGATTTCACAGTGAGAGGTGCGTGTATGTGTGTGTGTGTGTGTGTGTGTGTGTGGGATTTCAGAGTGAGAGGTGTGTGTGTGTGTGTCTGGAGTGTTTCTCCCTGGGCCTCTGCTAAAAATTAGCTTTTGTTCCAAGTCAGACTTTCCTGGTTAACAAATGTTAAAAAAAAAATGACACATTTGAATATCAGACTTCATATTCTTCAGAAAGTGCATGGTAACACAAAAGCTTTTATTCTAGCAATTTTCTAAGTGTATATGATGGATATTTGAAATTTATCCCTATCTTTGGGACTGTATTCCTCCTGTTATTGGCTTCATCCAGGTTTTGTACTAAGGTAGAGAGCTATGGTAAGAATTGAATTCACTGAATATGTTTGGGGGCTATATTCCCCCATTACTGGCTTTGTCTGGGTGTTTTTTGCTAAGAGGTTGAGAGCTGTGGTGAGAACTGAATTCACTGAATGTTTGGGGGCTATATTTGATGCTGAAGGCTGTGGGTTCTACTCCCACAGTAGGTAGATGCATTGCTGATACTGTACTGTGTTGTAAAGGGGGTGGATGCTGCAGTCCTTTTTGGCAAAAATACCTAGTAACTATGAACCTGTTATCAGTTTGCTATCCATTCCCTATTGCGGTATTACTAGCTTATGTTTTTAATGCATGCAACAAAGGCAATTTATTCTTCAAGGGCAACAGGCACTTTATTTGTAGATGAAACAATGACATATAAAGTTGTTTGCTAGCAGCAACCTCTTTATTAGTTACAGATTTCTTTAATGTGGATTTTACTACTTCAGAGATTGTACATATTTACTGATACTGGTAGACTATAGAAGGTTGAGTAGACTTTTTATGATGGAAATGTTCTGAATTGGGCAGTTTTGTCATTGGTGTATGCATTTTGTTTCATTGTTTACTGGAAAAATGTTCAAAACAATACACTTAAAATGCTCTCTAACAACTGTACTATATTGTACAAGGAATATAATGTAATAGAGTCAGGAAGGTGTATCAAAGAGCATGTGTATGTTTCATGTTCAAGGGGCCTATGATTTTGAAGACAGCCCAGAGTTAATATTTATCTGCCACTGGCAAAATGTATTTTCTTTGAATGTAGGTCAGTCTTCTTATGATATTTGTGCATCTGATAGCAGCAACTGCATTATCCTTGCATTATTTTATTTACAAGAGAGCAGAGGTGAGGTGACATAGTATATATCTGGGGGGGCCTGCTTATCTTGCATCATCCAGCTTCTCTTCTACAGTGCACTATCACTGTCTGTACACAACAGAAAATGTCAGATGAGACACATGATTTCCTCATTCAGGTATATATATATATAGTGGTATGTTGCTCTGACTGTTTTGCACAGGGACCTTGGTAGTAAAATGTATGGTGGTAACACAGTATTTTTCTTTCACAAAGCAGCTGATTTGGCATAGTGGTATGTTGCTCTGACTGCTTTGCATCCAGACAGAAGGATGAGTATGAATTCCCGCGATGGTGGCAAGAAAAAGCTTAGTGGCTCTCAGCGTAGAAAACGAGAGAGACAGAAAGAGGTTGCAGAAAGTGAACTGCTGAAAAAAGTACCAAAACTGAGTGCATACTTTATTGCTCCACAAGCGTCTTGTAGTGTGACTTTGGAACAGCAGGAAGAAGGACAAGGGATAACGAACGAAGATATTCGGCAACCAGAGGACGATCAGAAGAATGCCAGTACTCACTCCGAATTCGATGATGCCCTGAATGAACAGAATTTTCCTAAACATGAGGCTCAACTACCAGAATCAAGTGCATCGACAGAATTGCTACCGCCCTCTGCTGACTGAGCATATTTTGGAAGCAAGACATTAAGCACTTTTGAAAAGAGATTTGTTGTGATGGATGGTGCATTGCAGCCGCCTGGTCCATTCCCAAAACAGGCAGAAGGTCTTAATAAAGGCCGCAGCTTCCAGGAACATTTCTACACACGCAAAACGAAGTCTGGCTTGAGTTTCAGAAGAACATGGTTGTCCTACAGCACGGCTGGTGACAAGTGCTACTGCATTCCATGTTGGCTGTTTGCATCACTGCTAAGAACTGGTGATTCATGGACTGACGGTACTTGTAACTGGAAGAATTTGTCACGTTCCATGCAGATACATGAAAATTCAGCGACCCATGCAAAAGCTTGTCAGATTTTTACTAATTGGAAGAACAATGTCACTGTCGATGTCTTGACCGACAAACAGATTATGCAAGACCGTAAGTACTGGCGCTGTGTTCTGGATCACATAGTGAATCTGATCATTACCATGTCAAAATGCAACATCGCATTTCGAGGTCACCATGAAAAAGACAGCTAAACCGACGATGACAGGCCCGGCTCACGAGGATGTTTCCTGGAATTCATTCACTTAATTGCCAAGTACGATCCTGTTTTGGAAAACTTGCTGAAGCAGCCAAAAGGAACCACCAAGTACTTGAGTGGGTCGATTCAAAATGAAATCATTTACATTCTGGCAAGAGAGGTAAAGCAGCAGATCGTAGACGAAATGGCCGACGCACTGTTTGTATCTCTTATAATGGATACAACAGTGGATTGCTCAAAGATGGATCAGTTGAGCAAAATATTTCGGTATGTGACTGTCAAAAAGAATGACGAAGGGAGGCCGGCAAGCTTGCATATCCAGGAATCGTTCTTGGGGTTTACCGACATTGAAAGCCAGAAGGGTCAAGATTTGGCATCCGTAATTACAAAGGAAATTGAAAGTGTCACTAACCTGAAGAAGATTTGCGGTCAAGGATATGACGGAGCCGCCAACATGAGTGGTGTTTACAAGGGTGTCCAGTCTTTAATGAAGCAGAAAGCACCAAAGGCCCGTTATGTTCACTGCAGTGCTCATGCATTAAATTTAGTCATAAACTATGCTGTTAAGAATGTGAAGGACATTCGGAACTTTTTTGACATGCTGGAAAAGCTGTATGCATTCCTCAGTGCTATTAGCAGATGGAATCGCTTACAGAAAGATAGTAGCTGCTGCTCACTTACATTAAAGCGACTTTGTCCTACACGTTGGTCATCACGGAATCAAACCTTGATAGCTCTTCGCAGCCGGTTTGTCGACATGATGAAACTGTTGACTGTGTTGTCGCTGACTGGCAAGGACAGTAATGAGAAAGGCGAGGCATCTTCGGTGAAGAAATATTTTGAACGCTTTTCGTCAATGATGAACATTGTTTTACTGTTGCGCATTCTGGGACCACTAGACATTATCTCCAAGAAAATGCAGTCACAACAATCCAATGTCACATCTGTTTGCGTTCTGTTGGAATCACTACTGAAGGACCTGAGTGAACTTCGCAACAACTGGGAGACTGTTTTGTTCTCGGCCAAGGAGATAGCTCAAAGTTGAGGCATGCCATCCGAGTTTGACAGTTCAGAGAGGGTTTCTCGTGCCAATAAGTTTCACTATGAACTTTCAAATGACTGCAGACTGGAGTCAGCAGAACAGCACTATAAGGTCGAAGTGTTCAACAGAATCATCGACTACGCCATTGTCCAGATAACAACACGATTCAAGTCACTGCGAGATACTGACCAAGTCTTCACATGCTTGAAACCTATGACAATTACTGAAACGAATGATGACGAACTGCTGAAGATGTCGAAGAGTCTGATCACGGAGTACTCGGATGACATTTCAGATGAGCTGTCTGACCAACTGCTCCTGCTCAAAATGACTTTCAGTGTCACATTGTCAGCGCTGAAATCAATCAAGGACTTGGCCGAATTCATCTTGTTAACTCATTCAGAATCATCTTCCAGCTTTCCGGATATAATCACTGCTTATTTTCTGTATCTGACACTTCCTGTGACAGTTGCCAGCGCTGAAAGAAGTTTTTCGAAGTTGAAGTTGATAAAGACATTCTTTCGTAGTACAATGTCTGAGGTTCGACTTAGTTCTTTAGCCATTCTGTCGATTGAGAGCCAACGCCTGGAAGACGTGGACACTGACAAGATCATTGATAGTTTTGCTGATAACAAAGACCGCAAGAAGTCATTCTAGGAGTAGGATTGAACAATGGGGGTACAATTCACATTCTGGTATCTATATAATGTACTGTTTTATAATTGTTTTTTTTTTTTACTTTTTGCTGAAATAGCACGTCTCCAGATTTCAGTGTTTTATGCCACTGTCATAGGTCAAGCGAACGTGACTATATGTCATTTCTTTGGCTTCGGTCATCTCGATGGCTTGGGTTCCCAAGGGGGGGGGGTGTTGGGGCACCTAGGAAATGTTTGCCTCAGGGCACTTCTAACATAGTTACGCCACTGATTATATCTACTGTCAAATGGTATGCAAAGTACAGGATATTATTGACCATGTGTCTGTGTGCCATTTGGACTGTTTCCACAGCTCCCACATCTGACAATTTGCTAGAGGTGACTTCCTGCAGGGACATCTTACTGATGATGCTGAATATGCCAGTTGCCATGGCTTATGTCACCAATATACAGTGGTGCTTCATGCTATTGGACTGCAAGACTGCAGCCTCCCCCAGCTGTAAAAAAAGACAAAACAAAATAAAAAATAATTAGCGAGTCCCAGAACTCAGCGCATGCGTGCATGCCCAGAACTTGAATCCGGACTGCTGTTTAACCAGTCTGGATTAGGAAAGAAGGCATCAGTCTACAGATGCCCCAGAAATCTATGCATTTACAATGCATAGACTGGAAGGGGATCAGACTGCAACATCTGCAGACTGTGCATGCTCAAAACTGCAGGCTGGATTCAGCACATGCATGCTCAGTGTTCCCCAGCTGGGACTTGCATTCATGGGAAATGGAGCTTTGACATTTCTGGGAAGTTCTGCAACAGGGCGGAGCTGGGACTACAAATGGACCTCTGGGACTTTGAAACAGGGGGCAAGTTGGATTGCATTGCTGCAGGAAGTTGGATTGCATTGCAGCAGGATTTCAAACGCTGTGTATATAAGCCCCAGTTAACTATAACTGGTGGCTAGAGAAAATAACTCAGGCTCAAACCCTGTACCTTGGGGGTAGGTAGCAAAAGCCTGAATTCCCTACCCATCACCACTTGTGAAAAGTGTTCAGATTTTTGCCTCAAATTTTTCTTCTGTTCCTCATAGAAATCTGTGGTTTTCTGGATTTTGAATTCATTAAATAATGACAAGCATTTGAATTTCAGACTTCATATTCTTCAGAAAGTACATAGTAACACAAAACCTTTTATTCTACCAATTTTCTAGGTTTATAAGATCAATATTTGACATTTGTCCCTATTTATGGGGTTGTATTCCCCCATTATTGGCTTTGTCCAGGTTTTTTGTGCTAAGAGGTTGAGAGCTATGGTAAGAACTGAATTGACTGAATTTGTTTGGAGGCTGTATTCCCCCATTATTGGCTTTGTCCAGATGTTTTGTGGTAAGAGGTTGAGAGCTATGGTGAGAGCTGAATTCACTAAATGATAGACATTTATGTTTCAGTTTTCCTGCCTTTCAAGAAACAGTTGATTTGGCATAGTGGTATGTTGCTCTGACTGTAGTGCACAGGATCCTGGGTTCAAGACTTGGCAGTGAAATGCATGACAGTAGTACAGTATTTTATTCTAGCAACTTTCCAAGATTATACAAGCGATGTTTAAAATGTGTCCCTGGTGTTTGGGCTTCTGTCCCCCCCCCATAAATTTTGGCTTTTTCCAGATTTCTTGTGCTCATGTGCTGCAAAGTTGAGAGATACAGTTGAGTGCCGAGTGGATTTTACAAGGAACACAATTGTAGACTTTGCACTTAAGGTCCAGCTTCACAGCAAATTTCAACAGCAAAAACAGATGATCCAGACCAACAGGCTGATAAAAAAACAGTAGTTAATAAAATGCAATTGGTATTAAAATGCAGTAGGTTAGTGCTTTCAGGTTTGTTTGAAGAAGGTTTTTTTTAACTTGAAAGCTCTAACCTACTGCGTTTTATTACCTATTGCATTTTATTAAACTACTGTTTTTTTATCAGCCTTGTGGTCCGGATCATCTGTTTTTGTTGTTGAATTTTACAAGGAGCTAAGAGCTTCAGAGGAAGAGAAGTGCTGCTTATGTTGAGTCTGCTTGCATTATTAATAGTAAAACAGATAGTGTATTTGCTTTTGATGCAGAAGACTGTGGGTTCTACTGCCACAGCAGTATATAAATGCATTGCTGATACAGTACTGTATTGTACTTTTAAAGGGGGTGGATGCTGCAGTCCTGAAAATGTCCTCTTTGGCAGAGATACCTAGTAACTATGAACCTATCAGTTTGCCATCCATTCCCTATTGCAATATTACCAGCTTATCATTTTTTTAATGTGACACAGGCAATTTATTCCTCAAGGGCAACAGGCACTTTATTTGTAGATGAAACAATGAAATATGAAATTGTTTGCTAGCAGCAACCTCTTCATTAGTTACAGATCTCTTTAATGTGGAATTATGTAGATGACTTTTACTTCTGCAGAGATTGTGTACTTTTACTGATACTGGTGGATTGTAGAACTTTGAGTAGACTTTTATGATGGAAATGTTCTCAAATGGGCAGTTTTGTCATTATTGGTACATATATTTTGTTTCATTGTTTACTGGAAAAACGTTCAAAACGATAAATTGAAAACACCCTCTAACAACTGTACTGTATTATACAAGGAATATAATTTAATACAATCAGGAAGGTGTATCAAAGAACACATGTATGTTTCATGTGCAAGGAACCTATGATTTGAAAACAGCCCAAAGTTAATCTTTATCTGCCACTGGCCAGATGTATTTTCTTTGAATGTGGGTTTCAGTACTGTTTCAATGGATGTGAGCTTCGAGGGCAGAGAAGTTTTAATGCTAAGTCTATGTTCATTGTGAGACTGCATTGCTTTGTTTAGCAGATGTCTATTAGTGTTTGTGCTGTAAAATGTAAAATAAAACTTTTAAATGAAATCCAAATCATCATAGAAGTAAAGCAGTATACACATTACAGTGTTTATGGTAAATGGGGTGAAATAGCCAAGTAATGGGACATTGGAATGGCTGCTGGGGGGAGGCCCCATTCCACCATGATTTTGTAAGGGGGAAGGGAGGCAAACTCAAAGACAGCCCCAGCTGAACTATACCTCTCAACTGTACAGATTTTGCAGAAGGAATAGATTTTTGCTTCTTATTTTTGGTTTCGGTTTTCTGGCAAATCATTTTAAAATGAAGTCACTAAATAATGACATATATTGAGTTTCAGACTTCATACCCTTCAGAAAAATGCATGCTAAAGCAAGACCTGTTATTCTATCAACTAAGTTTATACAACAGTAATTTTTAGTACTGTCTGTATGTTCCCCCAATATATTTGGCCTTGTCCAGATTTCCTGCATTAAGAAGTTGAGAGGTACGCACAAATAAATCACTTTATAGAATTAGGTATCTCCAAACCTCTCACCTGTCCCCGACTTTGGTTCAAAATGTTGTTCTCCCACTAATAATTCCTCCGCAGAATGGCACTTTTGGAAGAAAATGTGGAGGGTTTACAATTAATAAATAATTGTAATGATCAGAGTTATAGATTACTTTTATTTCAGAAATGCATGTAGAATCTCTTATTTTGTCAGCTACTCAACTTAACAGTACTAATATTAAAAATTGTCCCTTCTTTGACAGGTTTTCAGCTGTATTGTGTGGCTATTTTATATTTTTGCATCACATTTTTGGTCCATTTTTCATAAATTTGTGTTTTCTGGCAAGTTAGTGGCAAATCATTAAAGATTGAAGTTAGAAAATAATGACAGACATTTGAGTTTCAGATTTCATACCCTTCAGAAAATTCATAATGGAAGACCTACTATTCTATTATCTTTCTAAGTTTATAAGAGCAATATTTAAAATTTGTCCTTATTTTTGGGCCTTTGTCCCACTTCTATTTATAGCTTTGTCCAGATTTCTTGCTCTGAGGGTGAGAGGTATGACACGTGCCAGGGCCATCACCATCAGCCAGAGCCATTTCAAATCCTGACATACTTGTTGCACCCCATTCTCCCATGTAGTGACTCTGGATGTGTCCAAGCAAAACAAGGAGCAGTTATGCAGTGTAAGTGTGCAGAGTATCCCCCCATCCAAGGTAGACACAAGTACTACAGTGGCTTTTCATCTGTCCTTGATTTTGCAGAATATTTTGGTTTTCTGTTATATTTTTATACTGTTGATTTATGCTTTTTATTATTCAAAAATGCATGTTGTTGCAGTGCCTGTTGCTCTGTGTTTAAGTAGCAGTGCTTTAATGACCATCAGGTAAGCTTGTCTGAGATTGTAAGATGCAAGTAAGCTTTAATAAGCATACTGTTAAAGAATTACCAACAGTGAAAGCCTTTTTGCTATTGACATGAAGAGAATATTTACATAACTAGATAATGTATAAGCCATAGGTATTGAAATGCATATGACAGTATTTGTAATAAAGGACAGGATTACAGTATTTTCAGAAGCTCATTACATTTTTTGGAGACTTGCAGTCATCTTTGCAGGCTTTACCTGTAAACTAAACAGAATGCCAATCTGTCATGTGTGATCCAGCTTGTTGTTTGCTTGCTGTTCATTTTTTACTTTGATCATGTTTTCTCCATGAAACAAATAGATAGTTGTTGTCAGGCAGCAGGTCTTTTTTGGATAAGAAACATTTTTACAAGTGGGAGTATCACAGATATTGCTACTTTCAGCATGTTACTTGGCACTTTTATAAAGCTGAATATAAATTTTAATTAGAACTGCAGTGCAAGGAGATGTGGTTTGAGTTGAGTGCTGCTTGTTTTTTTATACTTGATTTTGACTGGCATTCCAGTAATGTATTTAAAAATAATTTATTTTTTCATGCCTCACAACCTTTTTGTTTCTATCTAAATATTAAGTAAGCTGTCATGTAACCAATGCATTGAAATGTTTTTGTTTTTCTTCTACACTTCATTTTGACTTGAATGGACTCTCATAATGATGGTTTGGCTCCCAGGGCAGCATATTTAATTAAAGTTCCAGTTTTTGTGGTTTTGAGCATAGCTCCACCCCTTTCTAGTTGAGCACACCCCTTCCCATTGGTCCCACCCATTCAACAGTGTCCTGTAACCCCCCTTTGATTTAAAGTCATCAGCCACCACTGCCGATATACAACTATAGATCATGGTTAACATTCAACATAACATCACACTGTCACAGACCTGAAACCCCATCAAGCTTGTGCTCAAAATGACAAAAGCCCACCTCTGCTACCTAGATTTCTCTGGTGGCAGGCTTCAGTTTGCTGTAGTGACCTGCAAGATATTTGCTGTCATTGCAGTTCTGCACAGTATGGTAGCATGTAGACAGCTAGGAAAGGGGATTTTCATCAGATGACCAATCAGAATACAGCCAGTGGTGGAGGAGGTACCACATGAGGAATCGGGTGCAGTGGAGACCACATGAGATACAGATCAGTGCAATGTGCTGTGGTACTGGCAAGGAGGTGGTGTTTGACCACTATTATGGGATAGAGCAGACATGGCAAAGATTAAAACTGATCAATAATACTATCCATAGGCTATGCTTCACAGTACACTGACCGCTGATGTTGTGCATCAGGCTTCCTACCCATGTAGTACAGAAGTAGGGGGAGGACATGGTAGTCATATTATGCAAAGGTGGATCTGGGCACAGTGACAAGAATCAGCAAAGAGCACAATGTTAGGGGATTAACTAAGGATATGGAAGGCAGTATGGCCTGGGGATTGGGGAGAGCCAGTCATGCAGTGTGCTGTGTGTGTGTGTGTGTGGGGGGGGGGATTCTGTTTCCTGAGAGGAGTAGGTATCCAGCAGTACTAGGTATGTGTTCAAAATGGGGAACATTGCTCCTACAGATGTAGCTCCAGAGTGTATATGCATATGCCACATGTGTTTTGGGACTGCAGGTGAAAAGGATGCAGACAGTGAATGTCCCCAGTCATGGGTACATTCCCACCAAGAAATGTCACTGCATCAGTACCTACCAGCAAGGACAATTGTGAACCACAAGACCATAATGGCCTAGCTGTGGGATGTGTCTGACTGACATACACTCCATGTTTGCACAGGTGACCATGCAGTGCTTTACCAGGCACATCATTGTGTGTGGAAAAGACAGCAGTAGGTGAACATGACCTGGCTGCCTTGTGAGGGTATATCCACACTGGAAAAGACAAATGTGGACCACAGGAACAGCACTGACTTTGGTGAGTGACAGCAGATGGATGCAGTGAGGCATTGATGGCACCCAGGTACCTGTCCAACACACCAATCAGTTGGGCCATGTATAGAAAGTCCTCTAGTATGATATCACACAGGTAGTACATTACACCAGTACACTGCCTTGGCAGTGATTGCATCTGCCTGTGCCTAGATGATAGTCCAACATAGCTACTGTGTAATGTCCATTGTGACACCTATGCTAGGCAATGATCAGGAGACATGGCAGTGATGACCACCAGCCCTCCAACTCTAAACTTCTATCGCCACACTGTACTGAAGTGCCATCATGCCCTACAGGTGTTCAGTCAGGGGACAAAATATGCTTCCTGAGTAGTAGTGCTAGGCATGACATTTCTTTTCATAGGCTCTGGAGAGGTGCAAGCAGGTTCATTAGGCAACAGGGCTATGTCATGGATGTGGGTGGTATTGTGTCTTACATAGTTACTGTTGCTGAAACTGGCACTTTGCCCTCAGACTGTGCTATAGTAAGGTTACCATCATCATCATCAGTGACTAATGCAGCATCAAAGTCAGGCCTATGCATCTGTGTGAACAGTACTAATATCAGACAATCTAATTACCCTATGTGGTGACCCTATGATGAGAGAAGAGGAGGATCCAACCACAGAAGAAGTAAAAACAGCATTAAAGAATATTAAGTGATGGACAGCAGCAGGCTCAGATGAGATCACAGCAGATATGATAAAGATGCTGGGTGAGATAGAGGATCCATGGCTCTTGAGGGTAATCATAGCAATGTGGAGAGAAAGGAGTATCCCAGATGACTGATGAATCGACATACTCATGCCAGTGTTCAAGAACAAAGGGAACATTCACAACTGTAGGCAGTACACAAGTATCAAACTCCTGTGACTTTGCTTGAAATTTCTGGAGAGTGCAATTGATAAATGAATATGCAGAGTAGTAGAAAGTAAAGATGGGAAATGAGCAATTCAGATTCAGATCAGGATGCGGCACAACTGACCTGATGCTTACAGTGAAACAAATAGCTGAGGAGCTAGAAATTAGGAATAGCCCAAATGGACAATACTAGACTAGGAGAAAGCATATTACAAGGTCCCAAGAAAGCTGATTTGGATAGTATTGCAATGGTTCAAAGTCCCAGAAACATTAGTAGAATTTGCAGGCTATATACATGGACCCAATGACTCAAGTATGAACAGTGTTTGGTCTCACAGAGGGGTTCCTAGTGGGAGTGGGTGTGCACCAGGGTTCAGCTCTGAGCCCACTGCTGTTCATACTGGTGATGGACTACATTAGCAAACAGGTCATAGGGGACAGATCAACAAACTTGCTGAATGCAGATAATGTGGATTTACAGGCAGACTCTGAGCAAGAACTGCAGCAAAAGATAGAGAAATGGAGTTCATAACTGAAGGCACATGGGATGAAACTGAGTACAGATAAGACAGTTGTAATGGCAGAAACGGTGGAGTTCAGGATATGCTCAGAATTGAGATAGAAGGGAAAATAGTGGAACAGGTTAACAGCTTCAAGTATCTGGGAGAGGTGGTTGAGGAGAAGGGAAGTCTACATGAAGAGGTCAAAGCTAGAATCAGAGGGGCTGCAGCCAACTGACATTGAGGGTCAAGTGTAGTGTATGACAGAGGAATGCCAAAGAAACTGAAAAGTAAGGTGTACAAAACAGTGCTGCGACCAGTAATACTGTATGATACAGAAACCTGGACAGTAAAGGCAGAGCAGTTGAGGAAGCTAGATCTGATGAAGATGAAGTCCCTGAGAATGGTGGTAGGATGAACACTGTGAGACAGATGAAGAAATGAGGACATAAGAGCAAAAGACAAAGTGCCTCCAACTGCAGAAAAGGTTAAAGAGAACAGATTACGGTGGTTTGGCACGTGTGCAGAGAAGCAGAAGACAATCTAGTGAAGACAATTTGAGACAGGCAAGAAAAAGGGAAGAAGAAATGAGGGCATCCAGCAAAGAGGTGGATGGATTATATGAGACAAGACCTGTGACAGTCAGGTATGAGTGTTGAAGAAGGTAGGAGAGTGGCACTGAATAGAAAGAGATGGTGATAGTTGCCATGCCACCCCAATCCCATCTACAAAATGGGGAAAAGTGGGTTGATGACGATGATTACTACCCTGTGATGCATCATTAGTATGGATAACAACAATGCAAAGAATGTAAACAAAAATACCTTGCATGGTATGGTTTTGTGATTGTATCTCAGATGTGTCTGTAGAGATTATGTGGTGGCATTGAGAACAATACATATATACATAATACCAACCTGGTACATCCCCAGTTGAGAAACAGGATGGTGCATTCAGTTCAGCTCTCACCTTCATGCCTATGCGAGGTATCATGGTCCTTTCAGTCTTCACAGGCAGAGGCAAAAGGAACTCTTTCATGAAGGTCAGAGTGGTCTATAATAGCAGACTCCACTGATGCCCCTCATTTTTAATTTCTCCAAGTCTTTTGGGTTTCTAATACCATGACGGGAATGGACCCCATTCCTAAGTCAAAGTACGATTAAAGTTCATGAAATTAGTATTGTTTCACGCTTTGATGTCAGACAAAAGTGCTCTTCGCAGCACCCGCAATGTGCCCTGTAATGACTCCTTCTGCAATTAGTATGGTGTTACATGAATTGGTAACATATCTAAATATGATTGTAAATTATTTTTTATAAGACCAGTTGCTCCTACTACTATTGTAACTGTCTGGGTATCTTTCTTTCACATGGCTCTCATTTCTGCCTGCAAATTGAGGTATTTTATGACTTTGTGTCTCTCTGCACACAAGACACTGTAGTCACTAGGTGTGGCAATTTCAATGATCAATGCTACTTTTGTCTTCCTTTCTTGGACCACTATATCCGGTTTTCTAGCATCTATCTTTTGGACTGTTGGTATTGGGTGATCCCATGTGATGTAAACTTCATCATTTTCTATGATTCTTTGTGGCTCATGTTTCCAGTGTTTTTCAGTCACTTCGATACCATAATGTATGCACAATCTCCAGTGTAACAATCTCGCCACATTATTATGCCTTTCAGTATACAGTCCCTCTGCCATTAGAGAGTCGCAACCAGCAATAAGGTGTGTGACTGTTTCCAATTCGGTTCCACAAAACCTACATATGTCTGTTTCTCCCATGTGTTCAATGGACTTAGTAAACCAGCATGTACATAGCCCACTATCTTGGGCTGCCAATATTAACCTTTCATTTCTTGATGTAAATTCACCTCTCCTTAACCATTCCTGTGTTCATTCTTGATCAACATGAGGCTCTTCCAGACGTTTTCTATACTTGCAACTATATTTATGTTTTTTCCACATTTCTTGCCTTTTCACCTGGTCCTTCAAGTTATATTCTTTCTTTTGTTTTTTAGCACATTCACTTGCTGCCTGTTTTTTATCCACTTCTGGTTTGATTTCCATTCCTGCTTGACATCGATATGCTTCTGCTAAATTAAGCAGAGATGTCATCTTAGATTTATTCTCCTCATGTTTCAAACTTTCACCTCATTTGGATCTTGTGAGGTCAGTAGATATGTGTGGAGTCCCACGATTGCAGATCTATACATGTCATCAATTTCAAGGAGGCCCATCCCTCCTTTAGAACGGGGAATATATAATCTTGGTATACATTGATTTTTATATATCATTTGGTGAGCATGTAGCATCCTTCTTGTTTTAATATCCAATCTATCCAACACTTTTTGGGGCCAGTCAGTCCTTCATTAATTCCCAAGTATTTATATACCCCCTCTAGCTCAAGTTCTTTTATATCACATTCTTGTCCCAAACTGAAGTTTTCCTGGTGCTGCAATTTTCCTTTTATAAAAGTTGCTTTTGCACATTTATCAAGACCAAATGACATTCCAATATCATCTGAAAGTTTTGACAACCTGCAGCTGTGCTTTCAGTTCCTCATCTGATGAGCTATACAATTTTAAATAATTGACAAAGAGAAGATGAGAAGTCATTAGGCTTTGTTGTTTTCTAGAAGCCAAATTATAGCCATGGCCTAAGCTGTTAAGTAAACAGCTTAATGGGTTAATGGCAAGGCAGAATAGCAAGGGTGACAGAGAGCCACTCTGGAATATCCCCCTTTGAATTTTTATCCCTGGGATAATAATCTGTCCTTTATCATGGCTTAATTGCAAAGTGGTCTGCCACTGTTTCATGATTACTGTAATGTAGTCAATCAGTGTAGGGTGTATCTTATAAATTTTTAAGCACTCTTTTATCCATGAATGTGGGAGACTATCAAATGCTTTTTTGTAGTCAATCCATGCCATACTTAGGTTCTTCCCCTTCTTACAATTCTCCACTATAACTTTGTTTAACAACAAATGGTCCTGTGTTTCATATGACTTTCTTTTATTGCCCTTCTGTTCTACTGCCATAATTGAGTTTTCTTCTAAATGACTATAAACTCTGTCTACGTCAATTCCAGTGTATATTTTGTACGTCGTCGGAAGACAAGTTATCGGTCTGTAATTTTTAGGGTAGCTTGCAGGTTCACTCTTAAGTAAGAGCATTGTTTTTCCTGTTGCTAACCAGTGTGGTGTATGTTCGGGGTGCACATATAAATAGTTCTTACTTATGGCTAAATTCTCGTGGAAAGAAGTTAATACTTTAAGCCAAAAGTTAGGTACTGCATCTGGGCCTGGGGTTTTCCATTTAGAGGCTTTTCTCAACTTTATTTCAATCTCTCTGGCTGTTATTTCATCATATTTCATATCCTGTACCTTTAAACTTCTTATTCTTTCCTTTACTTCTTTTATCCATTTAGCATCTTTGTTATGTTCCACAGGATCTTCATAGATACCTCACCAAAATGTATCTACTTCCTCTTTTTTTGGTGGTCTATCAATTCCTTTTACCTTATTTCCCAATTCTCTATAAAACTTTTTTGGGTCATCAGTAAATTATTTATTTTGTGCTTTTCCCTTATATTTATCTTTGTATCTTCTAAGTCTTTCTGCCTGTTTTGAAATTTTTAGTTTGTTATCTCCAATAGTGCATAATAGATCCTGGTCTGTTCTAATACTGTGCATTTCTTTTATCACATCTATCTTTCTTAATATTTTTGTTGATCTGTTCCCTCTTCTATAATCTTCTAACAATGATACTTCTTGTCTTAACTGCTTTATAGTTTTCTATATTTGATAGTTCCATGATGGTATTCGCTGTCACCCCTTCTTTTCCCTCGCTACCCAATGTTCCTGTGTTAGGACTTTTATCAGTTATTAATTTCGCAGCACGGTAATATATCCTGTTTACTTCTGTTATATCACATGGGTCTCTATAGACAGTCCTAATTACTGTGTTCATTTGTTTTATCAAGCTTCTGACTTTTGGGATTTTATTAACCTTCTGCAGTCTATTTCTCTCATTGACCTTGATATGTCTGTCTTTGTCTATTAAATCAAGCAACTCTTCATTGATGTGAGTCTTCTGGTGGGTATAATCATGTCAGTGACCTTGTGATGGCCCTTTTGGACGTCTGTGTTGTGGTCTCCAACCACACACAGACATATGAGGTTCAGTTGCTCTTATCTGTGTCCAGTATCTACCATGCTTGCACACACACAGCCTGCAGTATTACTTCCATCTCTGCTTGAGAGAATTTCTCTACGTGCTTCCTTTCATTAAGCACTATGTACCATCTTACAAATGTGGACATACAGCTATGGTCAATAACTAAATGTATTATCTATGCAGCAACAACTGCACTTGTCACACATCCATGTTGCAGCTATACCACCATAAGGTGCTATGGCTACCATACCAGAATATCACTGCTGAAGTCCCCAAAGTGTTCTAGAAGGGTAGCATAGGGACACACCCACAGTGTTCTAATAGGGCAACATAACACCAGACCCACAGTGATTTAGTAGGGCAGCATAAGGACAGAACCACAGTGTTCTAGTAGGGTATCATAAGGACAGACCCACAGTGTTCTAGTAAGGCAGTATACGGACAGACCCACAGTGCTCTAGTAGGGCAGCATATGGACAGACCCATAGTGTTCTAGTAGGGCAGCATAGGGACAAACCCACAGTGTTCTAGTAGGACAACATAGGAACAGACCCATAGTGTTGTAGAAGGGCAGCATAGGAACAGGCAGCTTTGTAACATTCATCCTGTCATTGGCCTCTGCTTACCTGTGCTTAATAAAGCACATCCATCACACATTCCTCATATTCTCCACCCAGTATAGGTTATCTAGTGTACCATATCTGATCCACAGATTCAGACATGGTGCACTGTAAGACACACCTTTCTGACTCAGATGCATAGCAGGGGTCATAGTGTACCTCACATAGCCCCAGAGTCAATATACTCTCGGAATATTGTCACCTGCACCTGAACCCTGTCTTCAGTCATCCACCATTGCAACCCTTCCTGTGCATCCCATGTATGCCAGCAGGTGGCAATACAGTCTCCCAAAAAGTCTTACAATCATTCAATCTCCCCACTTGCCTACAGAGTATGTATGCTTATCCCATCAGATGTGCTATGCTACAGTAATATGTAATGTACTGTGGTTATTTATTGCAGAGCTCCAACACAACTGTCTTTGCACTCCCCAACTATGTCAACATGTAGCTTCGGATCAATCTCCCATCTCACAACAACAAAAGCCTATTACCTTTATCCAGTCATATTCCCAACTTCAAAACAAACTAAAAGCACTGTAAGTGCAGAAATAACACTGTTTATTTATCTCCTTCATTTACTAATTAAAAGATCTTCCGAATAAGTTAATGAAATCATATAAACTCAAATATGACTTTATAAAAATCACATAATGATAAAGCCTTTCAATACAGCAAATACATAAACATCTGAAAAGGTTAAATATAAACAAAAAAAATAACACAAATTCATTAAGGAAGTGTAGACTGTATACAGAAGGCACCTCAGTCAAAAATTGATGGGGGAACCTTTTGCTGTAAGGGAACAACATTAGCTTCTACTGGAATGCAAATAAACTATTTACAAAGGTATTCTTACAGTAGCTTTTACATTGAAACTGCTTTTCTATGATATTCATACTTAAATAACATATAAAAATTAATATTAGTTCTCCTATTCCCCACAGAAAAATGAAAGAAGAGCATAGTCCTGTTTAGCAAGCTAACAGAAAAGAGACCACAAATATTCTGTAGTAAAATATATTATGAAAAAGGCGATTAAACATAAAAATGAAAATGAGACATTGAATATTCATACCAGGGATTGAGTGATGAGTAAAAACCTTTACTTTTCAGCTTTGTATCATAAAGATGTTGATTATTGTGGGGAAACATTTAATGATAAGATAAAAACAAGAAAAATCAGCTGGAACTTATCTGCTAGCTGACAGGTTTCATGGTTTAAATAAATCAATAAATAGTAAATGTTTTCAAAAGGTATGTGACTGTGTAAAAACTATTAATGAATTTGTATTATTTTTTTCATTTAGGTTTGACATTTTCAGATATTTATATATTTAATATAAGGAACGGGTTTACTAGGTGACTGCATATGTGATTTTATTTAAGAGTTTGGATGATTTCTTTAACTTACTAAATCCTTTAAACCAGTGGACAAAAGTGCTAAATAAACATCTTTATTGTTTCTCCTTTCGTTATGCTTCTGGTTTTATCTTGGGTTTACTTGCAGCTAGTCTGAGAGTTTAGTTATTTGAAAACAAATGAAATTGTACAGCTAAAGTTGAAAGCAGAGCAACAAAAATTAAACATAGTGTGATGAATATTTATTTAATAATTTATTATTTATTTATTTCCAGTTTGATTATCAGGGAAGTCCACTGGGCCCAAGGGACACATTTTCAGTGGAGGCCCGGGGAGAAAAGCTCCAAATACATAATACAGTACAGATATAGTAATACAGAAATGTAAAGATACATTATCTATAACAATTTGCAACAAATGTACATACTGTGTTGCACAATAGTCAGATAAACATCATTGTAGATGATCTTAAGGTTTATACAGGTTCATTTATGTGAGCACTCATTGCATAGTATGTGGGGAAAACACTTTACATACACACCTTTAAAGTGGAAATATAAAACCTTTACAAGTACACATTTAAAGTATGAAACTATTTACAATATTTTGAAGATTCTGCGTCAGGGCTGGTAACCCAGTATGTAAAAATCCACTACCTATCATTAGCGGACCGGAGTTCCACTGTGGCAACCCCTGACAGGGAAAAGCCAAAAGACACAAACAAACACAGTTGTGATGAGGGGTAGGTAGCTCTAGGAATTGAAGAGAGCTTGGATACAGTCATAGAAAAACAAGCTATGGGAGATTTAGAGAGCTTAGGAACCTGGGAGAGAAGAAACAAAAACATTTTATGGGCAAGTAGTTGGGTGGATTTAGGTAGGGTGAAGGCAGGCACATTTCCATTTAGTGGACAGGTGTTTGAAAAGCTGGGTTTTGAAGTTTTCTGAATTTGGTATAGTTCTTAGAGTGGAGGGGAGAGAATTCCATTTTTTACCTAGTGAGAAAGAGAGGAGGAGTTGGCCAGCAGGACGTTTGGGCTTATGGATAGCTATCAAGTTTTGATGTTCACATCTGAGAGTTCTATTACAGGTGTAAGGGAGAAGGATATTAGCTAGAGCTGGACATTTAGAAGGGTGAAATATGAGTCTATGAGCAGTGGTGAGTTGGAGGTAGTTTAGGTAGTTTGGGAGTTCTAGCCAATTCAGAGATTGTAGGTTAAGGCAATGATGGGTGAAATGTTTGGATTTGGTGGCAAATTTAGAGATTTTATTATAGCAGTTTTCTAGTTTGGAGGTGATGGAAGAGGACAGGCTGGTTAGGAGAGGAGCTCCATATAGTAAGGAGGGCAGAAAATAGGTAGTGGCCAGAGTGTGCCCAGTAGAGTGTGAGAGAAAGTGATTATTCCTGTATAGCATATCAAGTTTTTGGTGGGTTCTCTTAATATTTTGCAGAATGTGGAGGTCATACTTAAGGTATTCATCTATAGTAATGTTGAGTAGTTTGGCGGATGGAACCACTTCTATAGGTGAGTTGGTTTGACTCAGGACTCTGAAAGTATCTTTGTTATAGGAATGAGTCTTTGTTGGGGAGAACAGTAACATTTTAGATTTATTTGCATTGAGAGAGAGGTGGTTTTGGCACATCCAGTTTTCAGTGGTTGAAAAAGCAGTTTGGGTTTTAGTGAGCAATTCAGAGAGGTTAGAGGCAGCGCAGACCAAGGTAGAATCATCTGCATATTGAATGATTTTGGCATCAGGAATTGCAGAGTGAAAGTTATTAATAAAGATGTTAAAAAGCATTGGCCCTAGGATAGATCCCTAAGGCACACCAGTAGGAGTAGCTAAGAAGGGGGAGGTGAAGTTTTTCCATTTGACTGACTGTGATCTCTCTGATAGGTAGCTGGAGAACCAGGATAAAGTGCTTGGTGAGAGATGTAGATTTGAGAGATGAGAGAGGATGTGTTTATGGGAAACAGTATCAAAAGCTTTGGACAAATCTAGCAATACAGTAGAGACCAGGTGTCCAGAATCTCGGGCTACATTGACAGTTTCTAGGAAAGACAGTAGGGTGGTTATGGTGCTGTGGCCTGGTCAGAAGCCATGTTGGGTAGGTGCAAGAAGATTGTTTTGGGTTAGAAAAGGCATAAGTTGGAGGTGGACGCACTTTTCAAGGATTTTAGAGATTGCCGAGAGCAGTGCAATAGGGCAGAAATTTGAAATATTGGTGTTTTTGCCTCTTTGTGGAGAGGAAGAATATAAGCTGAGCACCAGAGTTTGAGGATGTATGATTCCTTTAAAGATATGTTAATAATGATGCTGATTGGGAGAGCTATACCGTCAGCAGCACATTTTAGCAAAGAGGAGGGAATATTGTCAGAAGCATTAGAGCAAGGTTTAAGTTTGCATATAAGTTTTTCTATAAAGTTAGTGGAGACAGGTTTGAGGTTGAATATTAGGGAATGATTATTAGGAGAATTAGATGGGGAAGAGTGAGAGACTGGAAAGTTGTTGTTGGGGAATGTCTTGGTTAGGTCTGATATTGTTTCTATGAAAAATGAATTAAAATCTGAGCTGATTTCAAGGTCTGATTTACTAGGGTCAGGACAGGGGTTATTCTTGGAGCCAGGATTGAGAAGTGAATTTATTGATTTCCAGAATTGCTTAGGGTTTTTGTTGTTATTAGAATGGAGCCTAATATAGTAGGATTTTTTATCCTTGGTGATTAGCTGTTTTTCATGGTTATGATGTTGTTTGCATTGAAGGAAGGTACTGGGCAGGTTATTGTTTTGGTAAAGCTTCCACAATTTGTCTCTTTGGAGCATAATTTGTTTAGTATGCTTGGATAGCCAAGGAGCTGTATTAGTTTTTATTCTTTTGTTTCTTAGTGGGGCTACAGAATTTAGGGTGTCTAGGAAGACAGAGTTGAAGTAGTCTGTAGCACTGTCAAGTGGGAGGGTTTTTAGAAACTGCCAGTCCATTTGTTTAAGCATATTGGAGAAGGTTGTGGGGTTAACGTTACTAAGGTTGAGTAAGAATGTATTGGTGCTGGTGAGGAGAAGAGTTAGTTGCATGTTGAATGAAAGCTGGGCGTTGGTCACTAATGGAATCAGGAATTGTGCCAGAGTTGGTTATTTTATTTGGATCAGAGACTAGGATCCAGTCAATAGTAGATCCAGGGGGGTTAGTTTTGTTAGGTCAGGTGATAGGGTAGATTGTTTGAGTGAAGTTATAGAGGTTAATGGATATGGATGGAGAGGGACTATTGACCTTGTTCCAGTCAATATTTTTATCACCTAGAATGTAGGTTTCATATTTAATTTTAGTAGATGCCCAGTAGAGGATATCTTCAAGGACAGAGATGTTGTTACCAGGAGATATATATAGAGCAATAAAGCAGATGTTTTTATGTTTGTTCAGTTTTAGTAGTCCAGCTTTAAGCTCAGTGTTATTGAATTGAGGAATTGGAATTTGGTGGGGAATTAAGGTAAGTAGGTCAGAGTAGACTAAGGCAGTGCCGCCACCTTTTTTATTTAATCAGTCATTTCTAAGGATGTGAAATCCTGGGGGCAGGATCTCTGAATTGGACATATGGGGTTTAAGCCAAGTTTTGGAGATGGCTAGGATGGCTGGTTGGTTATGGCTTAGCCAAGCTTGAAATTGGTCGACTTTGTTGTTGAGACTCTGGGTGTTAATTGTGAAGATTTTTATGGAGTTGTTGGGGGTGGGAGGTACAGGGGGAGGAGGTATTAATAATGGTATTGAGACCGGGGTTGGAGTGGATATCACTATCTAAGACTAGGTTGTTGAAGGAGTTAATCTTGAGCCATTTGTATTTGAAAACTAAATATTTAGGAAGGTCTAAGATTAGTTTATGTGTCTGTTTTGTAGCAAAGGTTGGGAAGATTTTAGTGTGGAATAGGTGTAGAGGCTTAGGCTGGAAGAGGGAAAAGGAGATAGAGTGGAAGTGAGAGTAAGAATAAGGGTAAAGGTTGGTGTGTATAGGCATAGGGAAGGCTGTGTTAACAGTTGCAGGAGGCAGCACGGGGACAGGAAGGTTTGTTTATTAAGGAGTGGAGAGGGAGTATGGCTGCTGGGTATCCTGGCTAGGTCACTAGTTTTAATACTTTTATAATTAATGGTATTTATGTATTTAATAGTTAGTATATATGTTTAATATAACACACATAGAAGTTATGTTAGTAAAACTACAACTTTACTGCTAGGTTTGGGAAACACATACTTTCTTGCTTCCCTTGGCAGCAGGGTTTTTGACTTTAGGATGGCAAGTTTCTGTAGTTTTAAGGATGAGTGGCTAGCAATATTTGTGGGGGTCCTTATTCTCCAGGCAGGTAGACCCTTAATCTTAGAGCTGGATAGGAGAGTGGGAAGCTGGATATTTTAAAGAGAGAGAGAGAGAAAAACAAAATATAGTGATGAGAAAACATCTTTTAGTAATTAGGGTAATAGTACAGGCATTTCAGTCAGAGAACAACACTAACAAAAACATATCATTCACTTGGCAAAAACAGGTATTAACATAGTGTTCTCTCAGTAAATACAGGCTGGTTCCTATACTAATAGGCACTGGCAGAACAGGTTTAGGAAGAGTGAGGCAGCAGTACTTAGTATCTTTACACAAACAGGCTAGGAATGCATTATAGTGTTTACAGTCATGTTCTGCTAAGTGATATATAATATAACCAAATAGTTCAGGGACACTTAAGCAGTTTGTTAAATAAACCAGATAGAAGCAGATATTTTAGGTATATAGTTCTAATTAGTTCATCACATGTGCTCACAACAGTACAGGAAAAGGCAGAAACATTTTAGTTTAGATAAGCCATTTACACATAGCATAGGAGTCAATTAGTACAAATTTGCAAACATATAGGTCCTACATTTATCACTGAGAACTAGGAATGGCTACATGTGCAACTGCCCACGCACAAAAAACTATGCTGCAAGCTCTTCACTAATTCTGAGGATGCCACACTGCTAGTACGCTTATAAAATATGTATATATATATATATATATATATATATATATATATATATATATAAATTATATTAAATAATTATATTAAAATAATAATAGCAAAAAAAAAAAAACAAAGAATGGTTGTTTTCCCACGTGCCACTGGCTTGTGCACTCTGACCACAGAATGGTCTTTTCCTCTGTAGACAGATAGTAATATTCATAATTTTGAGCCCTCCATATTCTTGCAAATTAGGTAATTGATGAACTTGGCAATAGTGGTGGTTGTCTTTATCATGCTCTTTCAAGGCCTGTAGTGTAGCAATCATGCTAGGCTTAATTTCTCTGATCTACACTTTTGGCACATGCTGTGTACTAGCTAAAGAGTGCACAGTAAGGCTCATGTCTGCCTATACGCATACAATGAATAAAGTGCACCGGAATGCAGAGACAAGCTCATAATCTCTGTTGGGCCATGGGTTTCTTAATCAGACTCATAACCCATAAAGGAACTGTGCCATAAACATCAACATCAACATGGCTGTATGGGGTGCATACCTTTAGGCCAGCACATTCCCTGCTACACCACCCTGGCACAATAGTTGACAGTGTGTGTGACTATGTGGTGGCACCAGGTTCTGTCACACTGCCCATCAATGGACATTGCATGATACCTTCAATATCTGTTGACAGGAATCTGTTACCATTTCTCTCTAGGTTCAAGTGGTCATGATGACTTAAGGTGTGAGGGCAACAACATCTCTCTCATCGGGACCATTGATGTCATCTACTGGGGAACACTTTGAGAGTCTCAACTACAAACTCGATGACTGTCACTGCATTACCTGAGTGGCAAGTTATGCCATGGGCATTACCCACAATGATGGGTAGTGTTGGCATTGATATAGTGACATAAAGAGACATCACCCTGACCGTCTTAGCAAATGGGAAGAGAAGGTTAGAGACAGAGAACCAGAGTTCTACAGCAAGTATTACAGAGAGGTGATTACTTGTACTTAGATAAGCATTAAGCATTCATTTGGTTACAGGGTGTAGAGGTCATGGACATCTTTCTTTTTATTTTCAGCACATGGTGAGCTAGAGGGCAATAAGCTTATTTGGCAGAGGTGTTAAGCAAGGCTACCCAAGAAGTGGGGTATATACATGGCACTGATGTTATAGCTAGATGATTGTTAGAGACATGCTTCATCATCCATGCTTGCATTGCTGATAATTATTGTAACATTGAAAAACACAACCTAACTTTGCATTATGCATCATTTCCCTTGTCAAAGCAGGATGAACTGTTCTACCATCCATCCTGCTGCCAGGGAAAACTGTTTGTGGCATGATGGTGGTGACAAGGCTGATTTTAGGTCCCAACTCATCCTGGCTTTTATCATCTATTTACCTGATTATCCATCTTCCTTCAGTACCATGTTCATAGCCATATCCCTGCTAGTCATGGTTTTACTCTACTACTGTCCATTCTAAATTCTAACTTCCCTGCTTGTGCCAGTTACACCTGGCATACCATGGACATGCATATGACAGGCTGTCAGTTGACATGTTATGGTAGCTGTCCTATGCTTTTGTTTGCTAATAGTACTGGGTGTACATGTTCTATGTGTATTATGTATGGACATCTCCAGCTGCACCTTCATGACAAGGTCTCTGTGCTGCCACGCAGGGCACTTTTTGATAGACCCTGTCTGTCACCTGATGATAGCTCCTCTGGGCTGCCCCCTTCTGGCTCCTGAGACTAATCATCCCAACTTTCCTGGCATTTGCAGTTACTCTTTGCATCTCATAGACTGTGCACATACTATGAGCACAGGGGTCTGGTTAGGTGGTTTATAATTGTGACCCTTGAGGCACACATACGGCTGTATGACTTTTCTGTTTGGCATCCACACTTTGCTTTTTTGCCATTGCATATATAACAACATTTTTCTCTTCCAGGCACTGTACTGCCAACTGCTCAGACTCATGGCAACTATTTTTGCTTATGTGTTTCTCTTTCTTTATCTTTGTTTTTTCCTCCATTTACATTCTTATTTTAAGCAGTTTCTGCATGGCACTGGATGTGGTTTTGCAATAGTCACCACTCAATACACCTGTCTTGCCATTGCCTGCTGGGTTCCAGTTGTCTCAAGGCCATCCCCTCTGCATGATGATGTAGGTGATCTAGCAAGGAATGATCTGGATGGTTCCTTGGTGCCTTCTGATGGTATGCCTTCACTGGGTAAGTGTAGACTCCCCATCACTGGGTGTCTCTGGTGGATGTCAGTATGTCACCTGACAGGAGATAGAAGGTATGGTGATGACCTTGGTGGACAAGCAGATAGGCACAGACAATGGCAGCCTGTAGTTTGTACTTGTGCAACTAGCAGAGTCTAGTAGGCTGACATTGGTTAGTACTAGCTATGGGGTTGGTTTTAGAGATGACTGACCACAGGTTGGATGATGCACTGTACAGCATGAAAGTACAATGGCTTCACACCCTATCATCCATCATTGTGTTCTCAGTCCTTGTGCATGTCACTTTCTTTGTAGTCTAATCATCCTTATCACCAGATGTTAACCATCTGTCTCTATGTCTCTCCTCTGTGATCCCCTCCTGACTTGTGTCACTATCACCTCGGTTGACCTTTTTTTGTCTTTTGAGTTTGTCTGCCCCTGCTGCCATCCCTATACCCTGTTTTCTACCCTTATCTTCCCCTTGCTTTCTCACCACTCTACCCTTCTTGGAAAAATAAAAAATGGGCATATTTCCTAAAATAAGCTATACCCTTGCTTACCTACCATCTATCACTCTTCATTTTCCCTTGACCTCCTGTGTGCTCCTTTGCTTGTTCTCCCTCCTTTCTGCCTGTCCTAAACACCCATTTCCTTGCCATTTTAATAATAATAAAATAATAATAATAACTTTGTTGTGTAGCCCCAATCTGGGCTGTCAGCTTTGCTAATAGTGACACATTGTTGCACACTTGATTGTGCACCATCGCCAGCAGTTTGCATGCAGGCTGCTGTGCTCCTCTCAACAGGCTACCACCATTAGATCATGCTGGAGAGGCAGATGTGTGTCCCAGAGATTGCTACTCATCTGGAATAGGCTTCCTATTCACATGAAGCAAAGCCTTCCCTGACCATCTTCAAGCACAATCTGGACCAATGAATGAGAAATTGCAAATTCACTCTCTGGGGTGCTGCCCATGTCCCTTATGGGCAGATGCCATCTGTAAAAAATGTCAAAACCCTGCTTGCTGACCCTTGTTACCCTTTCACTATGCATAGAAAATTGAGTAAAATCTGGGTAAAACTGGCTCGGCTTGTAAGGGATCTTGAGCCATGACCCTAGTTATCTCATATGAACCTGTGAACCTGTTACACTGCCCTGGTCATCATACAATCTGCTGAGTTTGTACCATTTCATTCCTGTTAGTCAGCTTTGGGCTGCATAGTGCTACTTTGTGCTAATTAGCCTTTAAGTGGTCATATAAGTGACTTGTTTGTATCCGTTCCAAACTATCTGTATGAGTTTTGATATATATTAAATGAAATGTATGAGTAACTTTTCTTCCTACAGTCATTCTTGCATGGCCTGTTGATTTTGTCAATTTCTGTCAGTACAGTAGAACAATACTTCAGTATTTTGGTACTCACTTTACAGGAGCAGCAGTATAGTCTCATAATGCTACATCACAGCTGCAGTGACAGGTACAGTACCACTGAGCATTATTGGAAAAATCTTCATCTCAATCTGGTTGCTTGACAAGTAAGATGCCCTGTGATCTATTTGACAGAAACTGAAGTAGTTTTAGCAATATTGTGAAACTGGAAACAGGACATTCAGTCCATCTGTCCAGAACCCCCATTTTTCCCCATTTCTGCATATAGTGTTGCTGAGTCTTATCCACAGTGACCATTATCTAAAGCCAATGTTCACACTGCTGAATGGCTAATCTTGCCATGGTAAGTAAAGAATAGGATAAGCCATATGTCTGATGTGACTGAAAATTCACAAGGTGATTATATGTTGATATAAAATTCATTAATGGTGAGAGGAAGTGCAATTATAAAACCAGACGAAAATAGTTTGCCTTGTTGCTGATTGCTTAACTGTCACATCCTAAAATCTTCTGATGTCAAAGATTAAATAGTGTATACCAAGAAACAGTGGTTTTCATACTAAAGCTAACATGGTTTGGTATACATGTGCTATACTAAATCTGCAGCAAGGTGCAATCACAGTGTAAACGATGTTCTGATTGTTGTAGAGCAGTGAAATGTATATCAAGGGCAAGATGTGAACAGATGGCTTTTACAGAAGTCACTTCTGCAGAAACTTTAAAGCAATATTTATTATTCTTTCTGACACATTTATATCTTTGTTGTGCTTTTGATTCCATCACCTGCAGTCTATGGAAAACTGGAAAAAAAAAACATTGTTCCACAGCTAACCAATGTTTTTTTTTTTTTTTTTTTTTTTTTTTTTGTGAAGTAAAATGCTACAAAATGTGTAAGTTCAGATGTAATGTGTGCTTGGTTGCATTGTTGCTGTGTTTAGCAGTTTAGCACTAAGAACTGAAGCAAAGAATGGCTTCTTAGACTTCATCTTGTACCTGGGTTTGATTCCATTATTCTTAGTTTGTTTACTGTGTCATAGGTTCATAGGTAGGTACTAGGCTATTGGCCCTAGGGCCTATATACGCCTAGCCCAAAAGGTTCCCTGGCTTTTGCCACCCAAGAAAATTATTTTCCTGTGGCCCTGTCGAGCAGATCCACAGAAGTGATCCCCGGGGTGAATTTCCTATCTTTTAAGCAGACAGCCTTCCAGGGTCACACTTGAGATGGGATACTTGTAGCTAGTGGGTTAACCGAGTAGTGGTGATATAACAGTGTTTTTTTTTTCTACCATACTACAAGGCAATGGGAAATACCAGAATCCTGATGATATATCAACAACAAAGTGAGTACTGTATGACATGAAAAGTAAACATTGACAAGCTTTGCTAATTAAAACATCAGAGTTTGTAAAACAAGTGTGAAGTGTTAGCTTTTTTCAGCCAGTTTGACAAATGCTGGCTGGCTATCACACCTTAACTGGGACAGAACAGCATACTAATCCCACATATGACAGTAAGCTTGGCAACTTCATATCTATTCTGCATTAAATTCATGTACAATTCATTTACAGACAAAGTCCACATCCATAGATGCGGTTCACCAGTGTACTAGCAATAAAGATCACATCCAAAACTTAGCATTATCATTCAATTGATTTATGGTTAAGTGAGTCATGCATATTTCTCTGTGAGATATATGGCTGTCTAAGCATTACATCACACATTCCTGCAACTGACTGTGGGCTCTGTAAACAGACCACCAGCAGAGGACATTAATTTACAGTATTGTAGTCTTTGTGTCCAAAATTATTTTTATAGCATACTAACTGCAGAATATAGATAATCATGGTACACAGCTTGTCAGCCTGTCCACCAAGTAAGTATATTTGTATGCTGGGGTGTTTGGGAAGCAAATCACCACAGGCAAACAGCTGCACACATATTCAGATGCATGCACACACGGACATATTCATACACACTCACACACATGTGTATGTGCGTGCGCACGCACACACGCACACACACACATACACACACACACACACACACACACACACACACACACACACACACACACACACATACAGACTCAAACAAACATACGCACAAAGTTTATGCATCCCTGTAATGCTTTATGAAGAGCAGCTTTTGCTTATTAAAGGAAATTATACATCTAGGGATTTCTGCTGTTTATTTTATGTACAACTTTTGCTACTTTAAGAACTTTAAGTTTTTCTTTACAGATCTTTGATATATATATATATATATATATATATATATATATATATATATATATATGGATATAAAATATATATATATATATATATATATATATATATATATATATATATATATATAGATTCATTCCATAATCTCGAAATACTGAAATCTCGAATTTCAGTTTTTCGAGACCATGAAATCAAATCCATACAACACCAAAACTCCAAAACTGCAAAGCCCAAAACCACGAAATTCAAAACACCTAAAACACAGCACACACCAGACCACACATATACCACAACACCCACTTCACAACATAAACAAACAAAACAACACACATCCACAAACCTACAACATAAATAAGCAGGGGAGCAAGGCCCCCTGCACCCCCCATGGGGGGCTGCTTCCCCACACCTCCCTACTTATATATACTAACTCCGAGATCACACAAACAGTAAACACACACACATTCTACAGTCCCTCACACACACATCACACATATCAGCACACTCACATACACTCAAACTCCCACCCAAAACCCTTACAAAACACTCACTTACCTGACATAAAACCTAAATCCACACATGGCACTGCACACCATCCACATACAATCCCAGACATTACATAACATAAAGCCATAACTGCAAATTTGAGATATTCAAATTCGCGATTATGCATGTTCGCTATTTTCAAACTTTGACTTTATAGTCTTGAGAAACTGAAATTCGACATTGCAGTATTTCGAGATTATAAAGTGTTTCCATGTGTGTGTGTGTGTGTGTGTGTGTGTGTGTGTGTGTGTGTGTGTGTGTGTGTGTGTATGTATATATATATATATATATATATATATATATATATATATATATATATATACACAGAGAGAGATAGATAGCTATAGCTATAAATATAGATATATAAGTTTATAATGAATAGTTCCCTATGAGTTTGATAAAAAGACAAACTCATTGGTGATTACAATTAATAGTCACTAAAATCCTCATAAAAAAGTAATCAGAAATGTAAACCAATAGCCTACATCTGTGATTTCCAATAAAAAATGCAACCCCCCAACATGGGGCTCCACCCACACACCCTTGGAAATTAAATATGCTAACTGCTGGGTTACACAAACTCAATGAAACATAAAAAAAACTTGAATTATGTAATGGTCAATTTAATGAATTTTGACTGTTACATAATTTGAACTATCGATAAAAAAAAACAATGTTTCAACATGCAATGAAATGGTGAAGCGATAAATCAAGAAATAACACCCATAACCTTTCATAAAGCAAAATACTTGGTAATGTATATCTTTTGGAAATATAATTTAATTATGTTGTTAAGGACACCTCCTGACTCAGTCTATGGAATTTCTTTAGTAACAATGTTTTTTTTTTCTCTTCTCATACATGTTTCACTTACTATTGAATGTGTAGACTTGTATACCTAATTAATCCATCACTCAAAAAGGTGGTCCTCGAACATGGGCTGAACCCCCATTATAAAGTTTACTAATAATGAATGAAGAATTATTGTTTAACATTAAAATGAAGAACATATGGAGATCTATACATCACATCCCTGCATATTCTTGTATGGTGCAGTAGGCAATTGGTGATCAGTGAGAGTGACAGGGAAACCTAGACAGTATATGTAGGCACCGTGGAGTAATAACAGCAGTAGATATGTACTCTTTGTACCTAGTCCCTTTGATTTTTTCACAAGAATGATTACTAATGCCTTACTGCCCTTCAGCACATACAGAGTGAGTGGGATTGCGCTTAGCTAATGCTTACTTGTCAGTGTAGATAGCTATTGTTTACATTTGCATTTGTTTAAAAAAGTATAAACAGCCATAACAAATTTTCTGAAGGCTGAAACATGATTTTAGCTTACTATAATATTTGTTTCCCAAGTCCCATGTTTAGATAATTCCTGCTTGAATATTTCAGATATGTTCCCCATTTAACTTTAGTCAGTACAAGCCAATGTAATAAAATCTAATAAAACCATATCACACATATCATACTGCATTGTGGTGTGTTGAAATAAAACATGTGACTCTGACTTTGTTTGCTCTTGATTTATGACCCACAGCTGATAATACACAGCTCGGTACTGTGCAGCTGTGCCTCTTGTTTTAAATATAATTTCTGACACAGGCTTGCAGATATTGGTATGAAATGCTGGTATTCAGAAATGCTGCATGTCATTTCCTTGGCCTGGCTACTGCAGGTGTGCTGCTGTTTATCTATTTTTCTTTTGTTCATGACTTTATTTTCCACTGATGTGACTTCCTCCTAATTTGCTCATTCTGTCACCACCCATGTCACACCTGTAGCTATGCAGGACATTGTCTGGTACAACATTGTCTGGTACGTTTATTTGGTCAATAAAACTGATCAAATCAACCTGTACACAAGCTTCCTGGAACCTACATAAATTGCTCTCTAAATATATTATTATAAAAATTATAGACTTTGTATATGATTTTCTTCAACTAGAACAGTAATTTCATTTTATTTAAAATGTACTAAAGAGTACAGTTTAAATGCCTCTATAAAATTACAAGATTAAATTCATCCTTTTACTCTCTCTCAAGTAATGTCTGACTTTTAGAACAGATGTCCAAACGGAAAGATGTTGAGCATAACTAAGTATATGCAAAAGTGACTGCCTATCAGGTCAGTCATGGTTCTCAGAAATGATGTTAATAAGTTACATCTGCAAGGCTTCGTGTTTGCTACATTCTCTTCATTCTGGTTACTAAGCACAGCAGAGCATGTGTTAGTGTGTTAGTCAATCCTTTCTTTATGTTAACACTAGTGGTGCATTTGTATAGTCTGAACTATTGCACTTACAGCCGGCCTATAGGGCACAGGGGTAGGACATCAGCTTTATGTGTAGTATCTTGGTTTTGCAATGGCCTGTGCAGCACATATCCAGCTAGAAAGTGTAGGAGAGGATCAAATGGGCAGATAGATGCTGTCCTTTCAGAGCGTAAAGTCTGGGGAAACTGTGTCATATGGTCACCTGTGGATAAAAGACCAGAGTGTACAGCAAAAGATGGGCTCACTGTTATGGAAGCCAACATGTAATTATATCACTCATACATGTGGGAGAACATATCATGGTTCATGCCTAACATCACTGGAAATAATGCACCTCAGGACAAAATAAACAAATACTTCAGGAAAGTATGATGGCTGTAAGAACTGCTCTCAGCTGCACCACTAAAATAGTATATTATTGTTGTAAGCAGATCGATAAAATTATACATACATATATATGCACACACACACACACACACACACACACACACACACACACACACACACACACACACACACACACACACACACACACACACACACACAGTGGAGATTTCTTTGTTTTTGTCACAATCATATGGTTTTCCAGTCAGTGTCTTTTCGCGTATTTGAAGTAGACCCATATATATATATATATATATATATATATATATATATATATATGTGTGTATGTGTGTAAAGTATATATGTAAAGTATATATATATATATATATATATATATATATATATATATATATATATATATATATATATTATTGCTGTTTTTATTGAATGGTTTGTCTGTGTGTCCTTTTTACACTTTGGTTTAGATGTTAGTTGGGATATCTTGCAGGCACCTTATCTTTTATGGACATAGCTGGGTTTTAAGACCCTGTGTTTCTGAAGTATAGCCAGACTATACAATTATGATGTGTTAATGAGGTCAATAAAAAGGCCAAAACATGCATGTCCACAGCTAGTGGGGTTTGGCTTTATTGGCCTGAATGTAACCATAAAGACTTAAAAAGTAAAAAAAAAACAGTTATGGACATTCAGAAGCCATGTAGCGAAATCACCTGATGTCTTGACTGGGTTATTTGCATATATCCCATGGGCCTCCACTGCCGGAGGTTTACGGTATCACACAGTGAAAACTTTAGCTTGTCTGGGGTTTTCTTGTAGTTTTTACTGAATGGTTTGTCTGTGTGTCCTTTTTACCCTCATCTCTCTCTCTCTCTCTCTCTCTATATATATATATATATATATATATAGATATATATATGTCTGTGTTTGTGTGTGTATAGACAGAGAGCTACACAGATAAAAATGGTAGATTGATAAAGAGACTGACAAAGATATATATGTAATACCTTAAACCTCCTGTCCCTTAAAGACATAATTGTGTTTCTACATGGCTTCTGAATGCCCATGAGTTTTTTTTTTTTACTTTTTAAGTTTTTACACTGTGCAAGAGATTCAAGGTATTACACAGTGATGGCTCTAACTGAGCTGGATATTTTCTGGAATTTTTACTGAATGGTTTGTCTGTATGAACTTTTATCCTTTAGTTTGGATATTATTTGGGATATTTTATTTAGTTTAGTTAGTTAGTTAGTTAGTTAGTTAGTTAGTTAGTTAGTTAGTTAGTTAATTTCCATTTGTTTACTGAGGAAATCTGAATGTACTGATTGAAAATCTCTTTTCAGCAGAGACCTGGGTAGAAAAGCTCCAACTCTGTTTTATACATATACAATAACGTTAATAGTGTTAAATACATTTGCTTATAACTTCTTCAATAAAAGAGAAAGGGAAAATACAATGGGACATTGATCAAGACACATATTCTAAATAGAAATCTGATTTACAACAAAGAGGAAAAGATTGAACAGCAAACTGTTAAAATTACACAACTGCGGTGAACTAACAAACAGAAGAGTAAATTTGCAGGATTTTGTACAAAATGCAGTAGAGGGAAGTGGGTTAGAGAAAAAGAAGACATCATCTGGAGGTTAACATAACCTTCAATAAGTAGTAAAGTAACAGAGATTGGTTGGTGTTTATGAGAGATAGGAAAGATGTTAAAAGAGTTTGAGGAAGACATGGAGAGCAGTTGACACTGACAGAAAATTCATCCTGGTGTTATTAGTGGATAGATATCTAAACAAGAAGTGTTTGGAAAAGTAAAGCTGGAATAGGGTTAGATGGAGGCTTCACCAGAATGCGAAGAGCAACAACATATACGGCTAAGGAGATCTGTGTTGACTGAGATTTAAACAGTCTGTGTTTAATGATTTTTAAGGAGAAATGGTATGTGGGAGTTCCACAGTTTGGACATGATTTATGAGTAAATGACTTTACCATGTGAGTTGTTGAGAAGAGGAATTGGTAGTCAAGAATTTTGCAAGGGATCCAAGAAACCTAGCTGGAGTGTACCAGGACTTAACAGGCTTAAATGCAGGATATGCAACAGAAGAGCAGATAATTGTTATACTTGTTTAAAGAATATGAAAATGATGAGATTGGGGAACTCAAGCTGTTGTAGTTGTTTAACTGATTCACAGTGATGAGATCGAGCAGAAAAGTTAGCGGCAAATCTGGCAATTTTATTGTATTTTTACAATAGGGTTGAGTAGAGCTGGATTATGGTCAAATGACGACCTAGGCAGGGTGATACATTGGGGCCCCCACATATACACAGTAACCTTTCCGAGCCCCCCCCCCCACAGCCATACTAGTGTCCCATTACTTGGCTAATTCTCCCAGTTACCATAAACACTGCTGAAACCTGTCAGTGTGCATACTATTTTCTTCTTTACTTCTATGATAATTACAGATATTTGGATTTCATTTAAAACTTATATTTGAAATTTTATAGCACAAACACTGATAGACATTTGCTAAACAAAGCAATATAGTCTCACAATAAAAACAGACTTAGCATTAATAGTAAACGTATCTGCCTTCATGCTTATATTCATTCAAATGGCATTGAAACCCACATTCATAGAAAATGCAACTGGCCAGTGGTCTGGCCATTTAAGTTTACCTTTGGGCCATTTCAAAACATAGGTTCCTTGCACACATTTTTAGGATCATGCATAAATGCATGTTTTGTTTATTGATTGCATTACATTATGTTCATTGTATAACACAGCACCACGTGTTAGAGTGTGTTTTAAACTTGTATCTTTGATCATTTTTCCAGTAAGCAATGAAAACAAAATGTAGGAACCAATAATGACAAAACTGGCCATTTTGGAACATTTCAACCATAAAAGGCCACTCAAACTTCTGTCATTACAATCTACCAATATCAGTCAATATACACAATCTCTGCAAAAGTAAAAGTCATCTGAATAATTCCATGTTAAGATGAGAAACTAATGAAGAAGTTACTGCTAGCAAACAACTATACTTCAATGTTTCATCTACAAATTCAGTGTCTGCTGTCCCTAAAGAATAAATTGCTTATGCTACATGAAAAAATATTAAACTGATGATATTGCAATAGAGAATGAACAGAATGGCAAAGTGACATCAGGTTCATAGTTATTAGGCATCTCATCCAAAGGAGGACACACTCAGGACTACAGTACTCCCACACCCCTAACATACAGCACAGTATTAGCAACCCACAACCTTTTGCATCAAAAGCCAGTTTGCTGCCTGTTGTGCTACTAACACTGCTTTCAAATTCTCTAGAGCACAAGCAGTGATGACCATTTGCTACACAAAACAGTTGCACATTGAAAACATGCATTGCATGAGCAGCAGTAAAGTTCTCATCCCTTTAAGCTCACAATTCCTTGAAAATGTACTGAAGCTCACAATTCCTTGAAAAACAATACACTGCAACTGAATTCCCTGAAAATGCACTGAAACCAAATTCCTTGAAAATGCAGTGAAACTCATATTTTGGGTAGTTTGGTAGTTGGTGTAAAGGATTCAGGATCTTGTCTGCTGTAACCCAAGGTACAGGGTTGGAGCCTGAACAAATTAACTAATTTTCCATCTCTAACTAGGGCATTGCACACACATGATGGATGGTTTATTTCTTTGCAAGAACACCTTGTGTTTAAATTCTGCATTCAGACATGGAAAAGAAGAAGCAAGCAATATCAGTTGTGTGTGTGTGTGTGTGTGTGTGTGTGTGTGTGTGTGTGTGTGTGTGTGTGTGTGTGTGTGTGTGTGTGTGTGTGTGTGTGTGTGTGTGTGTGTGTGTATGCACAGATGCAGAGGACATTCTTAAAAAAGAATGCCCTAAAGAAGACATGCAATTTATGTTTCTTTAATTAAAAAGTAAATGGTGTGGCAGCCTCCCCCGTCGGCCCCTGGGCCCCACCCAGCCAGCAGGCCCTAGGTGACTGCCTAAGTTGCCTATTGCTGGATCTGGCTCTGGTGTTAACTGCTGAGATGAGTGTAGGTTAGTAAGAACAGTTGTTGCATATGAGAGATTTCAGAGCTATTAAAATGACACAATACATGTTCTGGTATAGTCATAAAAATCCTTTTTGGCCCTGTACAACATGCCTCGTTTTTGGTGTGTTTTCTTGGCCACTTCTAGAGTGGATTAATATTAAATTTCAGTTTGCCACCAATCAGTATTCCTAGTATTTTGGTTTGAAAGACTACATCTATTGCAGTGCTGTTTGAAGAGAGAGAAGTTAGTTTTGTATTATAAAGAGATTTGAGGAAATAAGCATAAGTTTTGTTTTCTTTGCATTGAGCACAAGGTTTGAATCTTTGTGCCGCATTTGTACAGATGTAAAGGCTTGTTGGGTGATGATTTGAAGTTCAGGGATTGATCTGACATTGCAGATCATAGTTGAATCATCTGCATATTGGATCATAGGGCCATTACTGGATTGAAGAAGCAGATAATTAATGATGATATTGAATAATAAATGACCAAGGATGGATCCATGTGGAACTCTGATTGATGTGGTGAGTAGACATGATACGTCAAGATACCATTTGGCACTTGGACTCTTGATGGTGAGGTAGGAGAGAAACCATAAGAGACAGTTAGAAGAAAGCCCTAAGTTAGCAAGCTTGTGGAGTAATCTGTGACGAGAATAATATGGATAATACTAGATTATTATTGTTTCGATGGTGGACATAGTGTTAATAAAAGAAAGGAGAGCAGCATCTGAACATGAAATGAGCAAAACCCATGTTGTGATGGTGAGATATGTTTATTTGATAGGAGGTAATGGAGTTTATTGGAGTCAGTACACTTTTTGGGGATTTTAGACACTGGAGATAAGATAGCTATGAGTATGACATTGTTCAGGCCGGTGGGAAAGCTCTCTTTATGTAACAGAATGATATAAAATGGTTTCCAAGTGTGGGGATTATATGATTTTCACATGGATCTGTTATTGAGAATGGATACTGGGTATGCTACAGCTTTAGCTGCTAGTTTGAAGAGTGTCTGGTATATGTCTTACAGAACTTAACTTGAGATATGACTTTATTTTAGAAAAAGGGTATGCAGAGTAGGGAAAGGTTTAGGAGTCATGCTGTGAGTATGGATATAAGATTTTATTTATCATTTATTTTACATTCCTTGACCGGGTTTGTCTGGCTAAACTGATAGCATTTTTCAGCGGAGGCCCGGGGAGAAAAGCTCCACAAATTTACAATGAAATTGTAAAAGTAAAATGAAAAAAAAGTATATAAACAAAAAAAATTAACATTTCTAAGTTGGAAACAGTAAAATCATAGAAATTATTTACAGAGATTAAGTTCACACGACACTTAAAATATGTGCAGAAACAGTATGCAAGTTTATAAAACTGTATACTAAGTTTATAAATACAGCCAAGGTGGTTACAGTTAGTGAAGAACATACTGGCAGTATATAAGCAGAGATATGTTTAAGACTGAGTAACAGGCAATTACCTAGATAAGATGACTAAGAGAGCTGACACTTAGAAATAAAATTAATGAGGCCTGACAGTAAGCTGCGTATGAGAGGAAGGTTGAGTACAATGCCATGACCAGTGACTTTTTAGGTAGTCTTTGGTGGCTGATTTAAATTCATTGAGCTGTTTAAGTGATCTAATTTCTTATGGGAGTTAGTTCCAAGAGATGGTAGAGTAGTAGCTATAGAGGTTTTGACCAATTTTCAGCTTGAGTTTACAGATTTGTAGTAAGTTTTGGTCTGAGCTTCAGAGAGTCCTAGAAGGAGTGTAGAAGGAAATTAAAGGACATAAGTTTGGACAGAAATAATGGTTGGAACAAGACAAAGTGGATAACCTGAAGCTGAGACAGTAGAAGCTGGTGGGTTAATTCAAGCCAGTTTTAGTGTTTTAAAGAGAGACAGTGATGAGATTTATATCTTTGATTCACAGTAAATCTGGCCACTTTGTTATAGCTATTCTCTAGCTTTGTTAGGAGAGAGGTTTGGAGGTTGGAGGGGATCTGAGAGCTGTACAATAGGCTTGGTATGAGACAGGCATAAGAGAGGGAGACTTTAGCTTTGTTTGATAAGAATGTTTTATTTCTGTTTAAGAGGCCAAATTTTGATGAGCTTTCTTAATACAATTATTAACATGCAAATCAAATTTTAGTTGGTAATCTATCATGACCACTAGAAGTTTTGTGTTGGGTTCAGCTATGATAGGTGTTTTATTTAGAGAATGGATAGCAAAAGTGGATGTATGGTTGTTTAGGTTTTTGGGTAGAAAAAGTAAGAGTTTGAGTTTTTAGGATTCAGAATTAGCTGATTGTTAGAGAGCCAGGTCTCAATAGAGGTGAAGGATTTCTGAGTAATAAAATTTAAGTAGAGAGGGTGTCTGCAATGGTGATGACAGTAGAGTCATCAGCATATTGGACAAGGGATGACTGAGGGCAGGAGATAACAGTAAAATAGTAAAGATATTGAGGAGTAGTGGACCAAGAATAGATCCTTGGGGAACACACATTTTGATAGGAAGAGGAGGGGAGAGAGCAGAGAGACATTTTACTCATTGTAGTCAATCTGTGAGGTAACTAGTAAACCAGACAATGGTTGAGACAGAGAAGTTAAGGTTAGTGAGTTTGTCCAGAAGAAAGGAGTGAGAGACTGTACCAAATGCTTTAGAGGGATCTAGGAATAAGCATGACACTAGTTTATTGTTATCTCTGGCCAGAGAAAACAATAAAGGATAGGAGGGCAGTAGTGATGCTATGTTTTAGATGAAAGCCATGTTGTGCGGGAGTGAGCAGATTTTCTTGTAGTAAGTGTTCCATGACTTGCTTATGTACATATTTTCTAATATTTTTGAGAGAGGTGACAGGATGGCTATGGGTCTGAAACTGGAGATTTATGTGGAGTTACCTCCTTTGTGTATAGGTAGGGTATAAAATTCTTTCCAGATAGAGGGAACTTTTGATTCAGAGATTGAACAGTTTATCAGTATAGAAACTGGGAGGGCTAGAGAGTCTGATGCTATCTGAAGGAAGAAGGGAGGTAGATTATCAGCATATGCAGAACAGGGTTTTAGTTTGCGAAGTAGAGATTTAATGGTGCTGGTAGGTATTGGTTTAAGGGAGAATATGTTAGAATTCTGACATCTGTGGGCATGATGTTGATAAGGGAAGTGGCAGGGCAGATAAAGTGGGGGTTAAATACATTATCAGTATTATAGTCAGTCTCATTTAGATTCAGATTGGGTTGGGAAGTTCTGCCTGGCTCAAGAAGCTGAGAAAATCCTGACCAGAAATTTTGTGGCAATTTCACATGTTGATTTAGAATGTTTGAGAAATGTTTTTTCTTATCTCAAGTAAGTTGTTCTCTATTGATAGTTCTTCAAGTGTGATAGGATTTCAGAGTGACAAGAGTTTTAATATCTTTTCAATATTGCCAAGCATTATCCCTTTGTTTCATAAGTAACTTAGTGAGTTTTGATAACTAAGGAGAAGGATTGAACCTGACACATTTTTTCTTGATGGGGATTGTGCATTTAATAATGATAGAAATGTTTGATTAAGGTATGTAACAGTTTTATCTATAGGGAATTATTTTTAAGATATTCCAGTTTTATTTGGCTAATGTGTTGTCAAAAGTATCAGTATTGTGGGGAGTGGAAAGGATGGCTAACTAAGAGCAGCAATTGGTGAAAGCTCTGTGACTGAAAACTTTCCTCTGACAGAAAATATAATCAAAAATTAAAATCTGGAGATACGTGTTAGCTAATTTTATTCATTAATTGTCAGAGAAAAGATTTATGGCTTCAAGTTCTTTGAAAGCTAAGATTTTCCTGTCAGAATTTTAACTGCTTGTTTAAGACATAAGAGACTTCAACATAAGCCACTCAAGAAATAGTACTTAGGATTCTTGTGTTAAAAAATACATCCAGTCCCTAATATTTAGTATTCAGGATGTATTACTTAAAATGGACAAACTGGATACTAAAATAGAAAGTTTCACACGAGTGCCCAGAAAGAAGATGGAACATTTAGAAATTGCTATGAAACAACAAAGTGCATGAATCAGCAGTATGAAAGAAGCTTTAAATGATAATGAAGGGAGAATAATTAAATATGACTCTCAGACTGAAGTTCCTTAAAAAAATAACTGGCTCATAATAAAGTTGTTGATTTAGAAAATAGACTGAAAAAAATAGCATTAGAATGTGTGGTATACCTGAAAAGTATGGGGGAGACAATATACAGTAATAAACTTCTTAACAACCTGGCTACATAAAACATAAAATATACCTGAAACTTTATCTTTTGGAATTGAAAGGGCACATAAATCCCTGAGAGCACCTTTGAAGAAAGAAAACTCACTACAATTTTCAATTACTATAAATTTTATGTCTGGCTTAGAAAAAGATCAAATATTAAAAGCAGCATGGTCCAGCCCACCTACTAAAACAGATTGACATATAGTCAGATTTGACAATGATTATTCCAGTAAAGTAATGAGTAAAAGAAAACCCTCCTTACCACTGATCAAGGAACTTAAAAAGAACTATATTAAAACCATTTTGGTGTTTCCTGCAAAGATCAAATTATTTATTTCTGAAGGAACTAAAATATTTCACATACTGGTGGAGGCATCCACTTTAGTTAATGAAAATTAAACTCCTTAATACTGAGAAAATGGATTGGAACAGTATAACCATCAAGAGACTGAGTGAGTTGAATTCCTAGAAAACTACTCCTAACATTAAAATGATTAAAAACAAGTAACTTTTTTTTCTCTGACTACAGGACTTTTATTTTCTGAAACTGTAGATTTACCCTTTAAGTAAAAGGTTTGTATCAGACTTTAAGCTCCAAACATATGTAAGTATGTATTTATATTTTAAGCTAAAACATTTTTCATGATAAGGAATATAAATAGTTAATTTTACTGTGTTGCTATATTTATTGTGAAAGAATTAATATATTTCATTTAACTAAACTTATAAATGTATTTATAAATGTTAAACAAATACTTATTGTAAGAAAATGACATTAAATTATAAGCAATGGAATTGGTAACTTTAAGACTATATAAGTTAAGAATTTTACTTTATTTGTTTAACTTTGCTTAGTATGTGCATTTCTGGGTTAACTGAATTTCAGATCACAGTAATATGCTAATTAGAAGTGTTATAGTACAGGTGGTTTTGTTTTCTTTGTCCTTGTGTGACACATTCCTTTCACGGGTCATTTATGAATCAATAACACTTAAAAAAAGCTTGTGAACAAAAGTGTGTTCCAGTTTTGTGACAATGCTGGATTCTTGCTTGCTTTGCTTCCTGTCTGCTTCATTTATCTGTTCTGAAGAAAATCTAGTCAAAGTTCAAAACTGGTGTCTATGAAAACAGAAAGGAACTTTCTTTTTCTTTCCTTTTTTTCAAGTATATATGTGAGATTCTACTCAAAATAACATCTTTTTTTCTTTTCTTAGAAATGAAGAATTGATACAACAAAATCTATGGTAATTTTTTATATTGAGCTGTTGCTGACATATAATTTGCATTTTGCTGAATGTTAATACCTTATGATGTAGTATTATTCACTCTAACTATATATATTAGTGGAAAGAAATAAAGTTAGATTTGTGTTACTGATTAGAACAGTTTAAAATAGTTAAAAAGAATGAATTTGCAGCTACTGTATGCTGTAAGTTGTCATTTTCACATGATTTAATCAAATTCAAAATGTCTGGATGTGAAGCTTAGATCAGAACAGCAGATCAATGGCTAAAAACACATATTCAGATTAAAGAAGCAAGAATTATTTTATATATAATCAATATTGCTTGTAATACTAGGATTAATAAGAAGAGTAAACATCTTATGAAACAGCATATGCACAAGCAATGAATATCTACTATGTAAGATTATTAAAAGAGCAGTATCAGTAAGTTAAGAAATATATACATATACCGTAATGCCTAATAGAGAGCTGATGATAAAATAGCTGTATGATGGGAGATTTTAGAATTACAGGTTATGTAGAATATGGTAAAATATTAGTGGGCAAATAAGACAGGTAAATATATTTAAATAAACTGCTTATAAGAAATGTATGTATTACATATACCTGCATATGACAGAAATGTGAATGTATATTTCATATAATGTAAATAGAAAATCATATAAAATATTTAAAAATATTCTGAAAGCTGAAATTTGAAGCTTGGTCATGTGAACTTTGAACATTTTGCATATCATATGTTATTACTTTCACTAATACTACCTGAAATAACTCATTTCATAAGTCAGTGGTGAAATTTGAGTTATATTGCTGAATCAGTACATCCATTTTGATAGAAAGTAAAGTAGATTTGTCAATGTGTTTGAACCTGGGAAGAGAGAATGGGATTTGAATTAAGCACATTGTAACTTTTGAATACAATATAGACTGTGATTTTTTTTTCTGACTCCATAAGAATAACAAGACATTCTCTCTGACATCAGTAATGTACATATTTTTATAAATTAGTTTAATAAGCTAAATGATTTTTAAATATTTTGATATTTGTTATATTAACAGTGTTACACAATTGTGAGATAAAGACACCTTCAGGGCTTTTGTTAGAGCTACAAAATATGTGTGTATCTTTTAACATGATAACTACCCCCTGGATTTGCTCCACGCAAGATTAGCATAGTCCTGCAGGGAGGTGGCCATTTAGGAGCAGGATGGCAGTGCACCATGCATAGTAATGAGGTGCTCTGCCTGAGCTCCTAGGCTTACATCGAGCATGTAAGAGTGCAGGGGGCATGTCTGAGAGTAGAACTCTCAGAATATACATGCCCCCTCAATGAAGAACAGCAGAAAGGGGTATGAAATGAGAGAGACCGCTCATATGTGACCGCATATCCCCACCAACAATCCCCCTTGTGTACAGCAGCAACAGTATATATAAATAAAATGAAGAAACCCTTTATTTTTTTTTTTAAATATCCGATTAAAGCTAATCGTAGGTGCGCAGGTGTGTCCATCGCTTAGCTACGGTTAATGCAGCTTAAATGGCTGAAGAGGAAAACAAGAAAGATATATACAAATGAAGCAGCATAGCAATAGTGTAGTGAGCAGAGCATTCACCTTAGGAGCAGGCATTCCCGGTTTGAGTCCCATTGCAGCGCATTCCATTTCCCATGGCAAAGCACGTTATGAGTATTATTTATGTTGCATAACCCAGTAAATAACATATTTTCATGAACTGGAGTACTGCAGTAAATGCACATGTGAGATGTCAGTGTCATAATGAATAAGGCACTAGTAAGCAGGTTTAAGCACAAATAAGCAGTAGTAAGCATATTTAAGCACTAGTAAGTGGGCTTAAGCCCATTTGCACGGCGATAAGCAATGCCTACACTGGTTAAGCAATTGTAAAGCTAACTCTGTGTAAGCAGATGTAACGGCAGCTTAGCAGTGCTTATCATTGTGCAAACCCACTTACAAATGCTCAAAAGTGCCTTAATCACGCTGTATCCAAAGGCCCTTGTTCTGCCTGTTTAACAAAATAAACAGCCATGCAGGTCTCAAACCCAGGAGCCTATACACCCTAGTCACAGTTGTTAACCACCAAGCCATCACTGAGGTGCCGAAGAATGAGGTATCAGCAAACAAGTCCTCACCATAGTAAAAACAACCTGTGAAAGGAATCAGTATACAGTCATATGTACCATAACCCACTACATAACATAAATATGTGAACTGGAGTACAGCAGTAATCCCAGAATTGAGGTGGAATTATAATAGAGTGTCAAAGTCCCCAATAAAACACAAGCAGCACATAGAGTGTACGTACACATTAATCATGCATACCAGACATACATATAAGGTGTAATGAATAATAACTCAATGCCAAAAAGGAATTATAATGCAAAGTCTAATATAAGCAATGCTAAGCATTGCACAGCACAGCTTAGGAGGTGTAAGCAATGTGTAGGGCAGCTAACTCATTGTGCCCAGTGGTGTACCCCTTTAAACAATGCCAACCATAGGTAAGCAGGTTTGCCCATAGCTTAGGCTTTTCAAAACTGGCCAATCACGGAAAAGTGCGGGAAATAGGCCCTAACTAACCCCAAGAGGTGGGAATACATCTCATAACTGGTTGTAGCTTCCCCTTGCAGGCACTATGGCAGTAAGGGGAGAAGGTGTGCACTTTTGGGCACAGCACTGGTGCATCCAGGAATCCAAGGTCATGGCAGGACTCCATGTCAAAGACCATGATCAGAGACTGCTGCAGGGCCAGTAGCAGGGCTCCAAATTTAAGGCAAAGGCCTGGGACTGTCTCACCCATGACCTCACCAGTGCCACTGGCATACCCCAAACTGGTGAGCAGGTCAGACACCACTGTGCTGACCTGAAGCGGTGTAAGAGGGACCTCTTGGAGGAGTGGCTGCAAGAGGCTAGAGCGCAAGGGATGTTCCAGTCATGTGTGAGTATCACCCCAGTATGTGTGTAATAATTGCCAGCTCAGGTATATCATGGATATGTATGGCTAAATATTACTCTTATGTCCCCCACAGCTGCAATGCGGAGCACCGTGAACTAGGAGGTCCCCATCAGTCACCTGGCGAGGTTACGATGCAAGGCAGGTGAGTAATACTCACCCATTTACTGTCATAGGAAATAAAACTAAAAGTAGTAGTAAATTAATTGCCTGTATAAAACCTGTATTGTTCAAGGCAAGTACTGCATACACTAGAGAATATGGCAGAAAGAGGCTCATATTGTTTGTATGTCAATAAAATTGTAATAGCTTGATAAAACAGGTCTAACTGCTGGACTGCATGTGTATATTCTGGTATCATATGGTAATGTAGATTTGCAATCATGTAATAGTACTGTTGTAGTAAGCACTCTGAAACCCGCACCATGCACCATAAATTGAATGTGTAGAAATGCCTGTATATGATAGGAGTAATCCCCAGAGGCCATTTAGTACAACTGAGAGACAAATAGACAGTAAACAGGGAAAATGCGAACAACAAAAACTGAATAACGCATGCAACTGAGATGTGAACTGTTGTTTTTTTAGCACACACAGCCACGGTTCGAATCCTGCCAGTGGTAGTAATCTGCATACAGAATTATACTCCACAACTGTACAGATATGTCCAGAATGTCCAGTAAAGTGATCTGTTGTCTATCAACCTGTCCCCCTGGGAAATCAGTGTGATGATCCCAGATGTATAGGCAGCAAACAGGAAATACAACTGATTGACACACATCTATGAGAACAAAGCTGGCACACTAGCAACTCCCCAATACCTTATGTGAGTAAGAAGCCACGTACATTTACACCCCAACTTGTCAAGCTGTGGTCAGAGTGTGTACAGTAACAGAGTGAAATGTATGTGCATAATAGTAATATGTAATCTGGTACTGTGTGTGGGAACATTCAGGTATTGCTACAGGTCTGTCAGATACGAACACTGTGCCCAGAATTACAATAATAATATGCAGTTGCTCTGAATAATGAGGTATTACACATCACTGTCACTCACACTGTCCTATACCATATAACTGTCTAGGAAATCTGTATATGATAAGACAGAAAGCAGATGGGAGATATACAGCAATGTCTATATATCAGATACAACTGTGATGGGCAGTGTTTAAGTTGTAGCAGACACAGCCATGGTCTGAATCCTGGGAGTGGAATTAAGCTGCATACAGAATAATACTCTACAGCTGTACAGATGAGGCCAGAATGTCCAGTATATGTGCCCATAGCTGCTGCCTGTCCCCCTGTCCCCTGGTAAGTCTGTGGAATGATACCAGATGTTTAGCCAGCAAACAGGGAATACAAGTGATTGTCAAACATCTATGAGAACACACCTATCACTGTAGTATCCCCCAAAATTGTTAGGAGAATAATATTTCAAGTATGTCCTATCTACACTCCCATGTTGTCAAGGTGTGACCAGGGTGTGTACATTGACAGAGTGGGATGTATGTGCATAATACTAATGTGTAAACCGGAACTTTGTGTGGCAACAGTCAGTTAGTGCTAACAAACATTGCTCCCACAGGTACGTTGGATACGAACACTGTGCTGAGGAATACAGACCATTATAACCTGTACTGGTACTGTTCACTCTGGTATTGTAGGGAATTGTGAGTGCTGCAGTTTCTCTGAATAATATAGTATCACTGGTCACTGTCACCCATACTGTGCTACATAATATAACTGTGTAGGAAAGCATGTATATGTGTTTGTCAGGTCACTAAAGGTAAAAGAGGGCAATATTCTAGATATGTCCCAGCACACCAGCATGTGGTCAACACATGGCCAGAATCTGTGCAGAAAGAGTTGGCTAGCTATGTGCAAAACATCAACCCGGATTCCGGGAGTATGTGTAGAAACAGTTAGTGTTAACAAACAGTCCCACCACAGGTATACTAGGTAAGAGGTGTATACTGCAGGTAATACCGGTTTATGTGTAATGATGACGATAGCCATATCACTGTCCAAACTAAGGTTATAGGGTAGTGTAGCAAGACTTTTAAGGTACAGATAACACCACTGACTAGGAAAGTAATGTGGACTACAGGAATATACTAGTTGTTAATTGACATCTTTCTCTCCCCCCACCATATCTCCAACAATAATCAACATACCCACCCCAACTGGTATGTAATGACTCTGATAACGTCCAGTTGTTTGATAAATATGTTACTGGTTCCCATGCATGTGCTATATTGAATTATTCCAACATTGGTGGCATGGTGCCATCGATGTACCTTTATGCTGTTCTTATTACCACTGTGGTCCCATATATGCATGTGTTCTGTTTACTATGCAACTGTTCCGTATCTGGTATCTGGGTTAATGGGAATATCTATGCATGCTGTTATACCTAACCCAGGAATGTGTTGACTATTACTAACCCACATATGATGATGAAATCTAAACACTATAGCACACTTGGGAAGGCCGGTCCCAGCAGACCCACTTGTCCCACCTCAGCTGGCTGTGGCACTGGGCACCAGCATGTCTAGGGCCCAACCCGGGACCTCCCTGTCCATTGGTCCTGCATCATCTTCAGGTGGAACCACATCAGGAGATGAGGCTTGACCCCCGGGAGTAGGCATGGACAGGTACCTGTCACCCATCACCAGGTCAGGCCCGTGGTGTGTAGAGAGATCGACCTGCACTTTGGTGATCTTCTATGCCAGCTTGAAGGCCACATGTTGTGATTAGTGAGTTAGCCTGGCTCTGAGACTCAGTCCCCAGCACAGCCACCTTCGGGGCTGTGAAGGTGCAGTGGTAACTGCCCATGGGTGAGGACCTCAGTCCCACGGTTACCACTATGGGGCTTGTGGGCTTCCGATATCCAAACACCCCTCCTCATCAAGGTGTTTCCCCCCACGTGTCATATACCACCCCTGTATATGTCTTGTTTGTCTTGTCTGTCAATCTACCCAACCTACCTCCACAAATATACCTACTACCCCTCCCCAACATCCCACTCTCACCTGAAAAAAGAAAAAAGGGCAATCTGTTCCCACAAAAAAATCTCGCCCCATACATAGCTATCCATTTTGCACACTGGTCCACTGGACACATGTAATTCAGTCTAATTAGCATCACAATGTATTATTGTTGTCCTCATCCACTCCCAGGGGTTTGAGTGTCCAAGTCTACCTCCAAATTCAGTGTATATGCACAGGTGTTGCTGTAGAAGAAATGGGCAGCTATGGACCTTCCCTACACCCTTCCTGCACATCCCTGGCTATTTTCTCTACTGTCTTTCCCTTTTGTGCCCCTTATTTCACTACTTTCCTATCAACCCCTTTTTCTTTTCTTTTAGTGGTGGGGGTAAGCAGGAGTAAGCACTTTTAAGCAGCAGTAAGTGGGTTTAAGCCTGTTTGCACAGGGGTAAGCAATTCCTACACAAGTTAAGCAATTCAGAAGCTAACAGTATAAGAAACTGTAACTGGAAGTGAGCAGTGCTTACCTCTGCGCAAACTCGCGCAAACCCGCTTACAACTGCTTTAAAGTGTCTTAATCACTCTGTATCCAATGGCCTGTGTTCTGCCCAGCAACAAAATAAAGCCTCTGCAAAGCTCAAACCCAGGACACTGCACACCATAGCCAAAGTCATGTCAGATATACATAACCCTGATGTTTTCAAATACATATCATCCAGCCCAGTCATTTAACAGTACAGAGAATGTATTCCAACATTTGGATGTATGTGTGTGTGTCAATATATTTATATCTAAACAGATACAACATATGTATATATGTATATCTATATCTATCTATCTATATATATATATATATATATATATATATATATATATATATATATATATATATATATATATATATATATATATATATATATATATATATATATAAATATATATGAACATATATACATGCAAATGCCTACATCTATAGATATATATAGCTACATCTATATGTCTAAATATATATGGCAGGTTATATATATGTCAGCAGATATATGTATATATATATATATATATATATATATATATATATATATATATATATATATAGACATACATCCATAGATAACAATGGGGAATAAGAAAAACATATATGTCCACATGCAACGTTAATGGGGTTGAGTGGGCCCAATCAATAAACATCTTGTATGAATAGGTGTACCCCCCAACAGCCAAACATGTCCCCCCTGCAATACACTACCAAGTGTTGCAGATCCCATAACCAGGACCAGACATGTCATGGGCATCCCTAGGATACATATACACAGACACATATATGCAGATACAGATATACATATATATACATACATATATATGGATATATATGTAACTACAAATACACACGCAGTGATATGTACATTAAGTTATATATGTAGTACATGCACACAATATGGAACAGACACTATTCCTACAGTTACCACCTTACCAACTGGAGACTGTATGAGCCACCCATACAAATGACATTCATTGCCTGCAACATATACCCACAGAGATATCAAAGGCTATGACACCCCACACAGGTGTGCATAAATGAGAAAGCTTTATTTGTGTACAATTACAGTTGAATATGCCATGTCATATAGCTGTTTAGACATGGACATCAATATAAACTGAGTAATGCAACTGTGAAACAAGTATAGTAATACAGTAGTCTGGAAATGTTAACAAATGTTGCTGTCCAGGCCAAGGCCATCAAGTAGTACAATAGTAAAGACAGACTAGGCCACAGAATACCAAACAATCAACAGTAAGTAATGCAGGTGTATAGTTCAGCCGCCTCAAACTACAATCTGTAGACAATCCCTAGGGGGTAAAGTACTCAGCTGACACACTGGGATGTAACTGTTACATAACAAAGCACAACTGCCACCATCACAAGCATACTGACAAACAGAACAGTCTATATGGCATAGCAGGCTCTACAGGCATGCCACAGCACAGAGTAACATACACCTGTGTGTAAGTGCATCACCACAACCAATGTGAACACAGCCACAGCTACATATAGCATGCTAGCATATTATTACATTATATGGACTATCTGTTCAACACCAACCTCATATGTGCCACCCACACACTAACCCTATATATACTGGGCCGCTACACAGTGTGGTCCGTTTCTGTCTGTGGTATGGGACATGTGCATGTATGGCCCTACAAACATGTAAGCCGATAGGATAACATACAGTGGAGCAGCATGTAACATCAGATAGAACAGGACCAAGAACAATGACATCTACCACAGTCTGTACACAGGCCAAGGTACATATTAACAATACGCACACTGCCGACAATCACCATAAGTACACAGACCTCAGTACTGTACACACAACCACAGAATTTCCAGGTTATGTCATCAAATGCAACCCCTACTATACATTACATGTGTAGCAGTCTGATATCTCACTGGGTTGTTACCAGATATGATGTCACTAATCATGGTGTACAGTACATATGCAGCCCTTACTGCATGACATATGTACAAAGGTTTTCAGGGTTGTGTCTGGAGGCACATACACAGGGCCAATATTGACATGTTGCTGTGATAACCTCATACATTTACTGTTGTAACAGGGTTTGTTACACCATATGTCCTATGAGGGATTTGAAGTCAGTAACTCTTATGGCTGTCACCATCTACAGACTGCAATCCTCACACTACCTTCTGCAGTTCACAGATAGGTGCTTAGTGGGTAACATCTGCAACAAAAGGCACCACACACTGGCCAGTCTGCAGATGGTCTTACAGATGGGTGTTCCCTCATTAACATAGCACTGACATGGCAGGTATGTAAACATGTAGGGCAGCCATATCCACACACACCCTGTTAGACCAACATTACTCCAAATGCAGTATAGCAGCACTTACCGTCTGTAGTCAGGTCAGGCACATCCCCCTACTGTGTGTTGGCCTGTCTCCACAGTGTATGTTGTTAGAGGTACACCCCAATCCATCTGAGATGCTGTTTGCCAAACAACAGATCGAGTTCCTGCTCACAGTGAATGAAAGTCCCAACAGCATAGGTTCATAGGTTAATAGGTTTATAGGTAGGTACTAGGCTATTTGCCCAAAGGCATTTATAAGCCTAGCCAGAATGTGTTGGCTTTCGCCGCCTGCTTAGATTAGTTCCCTGTGCCTCTGTCCAGCAGAGCCATTGAAGTGATCCCGGGGGTAAACTTTCTGTTTCCCATCCACTCGTCAAGGTTTCTCTTGAAGAGGGTTAGCGAGGAACTCTGTTTAATGTAGATTGAAATCTTCTTCCACAGCATGGGAAATCTCTGGGACAGGAATCTATCCCTCCAGCAAGTTCTTTTTATTGTTGTGGTGAGGTTTAGATCCCTGGAGCGTGTGGCTCGAGGGGATATGGTTTTCTTTAGATGGCATGTCCAACAATTCTGGGTTGGACATGGCCTTGTATGTCAGGCATAGATCACCTCTGAGTAGGCGGTGTACAACCGAGTACAGATGGAGTTTCTTCAGTCGAGCTGCATAGGGCATCTACTTGCAGCCAGTGATCCTCTTGGTGAGGTACTTCTGTGGTCTTTCCAGTTGTTGCAGGTGTCTTGTAAGGTACATCCCAAATGGGGCATTGTACTCTATGATGCGTCTGATGAGTAATGCACAGAGAGGCCCAATGACCTCTTTTGATCTGAATGCAAACCGTTTTGTGATTAGGTGGGCCACATAGAAGGATTTTCTAACCACCTTGGCAATGTGATTATTAAAGGAGAGGTTTCTATCAACTTGGGTCCCCAAATCCTTTATTGCGTCTTCCGTATTTAGGGGGCTACCACCTATGTGGTAGTTTGTGGGTACTTTGTTTTTTCCAAAGGAGATGACTATGCACTTTTTGGAATTTAGCTTGAGGCCATGGTTTTGACACCAGGTATCTGTCTCAGTGAGACCCTTTTGGAGGATGTCTGTGTCAGCTGGAGTGTCAATTATAGCCCCTAGTTTGCAGTTGTCTGTGATCTTGGTCAGCTATAGTCCTCCTGTGCTTGCCTGTACCTCTGAGAAGTATATGCCAAACAGGAGGGGTCCTAGGACTGAGCCCTGGGAAATGCCACTTGTAACCGGTTTAGAGTCAGACCTAGCTCCCGCAACTCTTACCATGTGGGTTCTGTCCATGAGCCAGTTGGCAACCCATCTCGTAACGTAGGGGTTTATGTTCAGGCTGGTGAGCTTGTCTATAATACGTGAGTGAGAAATGATGTTGAAGGCCTTTGCAAGGTCTAGGTAGGCTGTGTGGACCACCTTTCCCTCGTCTGTAGCCTTGGTAACTGTCTCAAAGAAGTCCACCAGGTTTAGGAGGCATGATCTGCCCTTAACAAAGCCGAACTGGGTAGGGTCCAGTGTTTGGAGGTTTCCAATGTCTCTTTTAATGAGATCCATGATGATGCACTCCATAGCTTTGCAGACCAAGCTAGTCAGGCTTATAGGGCGATAGTTCTCAGGGTCCGTTGTGGCTCCACCTTTGTGGAGTGGAATAACTGTCGCTATGCACCACTCTGTGGGCACATAGCCTGTGGAGAGGCTGAGTTTAAACAGTGTGTTTAGGTGAGGGGTTAGTTCATCTTTGAGCTCATGTAGGACGCAGCCTGGGGCACTGTCCAGTCCCATTGATGCTGTGTTTTTGGCTTTGGAGAGGGCTGTTTTAACCTAAGTGTCTGTGATTTCAGGGCACTACATTCTTCTGGTATAGTTATGGGCTCTTTTGGGGGTGAGAGGGGGGTGAAGTTTGCACTGAACCTGTCTGCCAGGATGTTGGCTATATCAGTCGGTTCAGAGTATTTTGTGCCATTCTGCACTAACTCCGAGCAGATCTGAGAATTGCCCCTTAGATTCTTGACATAGCTAAAGAATGCCTTGTGGTTATCTTTGGAGTCCATTGCAATTTTTCTTTCGAACTTGATGTTCCTAGATATTGGTGTGTGTTTCCATGCAATTGGCTATGTGAATGTAACCACAGCAGTTCCATATGCAGTCAGTTAGAGGAGGGCTGCAATTCATGCAGAGACCATCAGCTGATCCTGAACATCATTTAAAATACACATGCTGCTGCCTAAGCAAAGCAGATGTAAGTCTCCACATCCACCAGAGAGGGAGTAAGAGAGACAGACAGAGGCACAGAAAAGCCAGGGAGGGGTGGTAGAGTAAAACTTATGCATGTTTGTGTCACACATCTACCAGTACAGGGTATCAAACCCCCGATGACTATGCAGTGCTATCACATGTCCATGCAGTTATTGGATGCGCCACATAGGTTACATGTTGGGGAGCCCTCAGAACGTATATGTGATGGTGAGTGACATATGCAACAGGGATATGTTAGCTATGTGGTAGGTGTAGTACCCGTGCCTGACCGCATGAACAAGTGTCAGCGTCAACACAGCCACACTCTCACAGGGATGCACACACATTGCCACACTTGGCAGGGCCAGGAATACAACTCATCACTAGTGGGATTTGCCACAACACAGTACTGTGCAGGCATCACATGTACCACAGGGATCATACAGAGGTTATATGCGCAAATGGTAACTGGATGTGTCTGACATCAGCCAGCATGCATCAGTATGCCAATGGGGGTTGTAGTGAGTGTGAATGTGGTCATATGCATCATACACCACCCACACAGACACAGGGGCTAGTACTGACATACTGACATGCATGTGTGCTTTGCTTCATGGGTGTGTTGTGGTCGACAGTGCCAGACGGCTATACAAGGCTAGGTGATGGGTATACCTTGGCATCAGGCCACATGACAATGGTCTGCATTGTGGCTCAGGGCTGTAGTGTCTGGAGTTGCCCACACAGGTGGGCATTGTATTCACCATCCAGTCACCTGGGTGGCTATTGCGTGTGGCCAACGCTGTGCATTGTTTGCCATATATGTGCTCCTTAGTCCATGATATGGACAGTGTCTGGGATGTGTACACCTCCCACATGCATGTACAGTGACATGTGGAACTGTACCTGGGGTGGCTGTCCTATATTGTGTACACTGATCATTATCATCAGATGTGCCAGTCCTGGCCTCATGTGGCGGGAACTGTTCATGGACAATGAGTATGGCCCTGCACCTACATAGATAGCATGATACCAGTATTCCTTGGTGTCAGTGGCATCTGCCCATACAGAACTTGTGTTTCAGGCATGTTATGTCCTTTGTGGGTCACATTTGATGGCACCACAGGTGTTGCAGGTGTCCAGTGGGAAACATAAGGGAGGTGCAATGTCGGCATGTACATGCCTATTGGTCTGATAGACAAGGCACCATGCCCTCTGTAGCCCACTGCAATCACACCATGGTTACTATCAGGAGGCAATATGCAGGGTACTACCAACATAGCGTCTGTTGCCTAGGCAAGTGTGTGTGTGTGTGTGTGTGTGTGTGTGTGTGTGTGTGTGTGTGTGTGTGTATGAGACATGGGTTGAGAGTGTACACTGGGTAATACAAGGCTTGCTAACGTTGTTCAGCTGGCACTGATGTCACATTTAGGGGTATAGATTTGCACCCCAGCTTTTTGGCTATTTCACATCTTTTATCCCTGTACGGTGGATATTGTGATATATACTTCGCCTACCATATAAGAAGTTTGCAAAGCCCGCTCCACACTGAGTCCAGTTGTTATACACTCACAACCACCGCCACACAGGAAATGAATGACAGACAGACAGACACACACACACACACACACACACACACACACACACACACACACACACACACACACACACACACACACACACACATGTCATGTCTGGGGTTAGAACTCCTATCTAAGTAGTATATTACACTATAGCACTATGCCATTATAGGATGTGCCATGGAGATTATTGGGGCTCTCCTTCCCCAAAGGTGTATTTCACAGCGAATGACATCAGCAGCATTTAAATTGTAGTGAGTGTGACTAGCCTACAATGCATTGCTCCCTATACAAACATAGAAACACACACAAAATATCCACCAGTACCATGTGTGGAGATAGAACCCCTACCAGATTTCTATATCACACTACAGCATGATGTTTTTATAGGATGCACCACAGAAATTACTGGAGTTCTCCTTCCCCAAAGGTGTATTTCACAGTGAATGACATCAGCAGGATTGCCAAAGTAGGGCATTTTAATTGTAGTGACTGTGACTACCCTAAAAAGCATTGCCTTCTACACACACAGAGTCAGACAGACACACACACCAACACACACACACACACACACACACACACACACACACACACACACACACTTGCCACATCTGGGATGAGAACTCCTACCTAACTAGTTTATCACACTACAGCAATATGCGGTTATAGGATGCACTATGGAGATTACTGGGCTACAACCTTCCCAGAGATGTATTTCTAGGTGGATGACATCAGCAGCCTTGCTAAAGTAGAGCATTTGAATTGTAGGGAGTGTGACTACCTTAAAAAGCATTGCTCTCTACACAGAGTCAGACTGACCCACAAACACACACACACACACACACACACACACACACACACACACACACACACACACACACACACACACACACACACACACACACACACATGCCACATCTGGGATTAAAACTCCTAGCTAACCACACTACAGCAATATGCAGTTATAGGAAGCACTACAGAGATTACTGGGCTACAACTGTCCCAGAGGTGTATTTCTATGTGAATAACATCAGCAGCCTTGCCAAAGTAGAGCATTTAAATTGTAGGAAGTGTGACTACCCTAAAAAGAATTGCTCTCTACATACACATGCACACACACACACACCCACACATGCACCCCCCCCACACACACACATACACACACAGTTGCCATGTCTGGGATTGGAACTCCTACCTAACTAGTTTATCACACTACAGCAGTACACAGTTATGGGATGCACCATGGAGATTACTGGGCTACAACTCTCCTAAAGGTGTATTTCACAGTGGATGACCTCAGCAGGCTTGTCATAGTAGGGCCATGGAGAGGGCAGTTTGTGTGCAATGGCCATAACCCTTTCATCTAGAGGTTGACACACCACATGCGGGCACACACATGGTCATATTCCACAGGTACATGTATACAGCTGTTAGGTGACTACTTCCTTGTACAGTCATGTTGCACAGCTAGCACATGCACCACATAGTCTGTAATGCTGACAGATACTGGTGGCTAGTATCTACAGTGAGTGACATCTGAACCTCATGTGGTTGTGGCCCTTTGGCTGTGTGCTGGGTGGGACAGGCCTGGATAGCTCCTTGTCACGGTCACCCTCTTCCACACATCTATGTACAGCTACCTTTGGCTTATTATAGTGTGTTGTCCTTAGATATATGTCTATTTTCTTGTCCACTATGTGTGCAAAGCATGTGTGGTGCATACTGAGGAGTGACTGCACTAACATCTGCAACTGCCAGATATGTCTGGTCCACTAGTGTTTGCAGACATGGCCTTCATTTGTTTAAGCATGTGAGCATGCACAGTATGACCTTTCAGTATGTTGTTGACTGACATTGCCTTCATTTCTCTGTGTGTGTGAGCATGCCCAGTATGCTCATCTGTACTGAATGTGTGGATCAAGTCCAGGTAGTCTGTACTGCAGTCCTGACCTATGTGTTGTACACCTACAGGTAGCATACTGTTTCTGCAGGGTATCCATCGATCATTTGGTATTGACTGTTACTAAATTCTACATTGGATGGGGGGCATCATACCTGACTATTTCTACATTTTTACACAGGATTGGGGGGGCACACCTGACTGTTACTACATTTCTTAGTAGGATGGGGGGCACACCTGACTATTTCTACATTTCTGCACTGGATTTGGGGGGGGCACACCTGACTGTTTCTACATTTCTACATAGGATGGGGGGCACACCTGACTATTTCATTTCTACACGGGATTGGGGGGGCACACCTGACTGTTACTACATGTCGATGTAGGATGGGAGGGCACACCTGACACTTGTACACATTTGCTATGACTGTAGTGGTATGTCAGGTACTCCATTTCATTCTGTAGTATTACCTATCATGCTGACTAGAGGCATACCAGTGTACTACAGATCTTAGCTTTTATTTACCTACATTTTAGTTTCTGACTTCTTACCCTTCAGAACTGATGTCTGTGTAGGCCTAGGGGGGAAGTTACCCATAGGCCTCATTCAGAGGCCATAACACAGCCTTTGTTTGTGTTTGCCTACACCTGTCCTGCTGGCTGTGACTGTTGTTGGTTATGTGAACCCCCCTGACTGGCATGTGTGAGCCACTTAACTTGTGGGTGTCCAAGTATTGAGGGTGGTGCTGCAGGACTGCCTATGTCAGATGCACATAGTACACTCCCTACACATAGTTGAGCACAGGTAGTGTAATGTTTGGCATCCCTTTTGCTGTATGTGAGAGTCAGAGAGAGGTGCTATTCTCTGGGTCCCTCCTGTGTTAGTGTATGTGCTATGCGTTGCCTCTTTGCCAAGGCCAGGGCATACTGGGCATGCCTCTTTCTGCCTACTAGGGTAGGCTCAGGATGTTCCTCCTCTGAGTCACTCTGTGCCTGTGCAGGCCTTGGCAATGGTGGGGGGCTGTGTGGCCCTGCCCTGTGCTGTTCCTGCTGCAGCTGTTTCCACAGGATCATATTGTGTAGCATGGTACATACGAGGACAATTTGGGTACATGTAGATGGTGAGTACTGCAAGGCTCCACCGGATATGTCCAGGCACCGGAACCGTGACTTGAGCATCCCAAACACACGCTCTACTATAATTCTGGTCTGTGCATGTGCCTCATTATGGAGTTGTTGTTTGGGTGTGTGTGCATTTGTGATGGGTGCCATCAGCCATGGCTCCAGTGCATATCCAGAATCCCCCACTAGGTGACCGTGAGGGATGTCCCCATTGGCAAATCTGTGGTACAGCTGTGTCAGATGCCAGATGTGGGAATCGTGATAGCTTCCAGGGCAGCCAGCACACACATTCATTATTATGCCCTGGGCATCACACATGACCTGGCAGTTGATGGAGTGGAAGCCCTTGCGTTTGTTATAGACCCTAGCCCACTCACCGGGTGGTACTTTGATGCATATGTGCATGCAGTTTATAGCACCCACTGCCTTAGGGTATTCTGCTATTTGGTGGAACAGTTGCATATTGCTGACCAACACCTCACGGGTGTTGGGGAAATATACATGCTCACCGACATGTGCTAACATGGCATCCAGGAACTGGTGGAGTACCCTGGATGCTGATGCCTGTGAGATCCCCATCATATCCCCAGTTGGCCTTTGGAAGGTACCTGTAGCTAGTATTCTTAGGCCTACACATAACTTGATATCCACTGGGATGGGTTCCCTTCTGTTAATTCTGTGTGTCAGGCATGGCCAGCACAGCTCAACAATTTGCTGTAGGAGGTCCCTGTCCTCCCTATAGTGCTCCACTATCTCCAGCTCATGTAGCCCCTGGTAGGTTACCCTGGGTCTGTACACTCTTCGCCGTCTCCTCACTGTGGGTTAGTCAACAGCATTCACATCCTCACCACCCTCAGCCCCTTCCACAAGTTGTAGTATGATAGCTATTGCAGCCCCTCTCATTTTGCCATTGTGAGTGTTAAAAGTTCCCCGCTTGTTTACACCAGTAGTGTAGAGTGTGGGAAAAACCAGAGGGGAAGATGTTTGCATAGTTTATAGTAGTGTTCTGGGCTGGGCTGGCCTGCTGCCTGTGTAATTGACTGATTCTGATACATTTCAACTGCCAGCTAAGCTAGTTTTCCTTGGTTACCTTCCTACTGCTGTTTTCCCTTCCCATCGCCTTCTTGTTTAAGCCCGGGGGCACACCACACAAACAGAGTGCTCAAATGTGCACAGTGCTGCTATTTCCTGGTTTAACCTTTTTTTTTAAACCTTTAATACCCAGTTCATGGTGAGCACACCTGCTTAGGCAATGTAAAGAGTGTTAGGCAGATTCAGACACACCCCCTAGCTTAGCTGTGCTAAGCTAGGAGCAAACCTGGGCCACAGGGCTCCAATCTGCTTACAGTATACCTCACACACACACACATGATGTCAGCTAACTCTTAGGCTTGCATCAAGCTATTCCTACTATTACACTGTTGGGACCTGACTAGCATGCTGGGGAAAACTGGGATTCACTATCATTCCCCTCATTTGCATAGGATTGCCTGCTAATGCATAGTTACATGTCTCACACTGAGCCTCTCCCCTTAGCAACCACTACTCACTGGCCATGTTGTCTTCTGCCTGCCACTGCCTTGCATGGCAGAATAGTGATTTTAGTTAGAATGATTAATTTAGGTTTATTTTGTTATTTTCCCCCAATCCCATTTGTGTGCCGCTGTCCTACGCTTAAACAGTCGAGATTGGCTAAAAAAAAAATAAAAGTTGATTTTTTTTTTTTTGGCTGCTTGCAATGCCAGTGGCCTTATACTTGGTCATTGGCATGCTTCCTAACTGATATGCAGCCTTTATTTGGAGCTGTCACAGCTCCGTTTTGGATTTTGCATAAAGGTATTCGGTTACTAACTGAGTACATTTCTACAGATTGCACTAGTCCTGCACGGCAAGTTGCAAGCTTCCTGGATCATAAATTCACCTCATTTGCATGGATTTCTCCTGCAAATGGAGTGATTTGCATACAGGGGCTTAATCTGTGTAGGATTTGTGCAAGAGCACTTGTGCACACCCCTGCAGGCTGTTCCTGGATCGCACGGCAGACATATTGCCTGCTAAAGCTCCTGCACTGATGTTGCATGCCGTGCAAGGCATAGAGAATCTGGGGGTATGTATTTATATTGATTTTCCTTTTGTATAATAGTTTAGCATGATAAGATTGCCTATCACATGTACATTTACAGATACCTTTATCTCTTCAGGTCCCACTTTGTTCTACCTATTCTTATGTTTTTAGAGATTTAGTTGTAATACTGTTGAATTAGCAAATAATTTAGTAGTATTTAATGGATAATTTGTACTACTGTTACATAAATAAGTACAGAGTACACTATTTTTGTATTATTTAATATTTGTGACTCACAGCAGAAGATTATTAAACTTTTATGTAATATTAGGGGGTAGTTTTCAATGGCAAAATATATAACTAAATAAATAATCTCTAATTTTTAACTTATATATAATATTATATTAATTATTTATAAGTCACAGTAGCTTTTGGCTAGGTTTTTGATGAATTTAAATATTGGTAGGTAAAGAGATAGCATAACAGTTTGCCTATTTGATAGGCAAACTAGGAAATTTGTTATCAACTGTAGGTTTTGTTTTATTAGCAAGATATACAGTTGTAATTGCAGACTTGTCTTTGTTTTTGTTATTTATGAGTTGTAATAGTTTAGTTTTTAGAAAGGAAGAATTCAAAAAATGTAGAATGTTAAGATAGTGTTGGAAGAATGCATTAGTGTCGTGTATATACTTGCACTGATATTGTAGATTAATGTATTATATTATGTTTTAAAATAATACTCTAAATGCCCAGTATGGATAGTTTTAATCTATTCTCTATTAATGTAAATTGATTCAATAATGGCAACAAAAGGAACTCATTAATGACAAATCTAAAATGAAGCAGAGGAGACATTATATTATTGGAAGAGACTCACTTGACAGATAAAGATATACAGTTTTTTAAATAACTTAGGTTACAAAATATTAAACACAGCCACGGTGGTGCAGCGGTAGTGTTGTCACCTCAAAGCAAGAGGTTCTCCCATTCGATTCTCAGCTGGAGCGCCTTCTGTGTGGAGTCTGCATGTTCTCCCCGCGGGCGAGTAGCATTCGAAAGACATGTGTGGGGCGTGCCTTCGTTGAAGGTTGGGCGTCGAGCTGGCACCTCGGCACTGTAAAAATCTACTGCCAATCATTAGCGGACCAGAGTTCCACTGAGCCGAAAGAAGAAGAAGAAAAAAGAAGTTTACAAAATATTATCATCTGCTTTTTTAACAAAAAAGATGATATAAACTGCAATACTTTGGAGAATATCTACTGTAATGCCTAAGGTCATGGAATCCATTAATGATCCCAAAGGAATGTATACATTTGCAATAATTAAATATAATGGCAAAATCTATATGCTAGCTAATTCTTATTGGATCCCTGGAATAGGTGCAAGAGTAACTAAAGCTCAGTTAAACTTATTACAAAGTCATTGGAAGGGTAATTTAATTTTAGCAGGGGATTTTAACTGCATATCTAGTACAGAAGGTACAAGTGAACACAAGAGAGCTAAAATTCTGGCATCAGCTAAAGCAGAAACAGATGGAATAGTAATAATAATTTAGTTCATTGAATAGTAAAAGTAGAAGATAAGTCATTGTTCTTCACTCATTCTTCTTATGCACATAGGATGCAAACTAATAGGATTTATGCCTCTACAAATTACTTAATAAAGTTAATTATTTTAAAACTATTCATTGTCATTTAGCTGATCATAATGCACAAAGTATTAATATATTAATGGATATAAGGAAATTTCAAGTTATTTATAGAATCCCAGTATATATGATCCAATTAAAAGAATTTAAGAGTTATCTAAAGGAACAAATTGAGATTTTTTTTTATCTTTGAATGATAATGGTTAAGTTAGTAAAGTCATACTATGGCACTCATTAGAAATATATATTAATGATAGAATAAGAAGATGGGCTAGTAATAAAATGAAAGAGTGGATTAAAGAGTTGTTAGGAATACAAGATGAAATACAAAAAGCCTGGTTTGAACAGCAGAGAAATTAGATAATATTGCATTCATAAAAAATTATTGACAGAATATCAAACAGTTTTAATTCATAAAGAGGAGATAGCCTTAGAGAAAATAAAAATTGCACAGTTATGCTATGACTTCAAAAATCTGCACATATTAGCTAATAGAAGTAAGATGTTAAGCAAAAAGGCACAAATCAATAATATCTGAAATCCTTACACTAATCACCTTACTTCAGACATAGAGGAAACATTTAATATTTTTTTAAAAATTCCACAAGGAGTTTAATAAAGATAAAAATAATAACCCTGATGATTACAAAATTGACAAGTATGCAAAGAAAAATTTTACTAATAAATTTAATGACCAACAAATATCTCTGCTAAATAAGTCTATTACCCTAATAGAAGTTAAATAAGCTTTTAAAAGGGAAATGTGGCAAAGCTCCAGGATTAGTTGGCTTAAGTATGGAATTATATAGTCTGAATCTGTTAGAATTACTTAGTGACATTTTCAGGATAATTCAGAGAGACAAAATAATTTCTCCCTCATGAAAATTTTCTGTAATCTCACCTATACTTAAACACTGAAAGGATAATAAGTTAGTTCCTTTATACAGATGTATTTCATTATTAAATATTTACTTCCATCTTCGCTACAAGATCATGAGATATACTATATAAATTAATTAGTAAAAAATCAAACAGGATTTATAGTCAATAGATTAATGTACGATAATATAAAAAGGGTAGCAACTATCTTGGATTTAGCAAAAGGAATGAACAAAAATTTGGCTCTAATTAGTTTAGCTATCAAGACAGCTTTTGATTCTGTAGATGGAACTACTTGTTTAAAACTTTAGAAGTGTTTTCATTTCCAGTACAATTCATTGGAATATTTAAAAACCTGTATAGAGACTCCAAAGTGTACTGTATGTTAAAATTAGATCTTACATTTCTCAAGGATTCACTTTAAACAAGGGCACAAAGCAAGGCTATCCCTTGTCCCCTCTACTATTATCTATCTAGCTATTAAAACATTTAGCTAACAGTAGAAGAATCATTGAAACAATTGATGGATTCTCAGTTTACAAGGATTGACAATCTAAAATACAGCTTTTTGCAGGGTGATATTTTACTACATCCCGACTACATGCAGAAAATAGGAAAAAGGGGGTTGATGATGATGATTTTACTAATTATAGCAGATTTAAATTATTCAACTGAAGAAATATATGAGGAAGTTGAAACGCTTCAAGAAGTATTGCTGCTGAAATAGAAACTTTAGTGTTAAATCAGTTAGTAGACAGTAAGATTAAATATAAATATAATTATAAATATAAATGGGAAGGAAAAGTAGTAACATATTTAGGAATAAAAATCTATCAAGATGTGGGTAAGTTTACTAATAATCATTTTGAAAAAATAATTTAAAAAGTGTTACTTCTTAAAAATGAAATGTTTTTTTTTTTACTTTTGAGGATATATTAATACTTATTAAAATGATTACATTACCTGAGATTATATATATATATATATATATATATATATATATATATATATATATATATATATATATATTGCATTGAATAGCTTTAATAACTGACAAAAAAAAACTTTTAAAGAAAATGGAGAAAACGTTGACTTAATTCTTATAGTATCCTAAAAAGCTGAGAATTCCTTATAGAAATCTTATAAGATTATGGGATTACGGTGGTATTAGCTTGCCAGATGTAGACTCTTATTCTATTGTTGCAGATGTTAACTCTATTACACTCTGGATAGACTCAACTTACACTAGTCAATGGAAAATGATGCAGGAGTAAATTTTACTAAATTCTTATAAATTTGCCAAATATGATAAATTTCATCTTGTTAATAAAATTTACCTTAGAAGGAAATTAATTTCAGTCTTTAGACTCCGCATATATGAAATCAATTCTTAAAACAGTTAAAAATGTTTTTAACACTCCATTAATATCAAAATCCAACTTTTGTGCTTTCCCTTTGCACACACCTCTATATTTAATGAAGCTCAGAACAATGTTAATGTCAATTTACTAAAAAGGAATGGATTAATGTTATGGTGTGAATGCTTTGAAAAAGGAAAAGCTAAGACGCAAGAATATTTAATGAAAGATTATAAGTTGGATGAATCTGTTAAACAGTTATTATTATCCATCAGTAAGCAATTAAATAAATGTATAGATAATATGAGTGAATATAGATAATATGAGTGAAGAAGATCAGAACACTAATCCCCCATTATAAAAATACATTAATGTCATTATCGAAGATAAACTGACTTAAAAAATGAAGCTTGTCCAAGTTATATAAGTTAATTATAAATAATAAAAATTATAATTCTGACGCAAAATTCTGGAACTTTTTAAAGCGTAGAGGAATAAGTAACTCAATAAATGGTAAGGGGTCTATATTATAACTGCGAAAGCCTGTTTCAATGAATACATAAACATCTACACATATTGCACGAACCGTGAATGCACCAAATGCCCGAAACAGCGAAATTCAAAATCTCAAATCAGCATAGTTGGCCCTTCTGCGGTATAGCTCCGTAAGGTAAGTGTGCGATAGTTACAGACCTTAGGGTTAGGGTGCAGGTTAAGGTAAATGCATAGATAGTGATGTATGTAAGGTTTAGTGTGGGGTTAGAAGTAGGGTTTTGGTTAGTGTATGTATGTGGTTTATTTATTTTGTTTGAGTGGGTAGTATGTAGTGAATGATGGTGTTGGCCAACTATGCCGGTTCGAGATTTTGAATTTCATGGTTTAGGGCATTCGGTGTATTCGCGGTTCATGCAATATGTGTCAACGTTTACGTTTTTGCTGAAACGGGCTTTCACAATTATGATATAGACCCATGGTAAGAATAGAATTTTGTTAGCCAAACTTCTTCAAGTTTATACTAGAAATTTTTAGATGGAAATATATACATAGAATGTTTGCTGCTCCCTATAAAATATTTAAGTTTAATAAAATTACTTCTTCAGGGTGGCCACGGTGGTACAGCGGTTAGCGTCGCCACCTCACAGCAAGAGGTTCTCCAATTCAATCCTCGGCTGGGGTGCCTTCTGTGCGGAGTCTGCATGTCCTCTCTGTGGTCGCATGGGTTTCCTCCAGGTGCACCGGTTTCCTCCCACATCCCAAAGACATACTGTAGGTGGATTGGGCACTCTAAATTGGCCCTAGGCATGAGTGTGTGCATGTGTGTGCCTTCTGTGGAAGGTTGGGCGCCGGGATGGCAACTTGACACCATAAAACTCCACTGCCAATCATGAGCAGAAAGGTGATCCGCTGTGGTGATCTCTAACCAGGAAAAGCCGAAAGAAGAAGAAGAAGAAAATTACTTCTTCAGTCTGTTGGAGATTTAATAAAAATGTAAAAGCTGATTGGACACACGTGTTTATGGATTGTGCAAACTTAAATGTATATTAAGAAGAAATAAGTATGTTTTTAAGAGGTTATGGTCTGATAATTGTTCTTTAACTAGATCAATAATACTAATGAATGGTCCACCTCCTTTATCTGTAAAAGTCAAACAACAAAAAATGTTCTGGAGTCTCCTGGCAATAGCTAGAAAAGTTATTACAAAAACAGAAATTGAATTCAGTTCCTACATTCAGGTAATTTTAAATTTAAAATGTTACTTTTGCCATAAACAAACTATACAACAGAAGAAAGAAACTGTTGCAGAAAAGAGGAAAATCCCAGGATGCAAAAAACTCCCTTACCAGCCTCAGTATGAAGCTGAGATCCCTCATAAAATCCTCCAAAGCTAGTTACGAAAATAAAATTGCCAAAGATTCCAAAGACAGCCACAAGACATTCTATAGTTATGTCAAGAATCTAAATGGCAATACTCAGATATGCTCTAAGCTACAACAGAATGGCATTAAATATATTGATCCCAAGATATTGCCAATATCGTGGTAGATCAATTTAGTGCCAACTTCACCCCCCTCACCCCCTAAAGGGCCCATCTCAATATCAAAAGATTGCCAAATTCCAGTAATCAAGGCCACACAGGTAGAAACCACACTCTCCAAAGTTAAGAATGCAGCATCCATGGGACCAGATGACATCCCGGGCTGTATACTACATGAACTACAAAATAAACTGACACCTCACCTAAGTGGCATGATTAATCATATCCTCACCTCAGGCTTCGTGCCCACTGAGTGGCACACAGCTACAGTTATCCCACTCCACAAGGGGGGATCCACCTTGGATCCTGGAAACTACCGTCCCATCAGTCTGATGAGCTTGATCTGCAAGGGCATGGAATGCATTATCATGGAAGTTATAAACAAAGACATTGCCAACCTTCAAACATTGGACCCCACCCAGTTAGGGTCGTGAAGGGCCGATCTTGTCTCCTGAACCTGACTGACTTCTTCAAATCAGTCTCCAGAGCTGTGGACGAGGGTAAGGCGGTCCACACAGCCTATCTGGACCTTGCCAAGGCCTTCGACACCATCCCCCACTCTGGAATCATAGATATACTTACTATACTGGGCATAAATCCCTAAGTCACTCGATGGGTTACCAACTGGCTTACTGACATAACCCAGACTGTAAAAGTAGCCAACTCCAAATCCAGCTCCAGACAAATGACAAGTGGAGTACCTCAGGGTTCAGTCCTGGGACCGCTCTTGTTTGGCATCTACTTCTCTGAAGTACAGGCCAACACTAAGGGACTCTGGCTAACAAAGTTCGCAGATGACTGCGAGCCATTACTGAATCCTCAAATGATGTGGATATTCTACAAAAGGGCCTTACAGAAACAGATGCTTGGTGCCAGTGCCATGGGCTCAAGCTTAATGCCAAGAAATGTATAGTTATCCCGTTTGGGAAAAAACATGTACCCATGAATTACCACATAGGTGGCAGTACACTAAACACCAAAAGTGTGATGAGAGACTTAGGGACACAGGTGGACAGTGGTCTCACCTTTGATAATCATATCGCCACAACAGTCAGAAAATCCTTCTATGTGGCACAACTCATCATTAAGGGCTTTTCAACGGAGGTCATTGTCCCACTGTACTCATCCCTCATTAGACCCATTATAGAGTACAACGCCCCATTTAGTATGTATCTCACAAGACATCTGCAACAGCTGGAAAGGCCACAGAAATACCTCACCAAAAGAATCACAGGCCTAAAGCAGATGCCCTATGCTGACCATCTAAAAAAACTCCAGCTATACTCTGCAGCATATTGTCTACTCAGAGGCAATCTCTGCTTAACATATAAGGCCATGTCAAACCCTGAGCTGTTGGACATGCTCCACTTAAAGAAATCCCAATCCCTCAGAGCCACACACTCCAGGGATCAAAACCTTGTCATCACAATGAGCAAAACATGCTGGAGGGATATGTTCCTGACCCAGAGACTCCCCATACTCTGAAATAGATGCCCATACATATCAAGCAGAGCTCCTCCTTGGCCCTCTTTAAAAGGAACCTTGACGATTGGATGGGAGATAGGAAATTCACCCCAGGGATCATGTCAGTTACCTTGCTAGACAGGGGTCCAGGGAAGTAAATATTGTGGGAAGAAATATCCAGGGAATTGTTATGGCTAGGCTTGTATAGGCCCTAGGGCCGATAGCCTAGTACCAACCTATGAACCTATGAAGAGCAATACTATGCAAAACTGAAAAAGAAGTGATGAGAATAAGATCTACAAATCATACTAAGACTTTTAATGGTTGGGATAGCCTTGAAATGCTGCTATTGAATTATCAAAACTCTTAATGTATTAAATGTATGTCTACCTTGATGATTCAATGTATTCCTAACATGTATAATAGTTTGTGATGTTGAATTTCTTCCTTTCTGTGTATATATTGTAAATATGTTAAATTAATAAAACATTTCTTTAAAAAAGTACCAATATTTAAATGAGAATGATTTTTGCATAGTCTTGTAAGACTGGCTTGATAGTAAATGACTGTGTGTGAATAGAGAAAGGTGAATGATGATTACTGAGACAGTGTGGTTGTACGTCTGATTCTGATTTTAATTTTTGGATCCAGTCTATGATGGTTTCAGTGGTGGAAAATTTATGAAGTCTACTTTACAAGTACCTTAATGTTTAAGGATATCAGGCTTCGTCTTAAGCTCTGTGTTGTATAGCCAAATAATCTACTTTTGCTGTACAGGTGAGCTCAGAAAAAAGGCAAAACATTGCATGCCTTCAGCATAGGGGTGGTCTTAATTGGCCTGAATGCACCAGTAAAAATTAAAAAAAGTGAAAAAGTCATTAATTGATCATGTGCTATCTGACTGTAGTCAGTTGTGTCCATCTTGGGCCATGGAGCTTAATTTTCAGTGTCCTGACTATCTTATTTTTTTATTCTCCTGTCCCAATCTTCAAAAGTAGAAAAGGGAAGAGGCAAACTACATTGAAATAAAGGAATTTATTTTCTGATAATACATGCAGGAAAATGTTCTGGATGAAAATAAAGGGTTAAGAGAAAGCAAGAATTGAGCAATGTATGTAATGTAGGAATGAATGATAGCTTAAAAACCCACACAAACACACACACATATATATATATATATATATATATATATATATATATATATATATATATATATATATATAATGCATGAAAGCAAAAAAAAAGTTTGCTACATTTTATTTTTTCTTTTATATTATTGTACATGTGTCTTTGCCTTTGTTTACAATACAATAGTTTAATAAACATATAATGTTTATTTCTGCCTTCTTGCTAGTTTCATCCTAAATCTGATTTCTGTTTCATTGTACATGATTTTTAAATAATTTTACACATCTTATTTACCACTTGTCTAACTTTTACATGAAGTATTTTTATAGCAGTGGTGTACTTTTCTCCAAATTTTGTGTTTCTCCTGACATCTTGACCTTTCCTGTACTATTAACCAAAACTGTACCTCAGCGACTGCAATCAGACAAACACTCCAAGGTGCACCAGTAACAATCAATAGTTTGAAATAGTTTATTGGTTAAGCGCTTTCATCTCAGAGACTTCATTAGAACTGAAACTGTAAAGCAATTACCACTTTTAAAGCCTAAGTACCAAGTGGATTGGTAGATCAAATTATATCACCTCTACATTACAGCTTTGTTGTTACTATGTTCCTGTACTATACTATCCTGTCCTGCTGGTGCTGTTGTTTTCCACAGAAATCTGATTTCATCATAAAGCCATTCCACCCGTTACAGATATCATATCTTTTTGAAACACCTCTTGCTTCATCCTATATTGTGTTATCCCTACAGGTCCTAACAAATATTCTTTCATTATAAATTAATTGCTATGGAAAGAGAAGGAAAAAATTACAGCCAAATTACATAATGCATTTTCTTATAATTTTATCATTTCTGGATGGATAATGCTTCACTATTCTTCCTCTTCTGGCTTTTCCCGGTTAGGGGTCGCAACAGTGGATCACCTTTCTGCTCATGATTGGCAGTGGAGTTTTATGGTGTCAAGTTGCCAGCCCGGCACACAACCTTCCACAGAAGGCACACACACGCATGCACTCACACCTAGGGCAAATTTAGAGTGTCCAAACCACCTACAGCATGTCTTTGGGATGTGGGAGGAAACTGGAGCACCCAGAGGAAACCCACGTAGCCACAGGGAGGACATGCAGACTTTGCACAGAAGGCACCCCAGCCAGGAATCGAACCGGAGAGCCTCTTGCTGTGAGGTGACAACGCTAGCCGCTGCACCAGTGCTTCACTATATTCAGCTATAATTGTTCAGTGTATCGAATTAGTCCATCATATGAATAATACTATAAGATTTAATTCAACACAATACTAAAAATTACTTATGGTTAATACTGCACCATATGTGGTAATTTCTAAACAAACTCAGAGGATATCATCCCCAAGACCTAATAAAGTAAATCACTAATTAACTAATTAAAAAAAATACAAGTTTTATTTTTTAACTTAGAAAATGTTTTTCCACTCTCCAAAGAACTGCTGTGTCATATGGTTAATAATTTTGTTGTATTCTATGGCATCTAAACAGTCTCAATAAATATAATAATAGAATCTATGTAATACAGCTGCATGCTCAAAAGTTTCATTACTAATACTGCTTCTATATTTTGTGCAGGTAAATAGTCACGTACCAAGCACCTAGGCCAAAGTTTACCCTTCCAACTAGTTTATCTTATGAACATCATGCCAAACTTGAAAGTTTTTGAAAATACCTCTACTATATGATCTATGAATTGAACATAAGCTATTATTTCTTATTTTTTTAAAAGTAATGTTCATTAAACTGTTCTACTTAATTTCTGTCCGACTATCTTGTTTCAAGGTTTGCACACACAGACATTTTCTTTTCTCCCTCGAATCTGCATTCTCTTTTCATTTATTTTCTGATCTTCAGAAGTATCAGTTTCTTAGTCTAACAGTCCCTGTCTCCAGAACCATAGCTAGGTTATCTGCAGCTCTACACAGTTCTGCAATCTGGCATCCCCTCAACTCTTAGATGAGGACAAAAACAAAAAACAAGGATCGGCACAGTAACCTACCACACATAATGATTTAGCATTTCAGCCGACCTATATGCACTTCCCATCATTGGTATGTGCCTGTAGCACCCACTGCGACCCTACACCTGGGGTGGCCATCATTTCAACCTCCCATGCCCTACCTACACCTCTGCCTGTCTTCTCTTGCACAGCTTGTAACTGCAATAAACTCAAAGGTAGTTTCTTTATCAATACATCACTGCATTTGGATTTTCAAAAATCAGGGCACCATCAAACCGAAAACAGTTTCAAACTAGCAAAAAAATGCCAGCATGCAATTTCCCTTTCCTCACTTTTTTTTTTGTTTTCATAAATCACAGTCAGGTCTTAATGCTCATGCTCAACATATACAGGTCACTCAGGCAAGACAACCTTTAACCAGGTTACCACATTTGCCAAAGAACTCTCTCCTTATAGTATGTTAGAAATTCAGTCATTACAGCCCTAGTTGACCCATATTTAATATCTGAATCTGGCACTGGCAAATGCTTCATTATCACAATCCCTATGGAATCTTTTACAAAACCTGCCCATTTTATAGTTTTCACACAGTGGGTCAAATCTGTCAATTCTTTACCTTCCAAAACTTTAAATTATCTCTAATTTCACCTCATTGCCTTAGATGCTGTTTCACTTGATTAAATGGTTTTACATCTCTACTGTCTTATCCTTTATCTCAAGCATTTGGCAATTAGCAGGTCTCGTGCAAGAAATCTGCATCCATAACTCTGACCATTTCCATATGTTTTAGTTATGCAACAAACAATCCAGTCAAAATCCACAATTCAGTTCTTATAATTTCCAAAATTGTCATCTCTGAAAATTTTAACAATGTTAGTTGCCTTGAATCTCTACTCAGAGATTGTACAACAGCATGGCAGGCCTGCTCTGATTCGTAACTCACTTCATTGCCAAACATGCTCAGTTTCAGGTGCACATTCCCTTTTTAATATCACATATAAGTAAGAAGCACCCTTATTCTTCAATGCACAGAGAACTACACCAAATATTTGCCTTACAAATTCAGCTCTTTTGAAATTATGGAGTGCCCCAGAAAGAAACTACTAAGCACCATAGCACTTCATAGATGCATAAAGTTAGATGGTATAACTATAATGCATGTATATTTTCATACTTTTAATGGTGAGATGTCAGCCATAAGGTGGACAAGTTTCCTTAAATTCAATGATTTCAAATAAATCATGACAGTTACACTACAGCAGTTTTGCAAATAATGTCATTGCATTTTGAGAATGCTGAAATGTATCACATCAAACAGGCCAGGTATTTTTAAGTGGTATGAGTCTCAGGGCCTCATCTCCCACATGACATACCTAATTTTTAAGAATGCATTTAATTATTTCCTATGTGTATCTTGTGATTTCATTCTGGTATTTTAAATTAACCCTTACCACTGCATTAACAAAACATATTGCAGAGAATGTGTCTGCAGTTTAAGGAAAAACAATAGGCCATCATATGTTTAGATTTAATGATTATGGCTAGTGGTCTGATTTATGCATATTTTAATGACAGGGTTTGTGAAGATTAAGAGCAGGCAAGAGAGAGAGATAATTTAGGGTAATTTTAAGTGTAAGTGCTGGGATTAGAGGTAAAGGTGGTAAGAGTCTTCACAAAGGCCATGCATGTGGTTTGGAGGATCATTAAATTAGAAAACGTTTTGAGTGGGCACAAAAAAAAATCAGTATTTACAGACAGCTTTAAGGACATTTTCTCTTGTCTAAATGTTTAAAACAGAGACAAAATAGTACCTATGTGATTTTAACATACTAGCCATATGTTTAAAAATGCATTTTTCATAATAATCTGTTACAGTAACTTTTTGCTCTTTCTAGGAAATTGAAATTTTAGACTCTTAAGATTATCAACATTTATGTAAAATATGCAAGTCTGGTTACCATGTAATGACTTTTAATTTGTTTTTTAGTCCATAAGCCTTCTTCTTTTCAAAGACCGAGGAGAAACACAAAGTTTAATTAATGTTCTTTATAATGGGCAAAACTGTATATGTCATCCTCATATTATTAATTTTATTTAGATAGAAAGCATTACTTTGTTCATTTTTTGTTAGTCAGCACCTATAATGTTAACCAGAAATGAGAAGTGAGGAAAAGGCCAAACTTAATATGTGTGTGATATGCATTTGAGTTGATGCCGGCTTAAGGAGACCCAAGGGCAGTTGTCTGAGTTGTATATAGATGATTTCAATGAAGGAATACAGAAGCAAATTGACAATCCACTAACAATCTGAATCTATTTCTGAACATAGGGCACTAGCAGCACATATGGACATTTACTTCCCATGGAGTGATGTATGGGAATACAGTATTCATGCATGTTAATATGGATAGGAAAACCAAGACCAGTTAAAAATTTTAATGTAAGACCATCTGATGAAGATAAACATGAAAATGCTTTTTATCTTTTGGCAAAGTTTTTTTAATATATATGGATATTACAATAATTTGTCACTTAAATCGCTACTGATACTAAGATGAATTGTAAAATGTCAATCAAATCAGCTGCAAAATCTTTGTTAACAGCAGCTACTTTACAGGCAGCTTATTTAGTTTCAAATTTGTTAAAAAGCAATGATAAAATGTATTCCTCACTCCCAAAATTCTCATTCCTCCTCTCATATAGCATAGCGTGTTACTCAAGTGCACTTTGGAGATTAAACAAAGTACTTCATAACTTCATGCCAACATAAAACTAAAACCTTATACTTCATAATTTGCCTCAGTTGTAACACTAGAATGTACCATTTAGCAAATTATACCAACTATAGCTTTACCAACTATTTTATTTTATGATCATGACAACAACCATTCTCTTCCAAATTATTGTACAATTCAAGAGGATTCCTCTATAATTTGCTATCTTTGCCACAGATGTAATCATCCCAATATAACTGTCTTTTGGAAATTGTTGACACAGCACATCTCATAATTATTCATTAGTGGAATATTTCCATCATCATGAATGATGCCTATGGATTAAGAAAAAATAACTTGTTTGAATAATGGGTCAAATAACTGGTGCCAGTTCAGAGGGATCCAGTATATGTCAACAATGGATGGTATGTTCAACAGTTCAGCTTGCTTTGCTTAGGATAGCAAGCACCTCATATTCCAAGGCTTCCACATACTAGCTAAAGCCTTTGCTGCTCCCTGGTGCTTTTCTTGGCAGAATTTAGTTAATGGACATACCAATATCACTAGCAATTTAGTCTCAAATCAAATCTCATTAAGGTGGTTCTCCTGCAGTTGGAAAGCATTCATGTTTGCATAACTACAGAAACTGGTTTAAATTTAAAGAGGCACTACCTCTATACCTGGGTTTTGTGCTGGTCATGTCAACAGAACTGATGTCACCTGTGTTAAAGTCTCCATATTTGTCAAAGAACATACCTCCAGGCAGATCCCTAGGGACTCACAAATTGAACTGACTGAGCTACAGATCACTTTGGACAGATTTAGTTATCAACTAAGAGCTTGCTGCAGAACAGCTTCTTTGCTCCCTGATGCCAAGTAAGATACCTCAGTGTTCTAACTGATCTTATTATTAGCACAAATTCCATTATGTTAGGTGACATTAACTATTCTTCAATGAAGTGAGACATCTATATCTAGAATGTAAGATATGCCTAAGATTTCCTTGAGCAATTGGTAAATGAATCTGCTATAAAGCACAGCATTTTTGATCTGATTCTTACACAGATGGCTGCCTCTTACACTACTCCTACGGTATGTCCTTCCCCAGTGAAGCCTGATCACAAACTTCTGTCCTCCCCTTTAATCTCCCAAAAACCTCCACAACAAACCTGACTGAATTTAAAGACTACAAATATGCCACCCTCAAAGTACTCCATGATGAAATATCAAACTTTACGTATGACCACACCACCTCTGACCTTGAGAGAGCAGTGAGCTTCACTAAGGAATTTTATACCCATTTTAAAAAAGGCACAGAACCGGCAGAACCTACCAGAATCAAGTATCATGGGAAATTAAAAAAAAACACATCCTGGTCCTTCACTGCCATAAATAAACTTTGCAGAAAAGGAAAGATATAGCAGATCCAAAACTCCTCTTCTCAAGGAAAATGTCAAAAGCTTTACAAACAAAATGAAAAGCACTAAAGGAGCCCATGAACTCAGGCTGCCCTTTGAAGCCAAGCATATTCTTCTTTAGCTATGTTAGAAAACAAAGAAATAATGCTATACATTGCTTTAAAAGAAATCAAATTTATGCCTCCTATTCTGAACCAATACACATTGACAACAACCTTGCAAACCAATTTAGTGCAAACTTCACTCCAAGACTTCTATTAAAAGCCCTGAAATAACTGAATCACTTACTTCCCCAATTATTTTTTAAAGACCATTTACTGAAAGTATTAAAGTATTAACCATGACCAAAAACACTTCCTCCGTGGGACCTGAAAATATACCAGATTGCTTCATTAACAGTGTTGAACATGCCATTGCAAATGGGTCTATATCATTTAAATGAAACTCACATTGTCGAACCCCTCTTCATCGAACATCTTTTAATCGAACAGACAAATCAGCGAACGGATTTTCAATTGAACTGTTTGCAAGGGTGAACCAACTGTAGGCCACCCTAGTGGTTGCGGATAAAAACCTATCTAGGTGGTGGGCTTTGCCCACCATACCACCCATCCCACAACTAAACATACCAACTCCGAGATTGCACTACAGTGGGGAAATGGGCAAATTCCATATAGTGGCCACCCATTGGCCCGCTCTGGGAAAAACTTTGATTCAAGGTCCATTCACTGATTTGAGAGTTCAATTAAAAGGTGCTCAATGAAGAGGGGTTCGACAAAGTGAGTTTCGATTAAATGATATACACCCATTGCAAACACACTAATTAAATTGTTTAATCTAAGTTTAGCTACATGGTCCTTGCTGAATGGTGCAATGAAGTCATGAGACCTCTTCATAAGTGTGGCCTTACAACAAAGCTAGTTAATTGCCAATCTATAACTCTTGAAGTCCTCATTTATAAAGCCTTAGAACATATTATAACTAACTTCATAAACTACAATATCAAGAATCTTATTCAACTTTACCCCCAAAAGTTTTATTTGGTGAAGAGTAAATCCTGTCTGCTGAATCTAGTAAACTTCTTCAGGAGGGTTACAAATACTATACATGTTGGTCATATGGTACACGTGGTATTCCTTGACATGAACAAGGGCTTCAACACCAATCTTTATGTCAACATCATAAAGAAGTTAAATGTTTTCAAAATTGACCCATATGTTAAGAGTTGGATAGCAAACTGGCGGCAAGACAAAACTCATACAGTTCAAGTTACAGGTGCCTCATCAGAAGAAATGAAAAGTGGCTAGCTATGGCCTTCAAGCCTCATTGCTTGGACCTCCCCATTTTTTTTACCTTTCCTTCTTAGAACTCCAAGCAGACTGCCAGTCCAAACTAAGAAAGTGCCTTCCTGTTGTGATGAGTGAAATACTGTCTGTCTTTATAAAGTAGCCCTAATTTGTTATAAGTTTTTGGATAATAGCATTGATAAGTAGTTCAAATTTAAAAGTTTTTTTCTTCTATGGTGGCATCCAGAAACTTGAAATGGATTACTTGTTCTATTTTGGTAATGTTAGATGAGACTTTATTTATTGCAGGGCTAGTTGGGGTGGTTACTACAGGTAAATGTGATTTTTTTTTTCAGATTCAAGAGTAGCTGGGATTTTCCATCAAAGTCTCAGTGGAGGAGGCGTCTTGGGTGGTTGTTTAAAGTTGGGATAGTGCTGGGCTGGGCAGACAAGAGTTGAATCATCAGCCTATTGTACAATTGTTGCATGCTTGGCTGCCTTGTGCATGTTATTTCTGAATATTTTAAAAAACAGTGGTCCTAGTATTGACTCATGAGGCAGTCCTGTTTGTTCTGGCAGTGGAGTAGAGTAGAAGTTCTGCTATTTTACAGATTGCCTAAGGCTGCTGAGATAACTAAACACAAACTCAATGGCAGTGCTGCTTAGTCTTCATTTTGAGAGTTTGTTGAAGGGGTGAGGGTGAGATACAGAATCAAATGCCTTTGAGAGGCCCAGAAATAGGATGGAGACATATTTATCAGTGTATCTCTTTTGGATATCTGTGTCAAGAAGATGAAGTAAGGCAGTTTTAGTGCTGTGATAGGGCGGAAAATCATGTTGTGAGGGGGAAAGTAAGTGTTGTAACAGAATGTTTTGGGTTTGATGATGGCTACATCTTTCTAGTACTTTAGAGAGTGAAGGGAGTCCTGCAATGGGGTGACAGTTTTTAAGTTCATTGGAGCTACCTTCTTTTTGTATTGGTTTAATGTAAGATGTTTTCCATATTTTTGGAGCACAAGATTCTTGTAAAGATATATTTATTAATATGGAGACTGGGCAGCTGTTTCCATCTCTTCCTAATTTAAAATATTCTGCATCGATTTTGTCTGCTGATAATGAAGCTGGTTTTAGTTTATCTTTATAGTAGTAATTATAGTAACAGGGACTGGTACAAATGATAAGGTATTTGTCTGATTAGTACTGCAGTTTCAAGTGAAAGGATGTATATTTTCATTCTTTTAGCTGATTTGAGATCATTGAACCTGCAAGCAGTGGTGGAATTAGTTTCCTGTAATCTTTTCTAATGATCTTGTAATTATTTATAACTACTTACGTAACCTTTTCAGATAAAAATTTCCTTTTATGATACTGTTTTTCAGCAATGTTTTAAAAAAAATTACAGTAAAATCTCACTTAACCAGCACCCGTGGGGATTGATAGACGCTGGTTAAGTGTAGTTTCCAGTTGCTTGACAGCCACTTTGCGATTTTTGATTGGCTCGTATACTGGCATACGAGCCAGTCAAAAATTGTAAAGCTGACACTCTACTGTTCAATGCAGAACACCCCACTGCAATTCATAAACAGAAATTATTGGACTTTTTTTTAGAAATTTGGACTTCACTAATAAAATATTAAGATTAATGATTTGAAAATGTAATACTTAATCAAAACAGGAAAGCTAGTCCTTAATTCAAACTTATCTTTGTATAATTTCTTCTTAATTAGTAACTTAGACTTCTATAATTAGTCTATATTATAGTTATAACTTCTCATTTAACTACCATATATTTAAGAAGCAATGATGATAGGATGTAAAATTATCACAGTAGGCTTCCCAGTTGTAATGTATGGAGAGGGGAGGAGGGAGTCAAGGACCTCCCATTATAGCAGCTGATTCCCTAAAGCACAAGATTCCCATACTGAAGATGCAGTGACCAGCGAGTCAGTTATATATATTTTGTGTTATATTTGTTTATACATATTTTTTATAACAAGGTGAATGTATTGAAATATTCTTCCTTTCATTTACATACAGAATTAACCTATGAGCAACGGAACCCAAAGCATAGCTTGAAAATAGAGAGGATTAACATCTTATAACAAAACATTACTTAATTGAGTGACAAACCATTATACAATACTAGACTTCATCAGTGTCAATTAGAAAACAGTGAACACACCACAGTTCTGACCATTGTTTCATATCTAAGTGCTTATTTTTTTCTCTCATCCTCACAAAATACCCAGTCCAGACTTGGAGTGAACCTTTCCATTTTTGGAACACCAGAGCAATTCCTCTGGTGATTACATTGTTGCTTGTCTTGTGTATTCAAATAAGATGAGGAGGCTGAGTGTTCATTTAAGTAGTTTATTACACACAAACATATCAGGATGAATGACTGGATCATTAAACCTAAATGAACGAACTGACTGACTACTACACATATACATGCTTTCATTCCTGCTGCTCACTCAAAATGGCACCCTTTCTTGCATGTGCTCAGTACTTACATGCACGTGCCCATAGACTAGAATGACTCTTAAAGGTACACTCACACACACACTCTGTTCTACATCCTCCCTCTTTATCTATTCTGTTCTTTAATGAAAAAATGACAATTGGATGAGCATGCAAATTATACAACTATATACAAACAATAACAACCATGCCCAGTTTGCCGTGTATTTTGGAATAGGTCTTGAGATATGACCTGAACTCATAATATAATAATTAGAACTGGGTTTAGCAACAGTGACAGTCACTGGGGAATGTTTTTCTTGAGGAATTTCAGGGATAGTTTCAGGAACAGGAACAGATGATGAAATTTTCTCTGGAACAGGAACACTGGACAAATCACTCTGAGAATTAGATTCTTTATTACAGACAGGATGGGCCCAGCCACTGGGGATGCACAAGCCATTGCATTTCTTTGTGCTGGTCTCAAGCTCGGATAAATGGGGAGGGTCGCATCAGGAAGGGCATCCCGTGTAAAACTTCACCAAATAATTCATGCAAACACCAGGGAATATTTACATACCGGATCGGTTGAGGCCCGGGTTAACGACTGCCACCAGTACTGTTAGCCAACAGGGTGCTGGTGGAAATTTGGCTACTGTTGGCTGAAGGAGGAAAAGAGGTGGAAGGCATGGCCGAAGGCAGGAAGAGGAGAAAGGCTAGGACTGTGATAGTGAGGGTTGGAACTTTGAATGTTGGCAATATGACTGGTATAGGGAGAGAGTTATCCGATATGATGGACAGAAGGAAGGTTGGTATATTGTATGTGCAAAAGACCAGATGGAAGGGGAGTAAGGCTAGGTGTATCGAAGGTGGGTTCAAATTGTTTTATCATGGTGTGGATGGGAGGAGAAATGGCGTAGGAGTTATCCTGAAGGAAGAGTACACTAAGAGTGTTTTGGAGGTGAAAAGAGTGTCGGATAGAGTGATGTTTATGAAGCTGGAAATTGATGGTGTAATGATGAATGTTGTTAGTGCATATGCTCCACAAGTTGGGTGTGCGATGGATGAGAAAGAAAAATTTTGGAGTGAGTTGGATGAAGTGGTGATGACTGTACCGAAGGGTGAGAGAGAGGTGATTGGAGCAGATTTCAATGGGCATGTTGGTGAAGGGAACATAGAGGATGAGGAAGTGATGGGTAGGTATGGTGTTAAACAAAGGAATGCAGAAGGTCAGATGGTAGTGGATTTTGTGAAAAGGATGGACATGGCTGTGGTGAATACGTATTTTAACAAGAGGGAGGAGCATAGGGTGACATACACACAGGTGGTTTATATCTTATGTAGGAGGGCCAGTTTGAGATTGGAGGCTGTAAAGTGGTGACTGGGGAAAGTGTAGTTAGGCAGCATAGGATGGTGGTTTGTAGGATGACATTGTTGATCAAGAAGAGGAGGAGGAGTGTGAGGGCAGCACCAAGGATCAAATGGTGGAAAAAAAAAAAAAAGGTAATTGTGAGGTGGAGTTCAGGGATGAGTTAAGACAGGCACTGGGTGGCAGTGAAGAGTTACCAAATAGCTGGGTAACTACAGCAGAGCTAGTAAGGGAGACGGCTAGAAAGGTGCTTGATATGACATCTGGACAGAGGAAGGACAACAAGGAGACATGGTGGAGGAATGAGGAAGTACAGGAGAGTATACAGAAAAAGAAGTTGGCAAAGAAGAAGTGGGATTGTCAGAGAGATGAAGAAAGTAGACAGGAGTATAAGGAGATGAGGTGCATGGCAAAGAGAGAGGTGGTGAAGGCTAAGGATAAGGCATATGAAGAGTTGTATGAAAGGTTGGACACTAAGGAGGGAGAAAAGGACCTGTACCAATTGGCTAGATAGAGGGACTGAGCTAGGAAAGATGTGCAGCAGATAAAGGTGATAAAGGATAATGAGGGAAATGTACTCACAAGCCAGGAGAGTGTGTTGAGCAGATGGAAAGAGTACTTTGAGGGGTTAATGAATGAAGAGAATGAGAGGGAGAGAAGGTTGGATGATGTGGGGATAGTGAATCTTGAAGTACAATGGCTTAGCAAGGAAGAAGTAAGGATAGCTATGAAGAGGATGAAGAATAGAAAGGCTGTTGGTCCAAATGACATACCTGTGGAAGCATGGAGGTGTTTAGCTGAAATGGCAGTGAAGTTTTTAACCATATTGTTTAATGAAATCTTGGAAAGTGAGAGGATGCCTGAGGAATGGAGAAAAAATGTTTTGGTACCAATTTTTAAAAATAAGGGTGATGTGCAGAGCTGTAGTAACTACAGAGGGATTAAATTGATCAGTCACAGCATGAAGTTATGGGAAAGAGTAGTGGAAGCAAGGTTAAGAAGGGAAGTGATGATTAGTGATCAGCAGTATGGTTTCATGCCAGGAAAAAGCACTACAGATGTGATGTTTGCTCTGAGAGTGTTGATGGAGAAGTACAGAGAAGGTCAGAAGGAATTGCATTGTGTTTTTGTAGACTTAGAGAAAGCATATGACAGGGTGCCTAGAGAGGAGTTGTGGTATTGTATGAGAAAGCCAGGAGTGTCAGAGAAGTAAGTAAGAGGGGTACAGGATATGTACGAGGGTAGCGTGACAGCGGTGAGGTCTGCGGGAATGACGGATGCATTTAAGGTGGAGGTGGGATTACATCAAGGATCAGCTCTGAGCCCTTTCTTATTTGTAATGGTGATGGACAGGTTGACAGTAGAGATCAGACAGGAGCCCCGTGGACTATGATGTTTGCAGATGACGTTGTGATCTGTAGTGAGAGTAGGGAGCAGGTGGAGGAGACCCTGGAGAGATGGAGATATGCTCTAGAGAGAAGAGGAATGAAGGTCAGCAGGACTAAGACAGAATATATGTGTGTGAATGAGAGGGAGGATAGAGGAATGGTGAGGAAGCAAGATGTAGAGGTGACAAAGGTGGATGGGTTTAAATAATTGGGATCAGTAGTTCAGAGTAATGGTGAGTGTGGAAGTGAGGTGAAGAAGAGAGTACAGGCAGGATGGAGTGGCTGAAGAAGAGTGTCAGGAGTGATTTGTGACAGACGAGTACCAGTAAGAGTGAAAGGGAAGGTCTACAAGAGGGTAGTGGGACCAGCTATGTTATATGGGTTGGAGACAGTGGCACTGACAAAAAGGCAGGAGTTTGAGCTGGATGTGGCAGAGTTAAAAATGTTAAGATTTGCACTGGGTGTGATGAGGGTGGACAGGATTAGGAATAAGTATATTAGAGGGTCAGTCAAGGTTGGAAGGTTTGGAGACAAAGCCTGAGAGGCAAGATTATGTTGGTTTGGACATGTGTTGAGGAGGGATGCTGAGTATATTGGGAAAAAGATGCTAAGAATGAAGCTACCAGGTAACAGGAAAAGAGGAAGGCCTAAGATAAGGTTTATGGATGTGGTGAGAGAGGACATAAAGGTGGTTGGTGTGACAGAGCAAGATGCAGAGGATGGGAAGAAATGGAAACAGATGATCCGCTATGGCAACCCCTAACGGGAACAGCCAAAAGAAGATGATGATTACAGACAGACTTGCTCAGACACCAGTAATAAATGTTTCCAATTCCATCTGAATTCCATACCTTGCAACTCAATGATGTACGGCCTCGGCTCTTCAGAAAAATGTTTCACAAGTCCTATTTGGTTAAATCCTTTCACTGTCTGCATCCTCACTATCTCTCCTTCTTTTAATGGTTTCAGAGGTTTTCTGGTTTTAACATAGTAGGTCTTTTGGGACAAACACTTCTTTATGAGTTGAGCTTTTAATCTTTTGTTGTTTTTAGCACTTGGAACCAGCAAATTCTTACTGATTGGTAGTGTGGTTCTGGTTTGTTTCGACATTAATCTCTGGGTAGGGGAATCAAGAAGATTGTCGCTGGGGATGTTTCTGAGATTAAGCATATTTAGAAAAACATCAGTATTGTAATGTTTGGATTTTTCCAACAGCTGTTTTGCACTTTGAACTACACATTCTGCCAAGCCATGTGACTTTTGGTATTCAAGACTACTCATAACATGAATAAAGTCCCATGTTTCAGCAAATCTTTTAAAGTGCTGACTTGTAAACTGTGGACCATTCTCAAAAATAACTTTGTGCAGACTACCATGGACAGAAAAATGTCTCTTCAACTTTGTAATAACAGCACTGGATATCAGGTTAGGAAGAAGGTCAATCTCAAACCAATTTGAATAAGAGTCTCCTAACACCAGCTAATGTTGATCATTCCATTTGAAAATATCTGTAGTTACTGTTGACCAAGTTAGTTCAGGAATCTGGCTTAGCTGAAGTGGCTCTTTTTGCTGATGCAGTTTAGTAGTATTATAGACAGAACAAGCTGAAAGTTCCTTCTCAATATCCTTTGACATAGAAGGCCAAAATACTGGTCCTCTCACCCATCTTTTGGTAGAATCAGTTTCTGGGTGGCCACAATGCAAGATTTCAATATACTCTTTTTGCAAGGATTTTGGAACAATCACTTTCGGAGCTTTCATGATGACATCCTGTTCCAGCAAAGTCTCATCTCTGTAAGGAAAATACTGCTGCACGTCTGATGGTAAACAAGATTGCTTTGACGGCCATCGTTGACTGATAAAGTGGTTGAGGTTCTGCCGAAATGGATCTGAAGCTGTGTGAGTTCATCAAGACATGTGGAAAAAAAATGTCTCACTTCCATGACTTCATAGGTTCATAAGTTTATAGGCTGGTACTAGGCTATCGGCCCTAGTGCCTATACAAGCCTAGCCATAACAATTCCCTGGCTATTTTTTTCCCACAATATTTACTTCCCTGGATCCTTGTCTAGTAGGGTGACTGACGTGATCCTGGGGTGAATTTCAAAACCAGGTTTGTCATTTTCATACTGCTCAGTGTTTTTTCTGGGTGATCTGGATAAAGTATAAGCAAGATAAATAAGATTGCCTTTAGTATAAACCAAGTAATAATTGTACCTTTGCAACTTTAACATCATCCATTACAATCTCTCCAGAGCCATGTGCATTGGCTTTTTTAATATAGTGACCAAAGGTTGGTGGTCAATTTGAATCGGTCAGCCATAAATACAATCATGGAACATCAAACATGTAAATACAATTGCCAGGAGCTCTTTATCTATTTGAGCACACTGCATCTCAGTTTGGGTCAGAGTTCTGGGTGCATAAGCTACTGGTCTGCCCTCTAGAAGAATGACTGCATCAAGACCAAACTTCAAAGCATCACAAGAAAGCGATACAGGTTTGTGAACATCATAGTATCTTATAGTGGGTGGACTGGCAATTCTCTGTTTCAGGACATCAAATGCTCTTTGGTGTTGTTCCAACCAGCACCAAGTTACATCTTTCTGTGTCAGCTCTCTAAGGTCACTCATATCTGGAATAACCCTGCCCATATAGTTGACCTTGCCAAGAAAACATTATAAGGGAGTGACATTGTCTGGAGCTGGCATCTCAAGAATTGCAGTTTGCTTGGAAGGATCAGGTCGTAAGCCTGAACTGGTAAATAAATGACCCACATAAGTAACTTCTTATAGCCTGAATTTACATTTCTGGGGATTTAACTTAAGATTTACTTCACAAGCACGTTCTAGAACTTTCCTGAGGTTTCTATCATGTTTGAGCTCACCACTGCCTCCTATAAGAATATCATCCGCTCTAATAGTACATGATTAGCCAAAAATATTTGCTCCATTGCATACTGAAAGACTTCACTGGCAGAATTTATCCCAAACCCAAATAGCATTCTCAAAAATCTGTACCTTCCAAATGGTGTACTAAAAGTGGTTAGCAATGAACATTTTTTGGTCAAGCAAAATTTGCCAAAATGAACTTTTTGCAACTAAGACAGAAAAACAGGGGCATCTGACATACGAGCAGCACTTCTTTGATGGTATGCATTGGATGATGAGGTTGTTTTAGTGCTTTGTTCAAATCTCTTGGATCAATACATAATCTAATATCATCTGAGGTTTGCTTATGAGCTAGCACCATGGAGGATACACATTCATTTGATTCATCTACCAGACAAATTGCATCTAGATGCACCATTCTGTCTAGCTCAGCTTTGATTCTGCCTTGCATGGCAACTGGAACTTTCCATGCTGGTCTGAAAACTGGGCTTACCTCGTGGTCTAACTTCATGTAGTATAGAAGTGGCAGTTTGCCTAACTTGTCTTCAAAAAGATCAGCATAGTCAGAAAAAATAGTTTGTGTGAAATTCTCACTGTTATATGTGCTTACATGGTGGACTTCTGCATTAAATGAAAGCAGTCTCATTTTTAAACTGTCTTCAAGGCCTAACAATGACTGTACGTGCTTTTTGACTACACAAAATTGTAAGGCATAGCTGTTCCCAGCAGAATAACATGAAAGCACTACAGAGCCTTCGGTTTGAATTTCTTCACCACCATAAGCAACAAGCTTTGCACACTTTGCCAGATCAAGCTTCCCACTAACTCTTACTTTGGCAAACATTTCAGCTGACATAACGTTGCACATTGAACCAGTATCGACTTTGAGCTCTACAGGTCTTCCATTAATCAGAACGACACAAAATACTTCATTCTTTGCCCTCTTTGAATGCTCTCTTTTAATAAAAGAATGTGCCCCTTTTGATTTACAGAACCTTTGAAATGATTCCACTTTTTACATGTGTGGCACTACTGAGCAAAAGCTAAGGACTTCTCTTGTTTAGGAGTATGGCTACCTCCACAATTATGACAGTTGACTATGAGGCCTGCCACAGGTTTTGCTGACTCGCCCCGCTGCTTCACTTGGCATGTTCTGGATTTTACTGGAGCTGCCCTGGATTTTGCTAGGAAGGCTCAGGGTGGGGCCATGCCTTTAGGCCTGTATCTTTTAACCTTGTGCTCCATACACTCAACATTAGCACTAGAAAGCACTGCAAGCCTGCTTTTCTCATTTGTGAGCATATGCATGTGCTTTTCTGTGAGCTCATATATTTGACAAATCTTTATGGCCTTATTCAAACTTAAATCACTGTTTCGAAGTGAAATCTTTATCAGTGTATCATCTTTAATACCACACACAAGCCTGTCTTTTATCAACTCATTTCTTAAATCGACAAACCTGCACATTTTTGCCTTGTTTCTCAAGTCAGTTATATATGCTGCAAAAGTTTCACCAGGCTTTTGATCTCTTGTGTAACATGTGTGCCTTTCCATTGTAATATTTGTTTGGGGGTTACACATTTCTCTAAATTTATGTTTTAAGCACCCAGGGTATTCTTGTGTTTCAGCCAGTACCACAATATGGCAGTCTACCCCCTCCCCTGCATACACAGCTGGGGCATACACAAATGAATGCTCCCTTTTAAGGGCTTCTGAACCAGTTAAATTAAGTAGAATAAAAGCCTTTATACATGCATCTTTCCCAGAAAAAGCAGCCTGTATGAAAATATCATACTCTTGCTCAAACACTTTCCAGTTTTCAGCAACATTATTATCAAATACAAGTGGACCAGGTCTGCAAAATCCTTCTGCCATGCCAACAAAATGCTTTATAATTATGTATGAATGCACACATACAAATACCAGGTACTTGAAAAATATTTAACTGCACAACAGTCTCTTTGAAATGACTGTATTTTGTGAAATAACTGTACTGAAATACTACACACACTTGCAAACACTTGGCACACTTTGAATATCTGAAATAGTGTTAGTTATTAGGAAAAAAAGCACACAGCAAAAAATACAGTTGTTTTCCTTTTATTATACATTTTATGTGATTTGGAAGTTATTTCAACCATTTTGTAAACATTTTGAGTATTTTATCAATATATCATAGTTTCAAACATTTTGTTTAATTAAAAAGCCATTTTGAATGATTTTAATGCTTTGTTTTATATTCATTGAGTAAAAAATCGTTTAAATGAGTTTTAGTACCTGGATTTGTCTTTCTGACATGTTTGCAAGTCATTTGAGCTTCAGATGATTCACTTCTGTATATTCCCCCCATTGTGGTTGCGTGCCTCATGGTCTTGAAGAAGTTTTTCTTTGGATCCCATTCTAACACCATGTCACTCGTCTTGTGTATTCAAATAAGACAATGAGGCTGTGTGTTCATTTAATCAGGTTAGTACACACAAACATATCAGGATGGATGACTAGAACATTAAACTTAAATGAACTAACTAACTGACTGACTGCTATACACATACATGCTTTCACTCCAGCTGCTCACTGAAAATGGCACTTGCTTGGACGTGCTCAGTACTTATATGCACGTGGCATAGACTAGAATAACTGTTAAAGGTACACACACACTCTGATCTACATAAACTCCTAATCCAGTATCTCTCCATCAGGGCGATAGAAGAGTCCATATCCACTGTGCCCAAAACATTTGCCTATATTTATTGTGGGGTGATAGCTAACAAATTTGAAACAAAATGTAATGCGTTACCATTATATGTAAAACAACTGAGAGATTTTGGAACTATTTAAACATTTTGGCTTGATAATAGACACACTGTCACTAAATAAACTGATAAGAATGTACATTTATGTGACATTGTATACTAGCAACTAGGCGAGATGCCTATTGACTTATTTGATCTATGCCAGTTATGGAGTTGCTACTGAATAAACTCAGCTTAAAACAGTGGTGAATACAAGGTTTATCAAGTGCTCCAAAGTTCCATAAAGTTTTTCAGGAATTCTCACTAGTAGAGACATTGCACCAGAGTTAGCCTCTAAGCCTTCATTAAGTAAAAAAAAAATGATGCTTTAAGGTGGGGGATTAAAGAGGTACTATCTCACTTTAAAGTGATATTACCAGTAATAATTATTAGTGTAACTATATGTTAAGCAATCTATATATTGCTGCTGCATGTTCAATAATTCATAATTGCCAAAACAACATGAAAAAATGTTGAACATCAAATGCAGAATCAGACTTGACTGGTTTGAGGAAAGCCTTTTAAAACATCACACTTTAGAATGTGCTGAAGTGGTCTTTTTGGTACAACTGATGGAAATAGTACTGAAAAACAACTTTTTTTTTATTTTGAAAGGAAGTACTACAAGCAAGTGAATGGGGTGGCCCCCATATTTGCCAACATAGTCATGTTAGCCTGGGAGAAAAAAAATTATTATCAGCTCAGACCTTAGACATTGTTGGTCATTTTATGTTCGATATCTGGACGACATGTTTTTTATTTGGAAGTCAGATCCTAAGGAGATAGATTTATTTGTGGAACACTTAACTAATACATCTGAGTTTTTAAGGTTCACGCATAACCAAAATTGCCACAGTATACACTTTTTGAATGTTGAACTTTCAACAGATCAATGCCACCTGGTGTCAGGGATTTACAGGAAAGAGACATTTTCCAACAGCTACCTTTATTACACTAGTAAACTCCACACTGTAAAAAAAAAACTGGTAAAGGGGCAATACATCAGGGCAGCAAGGATGGTCTCAGATGAGAAACTCTTGGAAAAGGAGCTTGACAGAATGATGTTGATGTTTTTAGACCAGAGATACCCAATGGACCTTCTGAGGTCGCTGAGGACACAAATGGAGGAAAATAGGGACACAAGATTTAAATGCATTCTGGGCAAACCTGATTTATTGAAAAGTAAGGAATCTTCCACTGACTTTAAGGAAGATAAGTTTCACGAAGGGATGACTATTACATTTAACAACTTCTCCAGTAAGGTGAAGCAAATAATCAATCAGAATTGGACTATACTCAAAACTGATGAAGAACTTTACATGCACCTTGATAGTAAAACTACCTTTATTTACAAGGTTCACCCCGATATCAAGGGAAGATTAGAGAAAGGTACACAAGGAATAAATCTAGGCACCATGAGGTATGGCAGGTGTAATTACTTCCAATTCATTGTGGGCTGTAAGGATATTATCCTGGGTAATATTTGTGGAACTAAAATTAATTTCAGAAGGGGAGATTGTAACTCACCAGGATTGGTCTACATGGCATTATGCAACTACTGTCTTTTGTTCTATGTAGGAAAGACAGAAAGGAAGTAAGCAAGGAGAATTTATGAGCATTTATATGATGTAAGGAAAGTAAATATGAACAATGCTCTATATAGACAATCTCTTGCTTGTGAGGTTTTCAGAAATTTGTTTTGGGGATACTAGAGATTATTCCACAGGATGCTAGAGGGAGAGCATGGGAGAATAAGTTGGAATACAAAGAGCTCCTCTGGCAACTTTGGTTGGACGCCACCCAAAAATCAGGCCTGAATGACCATGTATCCATCTACCCAGTGTTGAGAATGAGAGCAGCCAAACTCTGAACTTCTTTTGAAAATTTGTTTATTTAGAACTTGTTAGGTTCCCCCCTTTTTTGCTTCATTTAAACATGTTGTTATTAGATAATAAGTATTTAGAAACAGAACATACTTTTATGTATTTAATCTTTTATGTACAACTGTTATTTTTATCATGTTTTGTATTCATGTTTCTCATTCATTTATTTATTTCTAGTTACATGAAGCATTTTTGGTGCTGTTTGAATGAGAATAAGAACTGTTTTAGTTTTTTTTAAACAAAGATGAATTTATGCTACCATTTTGTTAATTGATTAATTCGGACCTTGATTGTTTTATTATTATGTGGGCCATATAAGGAGCCTAGGATTTTATTGTAAACTAAGTTCTGAGGAAGTCCAGTGAGGGACGAAAGCACTCAACTTGGCATTTTTGGTGTATTCAATAAACTTGGATTTGCTCCCCATCTTGGTTCTTGGGCTGATGTGGATTTGTTATTTTTAGTTCCTATATGTTAAGCATTCTATATATTGCTATCGCATGTTCAGTAATTCATGATTGCCAAAACAACATGAAAAAAATGTTGAACAACAAATGCAAAATCAGAAAAATAACTTTTCTTATGAGGGTGTTAGCAAGCAATACTATCTATGGAAGAATTTGTGCCCTGTATACCACTCTTAATTTTATAAGTCTAAGTAATGCTGCACTTTGAAGAATAAGGATATTTCTGGACCTTTAATCTCCCCCATTATGTACACATTATAACTGTCAGAGACATCAGCCAGGATTCATTAGACATTTAGTGCATTGCAGTGTGTATGCAGGTATCAACAACAGAGGATGTGGATGATTCAGAGACCCAGACAGTGTAAATGCACAAGGATGAAAGCAGTATGCCATGCGATGCATGATAATCATTGCATAATAACATGGAAATGAGGAGCACCCTGCAAATGAACCACACAGTGTATGCAAATGATGAATCTCCAAATGGTGGCGCAATTCAGAAATGAATAAAAAATGTACACTAAAACCATAGCACGTGCCCATTTTTTACACTGAGCATCATGGTGTATATGAAGGGATCAGTGTTTGGAGTAGAAGTAGCAGCTAAAGCTCAAAAGCATGTGTTAACAGCCACACATGGAGTCATTGTCTGCAATTTTGTGCAAAACAGGCATCTGCATCAATGAAGGAGGCACACGCAGTGCATGACATACCACCAGCAGAATGACCAACAGATTGAGGAGCATTTCCTTATGGACAGAGAAATTATATGGAACCTTGCTGAACTGTGACATCAACAAGTAGAACTGAGAGGGGATGCATGAGATGCCCATTCCCATTACTATTATGGTATGCATAGCTTTAACTATTTTAGCTACATGGACCTTTCAGTGACCTAATGTGAACATGTTAATGATATCTCAGGCATCAACATTTTGAATCCTGAAACAGTTTCTCATCCTTATGCTGCAGCATGTGGAGAAGCGTATCTGGTTTCTCAGGACTACAGTGGAGAAAATCACCACTAGGTGGGCTTTCTATGAAAATGCCTACTTCTCTGATATCCTGGAGACCACTGATTGCACACAGATTTCTATCAAGGCCCTGCCTTGTCCAGAGAGACTGTGATAGGGCAACAGAAAGGACTTCCATTCCTTTAACTGCCAGGTGGTCTGTAGTGTACACAACATTATAATTTCTCCTTGTGTCAACAAGGCAATTCTCATGATTCTCACTACTGGCACATATCCAACCTCTGTCAAAGACTCTTGCAGGGGGATTTCTCACAGGGTCATGCATGTTGTAGGAGTACATATATTCTAAATAAACACAAATACCATGCAAGCAAGGAGCAGGCCACCTAAAAGATGTTGTTTGTTTTTCTTTCAAGTAATGCAAGATATACCCTAGAGTCCTACAACTCTACAGCCAATGGTTGATGCCTACCATCCACAATGCCTCAGAAATTTCAGGAAATGGACTATAGTGCAGTATGCATGGAAACACCTAAGATAATGAGCTTTTTTTCAGCACACTTAAGGGATGCTTCCCTTCCCTAGATATTTCAATGGGGGCATGGGAACACAGTCCTGAAATCTGCAGCAAGATTTCTGTTGTGTATAATGCTGCACAATATTACAATGCACAAACAGTTAAAGTGGCAGGTTGGCATACTGGCAGGACTTTCCATACCAGTTTTACCAACAGTGGAAGGGCAGGGTGGAAACTCAGCTGAGTAACATGAAGCAGCAGCAGTACCCCAGCTGAGGCAGGTTAATGTGTCATGACCATATCAGGGATAGTCCAGGAGTCATGGCAGCACCCAATCCTATATCCACATCTGTCAGCTATGATGAGTATGTGTACCTTAGAAACTTGTGTATTTCACATACATTTTATACTGAGAACTCAGGTAGAAACAGGAAGGCACACTCAGGAATAAATTGCCTGTTATGCCCTGGTCAGGTTGTGTGCTCAGTCTGTACCTCTATAGAGGTCCTTGTTATGGTCGATGTGGTTTCATCCCATTTTGTATAGCATTGAAGACAGTCCCACTGTGTCATCAAACTATGTAATTTGCAGCAGAGCCATAGCTGGCTCATTTGTTACCCTGTGCCACTGTCCAATCTGAGCATAAAAAAGTACCTTTCTCCAATCTGGTGCGCTCCCTTCTTTAAGGAGAGGTGCCAGGTCCTAGGTCCTAAAGCCCTATGCCCACATGCTCAGTGCAAGAACAAAAAAAAAGTTCCCTTCATCAGTCTGACTCTCTTCTTTTCTCTAAGGAGGAGTAACAGGCCCTAACACCCTTACACTCTACTGTCCAGTCATCAGTTTTATGTAAGGAGTGAAAATTAAAAAAAAAAAAAAAAAAAAAAAATAGAAAAAAATGGATCTGCAGATCCCAATCCTAAGCTTCTTGAGCCACTGGTGCCTGCCCCATTCATCCCACATTACGTATCCTTCTGACTTGCATTTTGTCACCAGTATAAGTCAGAGGCTGGTTGTTTATTGGGATAGGGCATTGATTAGTCATGACCTACTTCAGGTCCAGCATGAGTGGCAATACAATAACATAGTCTGAACAGAATAATTAACAACAGAAACATAGGTGAAGTAAGTGTAGCACAAAGGTAGAAAAGCAAAGTAACAAATTACACAACCAGATGGATTACAAAAGTCAGGCTCTTACTATTTGTGTATACAACGAAGTAAAAGGTGTGTGCAAAAAAGAAAAACTATCAATGGTATGCACAAGTCTTCTACAAATCAAAACAGAGACCAAGTCATCAGGTGTTAGTTATCTAAAGAAACTAATGTTTGCCCTCTGATAAAGTCGGTAATTTGTTATATGGCCAGAAGAAAAACATTTGCTGGTGTCCCCTGTGGCCATTTCTCAGGAGCTGAGTGGTTCAGGATGGTCCACCCTGTTTTCCTGGCATCAGCTTTAGAGGTTGATAGTAGCTGAGGTGGTGCAGAAACATGGCACACATCTCAGCAATGCAGAGCACATTCTGGCATGGCTTGTGGAGTCACATGACTGGATGGCCCTGCCCACTAGGTCACCAGAGGAATACCCAGCCCATAGCTTTGGCCACCCAGGTGAGTTTTACCTGGGTTTGTTGTTCTTTGGGCCTGGATGGCATCCAACTAAGTTAGGACACTATGCTATTACTGTTCTGCCATGTTCTCTCTCTAATGTGTCATTCTCCATTCCTTGTTCATTGTCCAACCCTCTCCATCACCATTTGTTTCCCATCTGTATGTCTGTGTTTATTAAATATTTTTCCAAATGTTTGTATCTACCTCCTGCCTGCGTCTTACTCTGCATTTTATGTTTGTCATGTTTGTCTGTCTGACCCTGCTACCTGCCTCTTGTCACCCTCTTCCTTCCACTACCTTCCCTAACTGTCGCACCCACCCTAATTTTCTATGTTTAAAAAGGGATACTTTCCCCTCAAAAAATACCCTTCCTTCCCCTCAACTTTCATAGCTAGTGGCTAGAATTCTGCATTTCCCTTAAATACTGTTTATCTCAAACTCTTAGTGCAAGGAATCAGGACAAAGCTTAAAACAATGGCTGGACAAAGATCCTAAAATAGGGACAGATTTTTAATATTGCTCTTATAAACTTAAACATTTGTTAGAATAACAGGAGTTGTGTTAGCATGCATTTTCTGAAAGAAGTGAAGTCTGAAGCTCAAATGTATTTTATTATTTAGTGACTTCAATCCTCAGTGATTTGACAGAAAACCACAGATGTTATGGGGAACAGACTAAAAATATGAGTCAAAAATATGGACAGTTGAGAGATATGACTGTTTTCCTCTTTACTAATTTCCTATCTTCCATATTTCTTCCACATTTATATGATGTAAAGGGTTACCACTTTGATGTGCAGAATGATTTTGGTCTATCTGATGGCTGCTATGCTGACCTTCTTGTGTCAGATGAGTGTAAGACGCAGCTATGTGGTACTACATTGCAAGCGTCAGCATGTATTGACCTAGCTGTGACAGATTACAGTCTCTGGACAGACCAGCATTGCTTTCCCCAAATAGTTCTATGGTTCTCTTTATTTACGCTCTGAATAGTTACCATATCACTGAATCCCCCTCATAAAATAGCACTGTGTAGGCACTCAGTACTTGTCTCTGAATCCTAGTCATCATTTGGTCCAGACAAATGAGTACATAAAAGCACATAAGAACCATTCAGTTGGACAGTGATTTGCTAGTGGGAATGGATGCATGGACTGATGGGTGATAGCATAACATTGTCAGAAAACCTCATAACTGCAGAAAGTGACATACAGTACAGAGATTCCAGTTACTATCTAATTAACTTTGGAAATTAATAAACAACTACTGACTATAAATTTAATATGATAAACCTGAACACACTGCAGAAAGGCTTGTGGATGAAATATTCTTACTGGACTATCACTCATGATTTATTTAATTAGTTCTAAAATGATCAGTAGATCAGACTTATAATCCCAACTTCTAAGTTTCAGTAGACTGGAGAGAAGTGAAGCAATCTCATTTTTCTACCCACTTCATCAAAGTTTTGACTATAGCACTGAAGGCTTAACAACAGCAGCAGGCAGAAGACTTGCACAGTGATGCACCAGAGAATTGGAGAAAACATAATTTTATTTTGCTTTCTCAATGTGTTAATGCTTTCCTGGTTGCTGGCTTCATCTTTTTTTTTATTTCTTACGCATTCATCTCCTGTTACTGATTTCCAGCCCCCTCTCCCTTCCTGATGGCTGGGTATGTTTTACACTTAACCACCACAAACAATAATGTTCAATAGTGGTACTTTTCAAACACTGGCCATTTTACTAACTTTCATAACTAGACTTAAATAACACAAAGAAACACATGTATAAATTAAAAATCAACACAGAATACAAAATGGCAGGATATCATCACTTTTTCTGAAAAAAGAGGCTATTAATTTTCATTTTCATTTCATAAAAAATAAACTAAAAACTAATGCTAATAAGTGTCAGATGCTTCCAATATGAGACCTTGAAATGTGATCACTCACAAATTACCTGATGATTCATGGGTGGGCAAAAGAAATGTATATCATTCATTGCAATGGCAGAGGTCAAAAATATTTTTTTCAGGGCAAGCACCCTCAACACACTCCCATGCAAGGGGCAAACCCCCAACCCGAAAAACGCACACATGAACTATTGCGCACACATCTTGGTGCATAAATGACATATTTATTGCATAGAATGATGATGTTGAAAAAATGCCTTCCTTTATGGATTACATCAATGGAACTACCGAATTTCTGACGTTTACCTATGAAAATGAAATGGATAGGATTGCATATTTAAATTTATTGGTGGAGAAAGATACTGGGAAGGGGGAATTGATTTCTAAAATATATAGAAAACCAATGTACTCTAATTCCTTCCTACATTACTCTAGTGCCCATCCTGAAAAACAAAAGAAGGCAGTGATAAAAGGGCAATTTGTGTGGGCTGCATGAAAGAACTATATTTGATGATTTTTTTTGGGATGAATGCTCAAGGTTAAAAGGAATGTTCCTTAAAAGGAGATACCCTGAAGAATTTAAACATGGTTCTATGAATGGGGTCATTAGTGAAAGGAAAAATAATTTCTGTCAAGCCATTTTGGTGTCTGTTACAGTTAATGTAGGAAATGTAGGAATAGGAGATAGGGAATACAATTTTAGTTTGAGTATTAATTACAAATATTGCTTTATCACAACCTACTCCATGGACAGTGATTTATTAAAGTGGGTTTTGAATAAAAATTGGTGTATTATGGAAGAAAATAAAAATATAAAAGAAAAGGTGGGTGATAGGCAAATAGTTATATATATAAAAAGAAGGAGTTTTAAAAATGAGTTTGAAGTTGTTAAGAATAATACAATAGCTAACAGTGGGGGTATGAAAAATTGCGGACATCGCTGTTACTGCAAAAATATCAGGGTGGACGATACTTTTTATATTAAACGGATAAAGACAAAAATAAAAGGTAGTTTTGATTGCAACACAAGAGGGCTAGTATATGCAGTTTATGCTAAGATTGTCATGGGTTTTACATTCGAAAACTGAAAGGAAACTTAAAGAAAGGATTTATGAACATCTTTATGAAGATAGGAAAAATAAAAATACTAATGCTTTGTATAAGCATATTTTAGAGCATCCAAGACATTCATTTAAGTTTGTTGTGTTGGAAAAAGTTAAGACCAATCCTAGATGTGGACCATGGTGGTTATATTTAGGGATGAAGGAACTTTCGTGGCAATTACACTTTAATACAGGAAGAGCCTACAAGGTTCAATGAAATTTCTTCTATCATGTGTTTACTTAAATTTAAAGCATACGAGAGGTGAAGCTCAGGTTTGAGTTTTATATTTTTAGCAGAAGTGTTTGATGATATTTTTTGTATTTAAATGTATTTTTAAAGGCTTAGGGCTGTGTGCAATTTAATAATGTGTTTTGGATGATTTACCTTTAAATTTGTGATGGGGATTTAGTCATGTGATTTCAAAAATGTTTTAAAAGTGGTGATACATTATTATTATTATGGAATTATCTGATGAATTCTTGGTGGATCTCTGTAA